>NC_042616.1:299701725-300005895 GCF_901001135.1 Rhinatrema bivittatum
TGCTCTCCCGCGAACTTTACTGTATCGGGCTGTGTGTCAGCTATCTGGGAACCAATGTCCTTTTGTATAATTTTCAAAATTGCTATTGAGCATGGGTTTAGTGAAAAGGAAGAGCAATTTTTTTTTTGAAAAAATCTGCACAATCTTATCCTTAGCTGTTTAAGCAAAAGAATCCCATTTCACATCATGTGTAAGCAATGCATCACAAGAGAGAATAGCATTAGAAGTAAACCTATTACAGATGCTAACTACTTTGTTAAAAAAAAAGTGAAATCTTTACAATGGTTTTGGGTATGAATAGAATTGGTTGAATTCTTTGTGTCCTGAGTTTCACCAACTAGTTATTTAACAGAGTGTTAACAGCTCAAAAGCTTTATTCTCAGATGTTTGAATTTGATGAGCATAATTATTTTTTGTGTTGTTAATCTGGGCACAATATAAACCTAAGTACACATCGTAAGCTGAAAGGGACGTGGGGGAAGGCCATTCTCTCCAGTGGCATTCAAGATGGCTTAAAGATCTTTTAGACTCCTTAAGAATAGAATTGAATGATGGTACCAACCTCATACACTGCGGATGAAATGGTCTTAATAGAGTTATTAAATCAACCACATTTTCAGGCTGATGCAATACCATGCACTAGCCACAGCGCATGGCTCAATGCACAATTGGGCATGCATTTCAGATGCATGTCCATACCCCCGATGCAAAATGAGGGTTAGCGCATCCAAAACTTGCATCCAATTGAGCCCAAAGTGGTATAGTGAAATTGGAAGGTGACGAGGAGCACGGTGACTAGACAGACAAGGAAATGGTGGAAATGTTAAACAAATACTTCAGTTCTGTGCTCACTATCAAAGACCCTGGAGAAGGACCATTGCTGGTTGACAAGACTCTAGAATGAAATGGGCTAGCACAACTCCTTTTACAGAAGAGTATGTACAGGAAGAACTAGGAAAATTGAATGTGGGCAAGTCCATGGGGCCGGATGAGGTACATCCCAGGATACAAGGAGATGTCCAATAAAAGACCTGTTCAATAGATTCCTGGAAAAGGGTATGGGGCTGCAATATTGGAGAACAGTGGTTGTGGTCCCGCTTCAAAAGAGTGGTAGCAGAGAGGAGGCTAGATACTACAGGTTGGTTAGCCTCACTTCGGTGGTGGGAAAATTAATGGAGACGCTGCTGAAAGAAAGGATACTGAACTATCTACAATTTGGTAGGTTGCTGGACCCGAGGAAGCATGGATTCACCAAAGGAAGGTGCTGTCAGACAAATCTGATAGATTTTTTTGATTAGGTGACTAGAAAATTGGATCAAGGAAGAGCATTCAATGACATCTATTTGGATTTCAGCAAAATCTTTAATACCATTTCACATAGGAGGATTATTAACAAAACAAGAAACTTTGGAGTGGGAGCCAAGGTGGTAGATTACAAACTGGTTGACTGATAGGAGACAGCGTGTAGTGGTAAATGGAACCTGCTCTGAAGAGAGAGCCGTGTGAAGTGGAGTGCCAAAGGGTTTGGTATTGGGACCGGTTCTGTTTAATATCTTTGTGAGTGACATTGTGGAAGGGATAGAAGGTATGTCTATTTGTGGATGATACCAAGATCTGCAACAGAGTAGACATGCTTGAAGGAGTAGAATGAATGAAAAGTGATTTATGAAGGCTTGAAGAGTGGTTGTAGATTTGGCAACTGGGATTCAATACCAAGAAGTGCAGAGCCATGCATCTGGAATACAGTAATCCAAAAGAGTGGTATGAGATTGATGTTCACAGACCAAGACCAGGATCTTGGGATGACATTTTCTGGCGATCTGACGATGGCAAAACAATGTGACAGGGTGATAGCTAAAGCCAGAAGAATGCTGGAATGCATAGAGAGAGGAATAACCAGTAAGAAAATGGAGGTGGTGATGCCCTTGTACAGGTCCTTGGTGAGGTCTCACCTGGAGTATTGTGTTCAGTTCTAGAGCCTTTATCCGAAAAAGGATAGAAACAGGACGGAGGCGGTCCAGAGAAGGGCTACCAAAATGGTGTGGAGTCAGTATCAGAACATCTATGAGGAAAGACTGAAGGATATGAATATGTATACCCTGGAAGAGAGGAGGTACAGGGGTGAAATGATACAGACCTTCAGATACCTAAAAGGTTATAATGATGTGCAAACATCAAACCTTTTCTGTTGGAAAGAAATCAGAAGAATTAGAGGACACGAAGTGAAACTCCAAGGAGGAAGCCTCAGAACCAACGTCAGAAAATATTTCTTCATGGAGAGGGTGGTGGATGCCTGGAATGCCCTTCCAGAGGAGGTGGTGAAAACCAAAACAGTGAAAGAATTCAAAAGGGCATGGGATAAATACTGTGGATCCCTAAATGCTAAGGGATGGAAATTAAGAGAAGAGTGCATGGAGTAACTTGATGAGGCGGCAGTTGTTACCCTTAACCAATAAGCCTTGATACTGTGATGCAAATCCATCATTGCTCTCTGCTTTAATGGCAGGGGGAAAAGGGGAATTGGATTCATTCAGCAACCAAGGGCCCCAACTTTTATGGTCTTGGGAAAAAAGTATGGGGGTAACTTGCTCATGCAGTGGTTACTGCCCTTAACCAATAAGACTGATACTTTGATGCAACTCAAACATTGCTCTCTGCTTCAACGGCAAGGCATAACAGGGAACTTAATTCAACAGCAATCATTAAGGACTAGTGTGGGAAACTGACTTTTATGGTCTGGGAAACAGATAAGTATGGAGTAACCTACATGGCACAGCAGATACTACCATAAACTTTCTGGGCAAACTGGATGGACTATTTGTTCCTCTTCCGCCATCTTTTCTATGTTTCTATGTTTCTATATTAATAGCATATATCACATGTAAATTCATGTTGTTGAGACTATTACCTATTTCCCCTGATGCAAAAAAAAAAAATATATGCGCCCAGCATGCACATTTTAACCAGCAAAAATTAACGCCTGCCTGGAGCAAGCATAAATTGAGGAGCCCAAAATAAATTACAGAAAACCAGAACAGTGTGCCGGTGGTCAGGTTAGGAAAAGGGATGCTCAATTAACGAATGTCTATTTTCCTAACCTGTGTCTGTGTACATTAAGGGAACGAGTGCCCAATCACGGGTGCCCATTTAACGCATGCCGATATTGCATCGGCCTGTTTGACTTGTTATATGCTATGTCTCAACAAGGGAATTTAGATCAGACACGTTGATCTCAGCCAGCAAGGGATTAATTTACTAAGCTTTTTCTCCCATTCTGTGTCTATGGGAAAAATGATTAGTATATAACCCCCAGCAGCCCCAAACTGGTTGAGGTCAATGTGAACATGCTTTAGCATGGGAAGTTGATTAGTAAGTGTTGTACCATTTTTCCGAGTAAGCATGATATCATGAACAACTAAACAATGGTTAGACCAGGGGACGGTTTTTAACAATACTTTGGGAACAGTTCCTGACAGCAATAATGAGTTTATAGAAACAAAATGTGTTCATATTTATGCATCGGTCCGTGAACAATCTGATCCCATTCAAATGCTGACATTGAATCTATAAATGCCACCCCTGAGGTTGACAGTGGTTGTTGATCATAGTGTAGATTGAAATCACAAGCAATATTGTTGACTTAAGTTAGTCAGTAATTTCAGTCTCCCTATTGCACAAAAGTGCAGGGAGACAATAGGTTAAGCAAAGGCTCACTGCAGTAGAATTTGCAATAAGGATCTCATGGGGAGGAAAAGGTTTAAAATCCATTAAGGAGAAGCTTAAATACTGTAAGAAGCCCACCTCCTCATTTGTGTTGATGTGGTTGTAATAAAAAAAGCAATACCCCTTAGAGCATAATTGGTTCAGAAAGATAGTCAGTATTGCACAACCAAGTCTCAGTTATACATAAATAGTAAGGATGTGAATCGTTTTTTGATGATTTAAAATATCGTCCGATATATTTTAAATCGTCAAAAATCGTTAGTGCCGCGATACAATAACAATTCCCCCGATTTATTGTCAAGAAATCGTAAATTGGGGGAAGGGGTAGGGCGGGAAAACCGGCACACTAAAACAACCCTAAAACCCACCCTGACCCTTTAAAATAAATCCCCCACCCTCCCGAACCCCCCCAAAATGCCTTAAATTACCTGGGGTCCAGAGGAAGGGTCCCGCTGTGATCCTTTACTCTCGGACCTCTGGTGCGTTGTAGAAATGGCGCCGGCGCTACCTTTGCCTTGTCATATGACAGGTCAAAGGTAGCGCCGGCGCCATTTTGTTTTTTGTCCCCCGACATCAGGAGCGTAGGAGATTGCTCCCGGACCCCCACTGGACCCCCAGGGACTTTTGGCCAGCTTGGGGGGGGCCTCCTGACCCCCACAAGACTTGCCAGAAGTCCAGCAGGGGTCCGGGAACGACTTCCTGCACGCAAATCGTTTTTCCGTACGGAAAAACGATTCATGGTAGGAGATCGCTCCCGGACCCCCGCTGGACCCTAGGGACTTTTGGCCAGCTTGGGGGGGCCTCCTGACCCCCACAAGACTTGCCAAAAGTCCAGCGGGGGTCCGGAACGACCTCCTGCAGTCGAATCGTGTTGCCGTACGGCCGGCGCCATTTTGCGCAAAATGTCTGTATGTGAATGGCAGTAATTTGAATATTAAGAAAGAAGAATGTATGACATTTCAGAAACATGGTGGAAAGATGAGAACCAATGGGACACTATGTTACCAGGATATAAATTATCTTGATTTGACAGGGAGATCAAATTGGTGGCACTCTTTCCACCCAGGAAAGAGATCTAGGCATCACAGTGGAAAATACATTGAAATCATCGGCTCAGTGTGCTGTGGCGATCAAAAAAGCAAACAGAATGTTAGGAATTATTAGGAAGGGAATGGCAAATAAAACGATGGATGTCATAATGCTTCTGAATCACTCCATGGTGAGACCGCATCTTGAATACTGTGTGCAGTTCTGGTCACTGCATCTCAAAAAGGATATAGCTGCACTGGAGAAAGTACAGAGAAGGGTGACCAGAATGATAAAGGGCATGGAATGGTTGCCCTATGAGGAAAGGCTAAAGAAATTAGTGCTATTCAGTTTGGAGAAGAGACGACTGACGGGGCATATGATAGAAGTCTACAAAATCATGAAAGGACTTGAATAAGTTAATGTAAATCAGTTATTTACTCTCTCAGGTAATAGAAGGACCAGGGGACACTACATGAATTTAACAAGTAGCTCATTTAAAACAAATCAAAGAAAAATCTTTTTCACTCAGTGCATAGTTAAGCTCTGGAATTCCTTGCCAGAGGATATGGTTACAGCAGTTAGTGTAACTAGGTTTAAAAAAGTTTTGGATAAGTTCCTAGAGGATAAATCCATAAACTGCTATTATGGTAATTAATAAGCAATAGCAGCTTGTGATTTATCTAATGTTTGGGTACATGCCAGATACTTGTAACTTGGATTGGCCACTGTTGGAAACAGGATGCTGGGCTTGATGGCGGCTTTTTCTGACCCAATATGGCATATCTTATGTTCTTATGATGTCACAGAGCCAAGCATGATAAAAAATCCTGCATGAAATAAAATGCATTGTGAAATCCTTGAGGATAAAAATTCCATTTTTGACAGGTAAGACTATGGCCAAGATAATCAAACAGATGTGGAATGCTAGCTGAAATTAGAAATATAAAAAATGTTGACGTATTTGCCAGCCTTCCCGATAGCGACCTAATGCCCACCTTCACTAGCATTAAAACGAATTTGTCCTCCCCCAACTGACTGGTCCACTCTATTTTATTCTGCAATATACAGTTAAATTATTATACTCTATGTTACTCTATAAAAGTTATACTGTTAAATTTTTGTTGACCCTGTTTCATCATTACTCATATTTCCTTCCAAATTATATTGTTACAGATGACACGAAGTTATAATGTAAAATAAGAAGCATAATTCTTATTGGACCTGCATTACACTGTAAACCGATGTGATATGCCAGATAAGAGGCGCAATAAAGAAACACTGGCGACCCCTACAAGTTGTACACCCAGTATTTGCTTCTCCATTACGTATTGCATACTCCCGGGCTCAGAATATCAGAGATCAAGTTGTTCGATCCAGCAATTATAATCCTGTCCCAGAAATGCCAGCGACTCAGATCTGTGATTGTCATCTGTGCAAACAAAAACTTCCTGATTCAGAATATCATCTATTTCAAGGCCATGAAGTTCTATCAGCGACAGAATTTTCATGTAAAACCACCTATGTGATATATTGTATAATATGCCCATGTAAATTGTTATACATGGGGATGACACAGCGGACATTATGAGTTCGCTTGACGGAACATAAATCGTGACTGAAAACACAAAAAGAGGAAGCACCATTAGTGGATCATTTCTTGAGTCATAATCATCTCATACAAGATTGTAGATGGACGGTTCTAGAGAAGGTTTCGGCACATTGGCGAGATGGGGATAGAGTAACTTGCCTCATTCAACAGGAACAAAAATGGATCTTTAAGCTTCACACAGTGGATCCTTTTGGACTTAATAGAGAAATAGAATGGATGGCATTTCGCTGAAGTATTAAAGGGATTGTTGCGACATTATTCAGTGGAGATGCATGTTTAGGTGCATGCATGTCATTATGTAATTATTTGGAGCCCTTTAAATTTCCCAAGTCTACATAGGTCATCACGTCTACAAAGACACATCATTGCGTGAAATGTTAGGTAAGCTCCACTGACTTGAGCGTTTGAAAAGCATAGACGCCATGAAAGAGAAATGCTATCCAGTCATCTAAGTAAGTCCTTTGCTCATTGTAAAGAATCTGATTTTCAGAATGAGATGTCTAAATATGATTTATTACTTTGCAGAAAATTAAGATGGGACTGTAAATACTTCAGCTGAGTAAATGTTAATTCCAGCCCCTGAAGCAGCAGTTTCCAAAACATGGTACTGTGTTGGGCCTGAAGTAATTCTCAAAATTGGGAAGTAGTGCACTTTTTACAATTTATAATATTGAAAAACTTTAAAAAAATGACTTAATGGCCCTATGATTATACATGTGCCCCTGTGATTTATCAACAGAGCATAAGTCATGTTCTAAAAGATATGAACTAAGGGGTTTTATGATGGTCCCATAAAACTATTAAAAAATTATTTATATGAATTGATAAAGCTGGCAAATAAGTCTACATTTTCATATTTGCAATAGTGTCGTGTTGCCCTATAAGGCATGGTTTTTCTAAAGCTGAAATTAGAAAGGCATAAAAAATTGGCAACGCAATAATTATCCCAGTATCGATTGGATCAATGTCTCATTGGGACATGCTAGAAAGGTTAAAACATGAATTTTAAGAGCCCAGCATGCACATTAATTAGGGGATATTAATTAGGGATGAATATGTTGGGCTTTCACACAAGCGGATTTTAAAAGCTGCCAAGATATGGATGTTATAAATGACTGCTTCACAGAGCAGCTAGTCTTACATCCGATGAGAAAGGCAGCTATTTTAGTTCTAATCAACAGTAGAATGCACAACATGGTGCAAGGACATGGACATGGTGTCCAGTGACATAATTACTGGAAAGAGGACATTAAGAATAATTACTGCAGTATCATATTACTAAAAACTGTGGAATTAGACTAGAAAATGATTATTCTTTGAGTGGTCTTCGAAGATCTTAGATCTCTTTGTAGACCCGCTAAATGCCAGCTAAACAGAGTGTCATGAAGTGGAACAATTATAGTTTAGCTTAGGATGTTGTTTACTGCATATCCATAAGTCTTATGATATAATGTTGCAACCAGCTTTCTGAAATAGGCATGCTGTTTATGGGGCTGGCGAAATGTCTCGAGTTAAGGGATGTAGAAAAACATCACAAGGTGCCTTTCTAAAATGGAGGCTCAGGGATACATGGCTTTAGATCTAAAATGGAAGACAGTCGGACGTGCTATGACATTATGATATACGATGTTGAATGAGCAAAGGATTGGGTTGAGGGAGGTAGACCTGACTCTTAATTGGCTCTGGGATATAGCTACTAAGATAAGGATATGATTTGGGAAAATGTGTAACCAAAGCATAATCTGTTGATTGGTTGTGTATGCTATTAATGATACATAAGAAACATATTGTAGACTGAGATTGTAATAGACAGAGAGAAAGCAACTTAGTGATTCGTTTTTTAACTTGTCCTGTGCAGTGGCGTGATAAGGGGGGGGGTGTGTGTGCGGGGCTGCGCTCGTGCTAGAAGAAGAGGGAAGCCTCTGGGCGGAGAGCAGTGTGAGCACTGGGCAGCCGCCTAGAGTGCCACGGGTCTGGAGCTGGCAACTGCATAGCCTTTTCTTCTTCCTGCCCCTTGTGGCCAAGAAGAGGATGTGGTGGGTCCATGTGGGCGAGATGAAGAAAAGGACACGCAGTCACAGCCCGAAGCAGGAGGAAGAGCAACAGCGCTGCCCACCCCACCCTCCCCACCACAGATGCGGGAGATAGAGCTGCACCAGCCCCCAAACCATCTCAAGAAAAATGAAGAGTCCCCATCTGTCGCGAGGGCTGAAGGAGGAAACTGCTGCTGTGCTTTTGATGGGGAGCAGGTAGGAAGAGAGAGAGAGAGTGTGTTTGTATCTATGTGTATTTTAGAGTCTGTGTGTGTGTGTGGGTGGGAGTGAGGGTGCATGTTTGTGTGTGAGAGAGGGAGCTGTGTGAAGGGGTGTGTATGTATGAAAGAGAATTGGAGGGAGCCTGTGTGCAGGGGTGTGTGAAAGTGTGTGCAAGAGAAAGAAAGAGCCTGTGTGAGGGAGAGGGGAACCAGAGATCACTGGGTGGGGGGTGGGGGAGGGATGGAGGAGTGAATCAGGAGAGGGGCGAGGAGGGACAGAGAAGTGAATTGGGGGGGGGGGGGGGAGGGAGGGTGATCCCAAAGAAAGTATCCACCCCATGTGGCAAATACTTTAGGTACACCACTGGTCCTGTGTTACTTTCAATAAAAAACATAAAGAGGAAATACTGGCTTGATGTGAAATCTATCTTTACAACCACCTTTCATTTTATAAGTTGCTCTGGGAGATAGTCCAGGGATAGCCTGCCTGTGGCCTTTCACACAAGTGGGTTCCTTTTGTTACCGGAAATCCACAGGATCTTTGTTTTCAATTTTTATTTTATTTTACCCTGGAATTTATCTGTTTATTATAATGAACAAAAAAATGGGAGAACTTCAGTGGCAAAATGGAGTTATTTTTTTCCATTAATTTTTCTCCTATTTTTGTTTGCTATTAGAAATACTGATAAATTGCAGAGAAAAAAAAATAAACACTGCAAATGATGGTGCCTATAACTTTAAAAAAAGAGTCTGAAATCATGAGGAAATTAGAAAAAAAACTAAAAGACTGGTTGCAAAGGTTAAAATTTTGCATGAGACATGTACATTGTTTATCTAAAAATACCATCTTGGAAGTCCAAATAAAATGTATCCCAAAAGGTCAAAGGAGCACCAAATGATACCACAAAAAAATAACATATGATCTTTGTCCCAATAAAGACAATTTGAAAATTGACCATATATATTCAAGGCTTCAATTTTCTGCAAAAACATTAAAGATTCTGCAGCTGAAAACTGAAATTTCTGCAACCCCAAATTTATTTATTTTTGTATCAGTATAGAGTTTGGTTATTGCATGCACAGTATATGTATGAAGTAGAAGGAAAAGGAATGGAAACTATCAAACAAGGAAGAGATTTGGAGAAATCATCTCAGATGATCTCAGGGTTGTCAGTCAATATAATAATGGAACTAGAAAAGCTAATAGTATGCTCAGTTGCATAAATAATAGTACCATCAGCAGGAATATGGAAGTAGCACTGACATTGTATGGGTTACTAATGAGACCTCACCTTGAGTACTGTGTTCATTTGTAGAAGCCACATCTTTGTAAGGACATTGAGAGTGTTGAAGCGGTTCAAACAGTGGCTACCAAAATAGTACAAGGCTTGCAACACAAATCCTATAAAAAAAAGAGGCTTAAAACATGCAAATTGTACTTTCTGGACAAAAGAAGTAAAAGGGAAGATATTCATTTCTTTACTAAAAAAAAGGATATATATTACCATTCCTGTTTCATCAGAATGCCTGAAGTGCAATAGCAATCGTAAATTATACAAACTATCAGTAACTAACAATAAAATATGAAAATACAACTGAAAGCTCTACAAACCTTCTCAATAGAGGCCATCCAACTATTGACTTGCTTGACATTCCCAACAATGCATCTAGCCTAATTCTTGGCTTAATACTGTTGCGACCGTCGGTCTGCGACAGCTTTGCCCCGCCTACCTCACTCTTCTTGCTGCTCCTCCCGCTCACCTCGGACTACTGGCTGCCGCAGGGTCTGTCTGCTGTCCTCTCCGGCGTCCCTGGACCAGTTTTGGTGCTGCTTCCCGTCATGCTCCTCCAAGGTACTATAGGGCATGCGCGCGCGTGCACACCACCCTCATCTTTATTTCCTCATTGGCGTGAACCTCAGGGGCGTCCCCCTGAGATGACGTCACGCTGCCTGGATATTTAAGCCTACTTCTTTTGCTAGATAATTGAGTTAACAACCGGAATACTACGGATGGGATTCGCTCTCTGTACCAAAGCTGCTCTGCCACTCCAGCGTTACCTGGAACTCTTATTGCTATTGGGGTACCCGCTTCTCGGGGGCCTCTTCTGCTTCTTTCAGGTGCTATCAGGAAACCAGTACTCGCTCCTCGAGGGCCCATGTTCTCTGAGTCGCTGCCTGCATCTACAACCCTTTCTACTTGGAAGACTTCACTAACAGTTTCCAACTGTGAGTACAACTACCATCTATTCCACAGTACTGCTTCCCTGGAACCAGGTACTCGCTCCTCGAGGGCCTGCCCTCTCTTCCAGTGCCAGACCTCTTATCTAGTGGAATCGATGTGTGAGTACAATACCACTGAGTCTCTCTACTCTAAGGGATTTGGTACTTGCTCCTCGAGGGCCTGCTCTCCCTGTCTCGGAGCTTCTCCTATTCTACCTGGGACTCTGTATGTTTCTCACTGTGTACTCATAACTCTCAGTCTCTTTCCACTACAGCACAACCAAGCAGAGGATTCATTGTTCCAGCGTCCTGTGGGATACTCGTCCAGCCGGGCTCAACATCCACAACTCACTACTGCCACCTCTGGTGGTTTCCAAAACTGTTTAAATAAAGATTCAAATCTGTGTTTGTGTGTCCATAGTCTAGCCTGACACCGTGGTCCCTCATGGGACTGCCCCCATGGGCGTGGTCAGCTGCCACATTGTCCAAGGATCCACCCAAATATCAATAACCATAACAGATTGCTAACTTCATGGATTCGACTCAGCTCATTGCTTTGCAGGCCTTTCCAGGCCCCGCCCTGCACATTGCTGAACAACAAGATGCATTGGAGAAACTCACTACTGCGTTTCATCAGTTGCACACACAGAAGAATCAAGGCTCTACTTCCAGTTGTTGCATTCGTGCCTCTTCTCGCTCCACCCTCTTACCTGGGATGCAACTCCCTTTGGCTCTGACAGACAGTGCAGCCATGGCTTCTCTCCGCCTCTTGGTCCCAGTCCCCCGGGCTGGCCTGATTCTTCGGATACGCCATGTTCCCAATGACATAAGGGCGTGCACGCATGCTCCAGCCTTTATACCAGCAAGGGCGTGAACCTCGGGGGCATCCCCCCGTAGTGACGTCATCTATCTGCACTTTAAAAGGTCTTTGTTTGCTAACCTCTAATGAGTTAGCAAGGAACTCCAATGGGACTTGCTTTGGCAGTCCAAGATACTTGCACCAATGATCCGAGTTAGCCGGGGAACCCGTCCCTACTACTCGGCCTTTTCAAACTTACCAGGAGTACCCGCTCCATGGGGGTTCCACTCTCTCTTCTTGTTTTCAGATTGCCAGAACACTCGGAAGACTCCTCAATTCCTGGAAGCGATCGCGGACGTGAACACAGTGAGTTCTAATACATAGGAATCAGTACTCGCTCCACGAGGGCCTACATTCCTATAGCTCTGTAGACTCCTTTCCGTCCAAGACGTTATCGCAGGTACGGAGATCAAGAGTTACATTGGCAAGATTACAGATAGAACCGGTACTCGCTCCATGAGGGCCCATGTTCCTAGAATCTTATACAGACTCTCTTCTACTCTAGAAGCCATTTCATATACAGCAATCGTGAGTACTTATTACAGATTGTTTGTGGGAACCAGTGCTCGCCTACGGCTCCTGTTCCTGAATGTACTGAAGACTCTCTGTGGCATAGAGACCATTGCAGACATCTACTATTGTGAGTGTACCATCTTGTATCCAGCATACCCTGTCTACTCACTACTTCTAGTCTCTCTCTACAGCTCAGCGACCCAGAGATTATATTCCAGTATCAGAAGGACTACAGCCTTGCCGGACATAGCGACTCACTACTGCCACCTCTGGTGGTCCAGCTTCCAGTCTAATAAAGAACTATTGTGTTTATTTCATATTCTAGCCTAGCTGATGGTTCCTCTCAGGAATCTCCTCCTCCGTCATTCCATGCATAGACCACAACAGTTTACAGTGACATTCATAGTTATAACTCAACAAACGTTGATTGGTTACAGAGGTAGCATTCATATACATGCATTAATGGTAAGCTGTTTCATAGCAACAGGGCAGTGACTAAGAATGCCCTTGATCTATAACAGACCACTCACATCTTCCAAGTTGTGGGATTTACAAGCAGTTTATCATCTCTGCCGCTCCGGTTCCCGTTTCACCGCGCCACACCGTTCCCCCCTCGTGAGTAGTCTCCGCCCCTAGTGACATCAGCAAAGGGCATCGAGGGGGCCATAAGTGCGGCGCATGGAACCGGAGAGTGACCTGCTCCTCTCCGTTTGCCTCTGCCACTGCCTCTGTTGCCATCCGAGGCCCTGCTGTGGGATTTACAAGCAGTTTATCATCTCTGCCGCTCCGGTTCCCGTTTCACCATGCCGCACCGTTCCCCCCTCGTGAGTAGTCTCTGCCCCTAGTGACATCAGCAAAGGGCGTTGAGGGGGCCATAAGTGCAGCGCAGGGAACCTAGGCATTGCACGCCAGACATTGCGCTCCGAAGGGGCGCAACAAAGGGGCATGCCCCTTTGTTTGCCCCTTCATGCAGCACCTAGATTAGCTCTTTGAGTGAAGTGAAAAAAAAAAACAACCCAGCAGTCATAATGAAAACCTATCTTGGCTCTTTAAAAAACATTGCAGTAATAATGGATAAAGGTAAATACTCGCCTGCTCTAGGACTAGAGAAGCCATCAAATGCATTAAGAAGAAAAAAAGCTAAGAGGAAAGCTACGTACCCCAACTTGATTAAGATTAAACAAATGATTTTAATATAATGAGAAACTGTTTAGTACTATCCTTTTTACTGATAAACATCCAGGCATTAACAAAAAAGACCACGATAACTGACGATATGTTAAGAGATGCTAACCTTGCTTTTATTGCAGTAACAGAGACATGGTTAAAAAAGTCAGATACTGTGGTTTTAAATCAAATTGCAAATGAAAAATATAAGATAGACACAATCCCAAGATTACAAAGAAAAGGAGGAGGGATAATGTTGATCAGTAAAAAAAGCCTAGAATTAAAGAAAATAACGGGTGGATTTTAAAAGCCCTGCTCGCCTAAATCCGCCTGGATTTAGGCGAGCAGGGCCCTTGCGCGCTGGCGCGCCTATTTTGCATAGGCCGCCGGTGCACGCAGAGCCCCGGGACGCGCGTAAGTCCTGGGGTTTTTTGAAGGGGGCGTGTCGGGGGCGGGGCCGAACGACACGACGTTTCGGGGGCGGGACGCGGCGTTTCGTGGGCGGGACTGGGGGCATGGTCGAGGCCTCCAGACCAGCCCCCGGGTCGGATGACGGCTCGTCAGCAGTCTGCTGGCGTGCGTAGATTTACGTCTGCTTCTCGCAGGCGTAAATCTAGGGACAAAGGTAAGGGCGGGGGGTTTAGATAGGGCCGAGGGGGTGGGTTAGGTAGGGGAAGGGAGGGGAAGGTGAGGGGAGGGCGAAAGAAAGTTCCCTCCGAGGCCGCTCCGATTTCACAGCGGCCTTGGAGGGAACGGAGGCAGGCTGCGCGGCTCGGCGCGCGCAGGCTGCCCAAAATCGGCAGCCTTGCGCGCGCCGATCCAGGATTTTATAAGATACGCGCGGCTATGCGCGTATCTTATAAAATCCTGCATACTTTTGTTTGCGGCTGCTGTGCGAACAAAAGTACGCGATCGCGCTTTTTAAAAAAATCTACCCCTAAATGTAGAACCACCTGAAAAGCATGAAATTGTGGTTTTTTAATCCATCAATCTACAAATATGTATTGTGTACTATCCCCCTGGTTTATTAGAATTCAATATATCCCCTATGATTGAATATTTATTATTAGTGATGAACCCAAACAAGCCAGTTATTTTATTAGGAGATTTTAATCTACATATGAACAATTGTCCATTATCCCCAGCTTGTAGTATGCTGATCGAGGCACTTCAAGCAATAGGCTTGGAGTGACTCGAAACGAGCACTACCCATAAAAGAGGAAATGCATTAGACCTAATTTTCTTGAACTCAAAATTTACCACAACAGAAAATTTTTCGGTTGAACCAGTTCCTTGGTCGGACCACTATTTGATACATGTAAACAGTTCATTTATATCTCACTGTACGATGAAAGCAAAGAAGAAATTGGAATTCCAATATAGACCCCAAGTCAATATAGAAAGACTGCAGAAAGAATTAGTAGAGTATTTACCTAAGATGAAGCTCGAAACAGCACAAGAATCCACAGAAGAATGGTATAGAATGTCGCAAGAAATCACAGAGAAAATAAATCCTCTAAAAACTAAAACAGTGAACGAGTCAAAAAAACAAAATCCATGGTATAATAATAACTTAAACAAAGAAAGACCTTAAAAGAAAAGAAAGAAAATGGCAAAAAGAAAAAACTTTGATTGCATTAACAAATTATTGTGTATATTTAGCACATTACAAAAAAATCAATAAATCTAAGGAAAAGAGAGTACTGTGATATGAAAATTCAAAGATACACAAATAACCAAAACGCCCTCTTTATTATTGTGAAAAGTCTGGCAAGTAATCCATCTGAAAGAGAAAATAATCAACCCGAGATAAATTGTAATGATTTAGCCTTTTTCTTTAAGAATAAACTAGAAACCCTTTTAGAGACGTTAGACAATAATAATCAGGTAATTGTTATGCCAAAAAGAGAGATGCCTCCCTGGGCCAATTTTAACGATACAACCATAGATGAAATTGAAAGTCTGGTGAGGAAGCTAAACCTGGCAAATCACCCTATTGATGTAATTAATACACTTACTTTAAAGCAATGTGTAAATGAAATAGCCCCTGTGTTAAGAAAGTTAAGGAAGGCTATGGGACGTTAATGATGTTGAAATGGCTCAAACCACTGTTATCCCAAGAGAATTTTAGATTAGTATTGCACTCAATGATATTCACAGGATTGGACTACCAAAAGTCATACTTAGACCTTTGCAGATTTTACAGAATATCGCGGCACGTAGGAAAAGAAAGAAGTGAAGAAGGGGGAGGGGAAATGATAGGTCGTTGGATTGACATATCCTAAGAAGGAAGCAGGTAAGATGGTTGAAGTGAAAAGTTGAGGCAATATGTGTCAAGTGGGTGGAGTTGAAAAGATCAAAATTTCATTTTTGATGGAGGAATGCTTGGATGGAGTGTTAAATGCATGTTGGAAAAAGTATGTTTTTAAAGCTTTTTTAAAGTGATGGGGATTTGATATCAAATGGAGAGGGCTAGGTAAAGAATTCCAAAGAGATGGTCCTGCTACTGAAAATGCTCTCTTTCTGGTAATGTCTAATCTAGCCTGTCGTGGTGATGGAATGTCTAGGAGACTTTGAGTAAGTGATCTTAGATATCGGGTAGGTTTGTAAATGCGGAGTAAGGTGCATAGCCAGGTGGAGGAAGAGTTATAGATTAAGCTGTGAATGATTGAGAGTACTTTATATTTTATCCTGTATTTTATGGGTAACCAATGAAGAGATTGTAAGATAGGGGTTATATGATTGCGAAGGGGAGTACCGGATAATAAACGGGCTGCACTGTTTTGAACTAATTGTAGTGGGTGAATTGATGAATCAGATAGACCTAGACAGAGTGCATTACAGTAGTCTAAACCAGAGAAAATAAGAGATTGAAGAACAGTTCTGAAATCACGATAGAAAAGAAGAGGACGGAGACGTTTTAGGAGTTGCAGTTTGTAAAATGATTTCTTTGTTAGAGAGGAAATTTGTTGTTTCATGGATAGGTCTGTATTTATAATTACACCTAGGTTTATGGCATGACAAGTTATTGGGATAGTTGAACCGTTGAATGTAAAATGAGATCCTGCTCGCAGAGCCCATCCCGCGAGCAGGCCTCTCACTCACCTTGGCCTGACGCCCTTGTGCGGCCTAGGCCGCCCCCGGACCGTCGCTGCTGCTCCTTGCGGCCGACACCGCTGTATGCGGCAGGAGGGGCCGCTGTAACTCTTTGTGACATGAGCCACCGCTGGGATACCTCTCCGTGTCTTGTGATACCTGTCTCAGGAGGGACCTTACATCTGTCATGAGAAACAAGATTGAAAATACAACCTAATTAGAAGGGGCAACAAGATAAACATCTGTGATCACATAAATGGACTACATTTAAGGAGCATAACACAGCTTACCAGAACTTCAACATCTTGCAAAAAACAAGGATAAATCACAACTCTAATCTGTTATAAATAAACGAAATCCCAAAGCATCAGAAAGGGTATAACAAAGGTGGGTTAAGCAAGAAAGGAAATAAATAAAATCATAGAAACATTGAACATTCAGCTTACCACTGCTAGGAAGGCTTACAACAAAAGTAACACATCGAAACAGGAACTTCCGGTATAAGAGGGTTAATTAATATAAACACAGGCTACAAATGGTGCCAAAAGAGGGTCACATGATACAACCTGTCAGTCAAATAAGGATTGTGAAATTAAGGGACCGCCCTTAATTGGTGTGAATGATGGACAGTCAAAGGCATAGAAGAAAAGCATAAAAAAATGTTAGAAAAAAATCAACCGTCAATATTCAAATTGAGGCCACAAGGGTAAATGGTATCCAAAATATTAATCCATCTTTGTTTATACTGTATCAAATGTCAAGAAAAGTCACTACTATGGGGGGAGGGATGATATACTTTGGTAATGAAAAATTGTAGATCATTAATCGTATGTGGAACATCTTGCCAATGTTTTACAAGTGGCACATTCTCTCTATGTAACCATAGGCAAGAGCAAAGTTCATAAATCCATGTGCGAATGTAACGGAATGTTCTCCCCAGTAAATCAAAGAGCAGGGGCATTGAATAACACAGACAACCCCTGTGGTGAAGCAAGCGGAAGTAAAGGAATGAAATGTGTTTCCTGAGATGGGAAATCTTGGTGTTCAGCTGTTTTTGAATGTCAGCTTCGTTGAACATATGAACATAAGAAATGCCATGCTGGGTCAGACCAAGGATCCATTGAGCTCAATGTCCTTTCTCTGACAGTGGCCATTCTGGGTGGCAAGTACCCAGAAAATCCCATAAAATAAATCTAATTTCTGTTGTTCACTCCCAGGGATAGCAATAACTTTCTTTAGTCTACTTGGATAATAATGAGTGATGGCAAGACGCTCAACATACAATGCCCTTGAGTCAGTGTTTTTGGATTAAAAGAAATTGTTCACAATTAAATGAATTAAAAAAAAAAGTTCAAGAATTGACAGAAAGATTGCTAATAATGGAGTATGGTTAGTTAATGTGATTCTTTACCTTTATCACTGACCTTTATAAGGGAAATGTTTGCAACAGGATAGTGTTTACTAATTAGGAAAAATGTTAAAGGCTTTTGAGAAGAAATTTGACCTCAACATGAATTCATCTATCCTTTAAAAAGTCATTAAACATATTGGTTAATAAATGCCTTAGAAATCAAAAACCTAGCAAGACTCTATCAAGACAGGCTATGCTCTGATCACTGACTGCATTTCTGACAGCTGCTCAAAAAAAGAACATTTTTAAGTAGGAATAATGAGTTTTATGGTATTCAATGGAGATACTCAACTCCAGGTCTTGAAATCCACAAACAAGTCTTTTTTTTTCATTCAGGATACTGAACATAAGCAAATTTACTGGGTTCTTAGACTAGATACTATATATGACGTCCATATTAAGTAACCCCGTTAAGTGGAAAGTTATTTGGTTAAAATTATCGAGATAACTTTAGGACAGGTATTTGTCCGACCAGACTTCCCTGGCTAACTTTGTCCAGGCGGTGCTGAATACTGCCCAAAGTGAAACCATGCCCTAAGGCTTCTAACAATACATCTTTTTACCAGGGTAAGTTTTGTGCAGGGCACTGCAGGCCATGAGTTGCTCTCATACAATTTATCCAGAAAGCAGGGGGAAATATTCAATTACTTGGGCAAATCCTTTGAATATTGACCTCTATGTAAATATATCTTGTGAATATTTATTGTGGATATTCTGAAGAAGAAACCTGTTTGCAGACTTCAAGGACTATAATTAAATACTATGCTACAGAAAAAAACACCTCACAAAATGGTCCATATTCAGCAGCTGGATGGTTAGTAAAGTTAGCCAGATAAGCTTATCTGGCTAACTTGGCAGAAATATTTAGCAAAGCTGGGGAACATTCCCCGGTATCTTAAAATAAGCCAGATCAGTTTATCTGAATAACTTCAGGAGAGCTCTTTGACTGCTCTAAAGTTATCTGGTTGTGTTAGCCAGATATTGCTGAAAATTGGCATTTATCTGGCTAATTTAGGTGGAGAGCTGACTCCTCAGAATACCCTGCCCCACTGCATCCTTGAGTTAGTTGGATAACTCGGAGTTGGTCAGTGTGGCAGGATTTTCAAATCTTGCCATTTGACAGGTTGCGTGCGAACTTAGCTGGACAAATAGTGCTGGATAACCACCTCAAAAGGTTTATTAGTGCATAATCCATTAAAATAGTAATTGTAGCTGATGAAACTCTTTCCCCCACATCGTATGCTTCTCAGAATACTCCCTAAAGCTTGCCAGAGTTTTGTATTTTTCCTCACTGATGACAATCCAATATCGGTATCTAACAGACACCCAGTTCTGTCACCATTAAGGCCTGGGTGAACCCTTAGTAAGAGCAGTGGAAGTTAGTAGATAGGGAGAGGTTACCATTCAAATACAGCCTCGCCCTTTGAGGGGTGTGGAATGGCCATCCCTCTTGAGTGTTTTTTAAACAACTCTCTCCAGAGACTAAGAAGGCAGTCCCTTATGGTTTGCTAGCACTTAGGAGGTAGAGAGATTTTTTCTGAGTTTATTTTTTTAGGCCCAGTCAAAGGAGCCAGGTAAATCCTAGGGTACAGGGAACCCTGTGTCTAGTAGGCTCAGGTTAGGGAAGACTTGCCCTTCATACCCTTGATGAGGAAGAGGGTGGTAGTGACCTGCTGCGAGGAAGAATTCTAGTGTTAACAGAACTAAATGTTTGAGATCCCGGAGGAAGGTCTTGACTGCCCCTTCCATCCTGTTGGAGCAGGGAGAGCTGCCTGCTTCCAGGGGATCCCTCCTAGGGATGTGAATCGTTTTCCATATCGTCTTAACGATAGAAATCGTGTGGCAGGGCAAGAAAATCGTCTTAGGCACGATTTTTTAGTTAAAAAATCGTTAAAAATCGTTTTTTCCGATTAGTGCGCACTAACGGGAGTTAGTGCGCACTAACTGAAAATGATACAATTTGACACTTTTCAGGTCAGTTAAGGTCAGTTTAGGAATGAATATGTATTCCTATTGGCTGCCCTCTTATTTATTCATGTTACCAAGTTTCCTACTGACAGTATATGGGGGATGGGAAATGGAAACAGTTGGTAGCTTGACAAAACAAGTAATGTGATCAGTCAATGTGACTAGAACTTGTGCCCTAACCCTGATACCAGGGGTATTGTGATCTTCCTGCACACAGTGCCCTATCCCTATTAATACCAGGAGTGTTGTGATCTTCCTGCACACAGTGCCCTATCCCTAATACCAGGGGTGTTGTGATCTTCCTGCACACAGTGCCCTATTCCTGATACTGGGGGTGTTGTGATCTTCCTGCACACAATGCCCTATTCCTGATACCGGGGGTGTTGTGATCTTCTTGCACACATCCCGATATCAGGGATAGGGCACTGCATGCAGGAAGATCACAACACTCCTGGTATTAATAGGGATAGGGCACTGCATGCAGGAAGATCACAACACTCCTGGTATTAATAGGGATAGGGCACTGCATGCAGGAAGATCACAACACCCCTGGTATCAGGGATAGGGCACTGTGTGCAGGAAGATCACAATACCCCGGAGGAGTGAGGGTCAGGCAGCTCCCCCCTGTCTGTGAAGCCAGCCTCTCACTAGTAATGCAGGGAGGAAGCTGTCTCAGACTTCACCATCCTCCCCCCCCCCCTTACCCACACACCATTCACTAGCTGGGACATGGGGGAAGTCAGGAGTGAGGGTCAGGCAGCTCCCCCCTGTCTGTGAAGCCAGCCTCTCACTAGTAATGCAGGGAGGGAGCTGTCTCAGACTTCACCATCCTCCCCCCCCCCCCCTCACCCACACACCATTCACTAGCTGGGACATGGGGGAAGTCAGGAGTGAGGGTCAGGCAGCTCCCCCCTGTCTGTGAAGCCAGCCTCTCACTAGTAATGCAGGGAGGGAGCTGTCTCAGACTTCACCATCCTCCCCCCCCCCTCACCCACACACCATTCACTAGCTGGGACATGGGGGAAGTCAGGAGTGAGGGTCAGGCAGCTCCCCCCTGTCTGCGAAGCCAGCCTCTCACTAGTAATGCAGGGAGGGAGCTGTCTCAGACTTCACCATCCTCCCCCCCCCCTCACCCACACACCATTCACTAGCTGGGACATGGGGGAAGTCAGGAGTGAGGGTCAGGCAGCTCCCCCCTGTCTGTGAAGCCAGCCTTTCACTAGTAATGCAGGGAGGGAGCTGTCTCAGACTTCACCATCCTCCCCCCCCCCCCCTCACCCACACACCATTCACTAGCTGGGACATGGGGGAAGTCAGGAGTGAGGGTCAGGCAGCTCCCCCCTGTCTGTGAAGCCAGCCTCTCACTAGTAATGCAGGGAGGGAGCTGTCTCAGACTGGTATCAGGGTTAGGGCACTGTGTGCAGGAAGATCACAACACTCCTGGTATTAATAGGGATAGGGCACTGTAAGAGATGACTGTAGTAGATTGAATAAAGATCTGATGTTTCTGCTCTCCTCACACCAAACAAAAACAACACACAAGCAGAGAAGCCCTTCTTACAAAGCTGAGCTAGTGAGTTAAGTAGGAGGAAAAGTAAACATACTGGTGCCAGTGTGGCTACTTAAAAAATACACTTACCAACAATCAATTACATATATTTGAACTGTGTACAGTTCCAGCCAGGACCACCTTTCTAAAATGCACAGTGATTGGCAAATTCAACATGCACTAGCATTTCAGGTGCCTGCTAACAAAAATAATAAACAAACAAGTTCTAGTCACGTGAGTGCTGATCATTACATTACTTTTTTTGTCAAGCTTCCAACTGTTTCCATTTCACATCCCCCCAACCATATTGGTAACATCAATAGATAAGAGCACAGCCAGCCAATAGGAATACATACATACATATTCATTCCTAAGTGACCTTTACTGACCTGGGAAGTGTGAACACTTTGTTTCATTTTCTGTTGGTGTTCGTTAGTTTCCAGTTCCATTTCCCATCCCCCAACCATCACCTCAGTGGTAACCTTGGTAATATCAATAGATAAGAGGGCAGCCAGCCAATAGGAACACATATTCATTCCTAACTGACCTTCAGTGACCTGGAAAGTGTTTATTTGTATCATTTTCAGTTAGTGCGCACTAAATCGAGTTAGTGCGCACTAACGGGGAGTTAGTGCGCACTAACTCGAGTTAGTGCGCACTAACACGATTTAACGATTTTTAACGATAAATCGTTAGAATTTCTATTGTATCGTGTTCTATAACGATTTAAGACGATATAAACATTATCGGACGATAATTTTAATCGTTGAAAAACGATTCACATCCCTAATCCCTCCCATCAGGGATCTGAAAGAGGCTGAGAACTTAGAGACTGAGAGAGAATCAAAGATATTCAGAAGATCTGCTAACCGTGAGCAAATCCACTCTCCAGACATTGAGGACACCCATCTGGCATCTTTACCTCCTGGAGAGAGAGAGAAAGAATTGACTCTGTGCAAGGAACATTGTTAACATTTTGCTAGAGTTGGTTGTTACACTTAGTTAATGGAGGCCCTGCCCACCTGAGAGTTTCACTTTTCCATGCAGTGGAGGGTGAAAGGTTCCCTGGCCCTGGTACAAGATACTTCTGCTCACATAGAGAGAAATAAGACTATATTACCAAATGAGTTCTGTGGTGGTCATGCTATATTTCACCAATATTTAAACAGTAAAGCCTTTATTTTGGGACACTACCTAGTGGCTCCAGAGTGTTCATTTTGGCACCGACAGCACACAGCGAGGATACACAATCACTCTCCCAGGGATAATGGTTGGAAATGTACCCTTAGCACTCGGGGCCCTGAAAGTAAACTCATTCCCCCCACCCCCACAGACACAAAAAGAATCCACACCCTAAGGAACGAGACTGCAGAAACAGCTAGCCAGGGTTCCAGCCTCGAAGAGTTTACAAATACGTGCATGGCCGCATCGGAGTGCAACCTGCCTCCCAGGATGGGGTTACAGGTACATTTAATATGTACAGCTTTAGCTATGGTCTCTGAACCACTAAAAAAATGGCACAATCTTTCCAGCAAGATAGCTCTGTGCTGCATGACACACCTATCTCTGAATTCTTTGTATATAGAAGCAAGCAATGCTGAACTTAAATGATCTCTCCATATAGAAGATTGTAAAATACCTTGATCTTTAGAGAAAAATAATTGCTCATGGGAGGCCATGCACCGTAAGATAAAAACAACGGTGTCTCTCATAGCCAGCAGGATTTCAGAATTGCCTTCCGCAGACCGACTATGATGAAGAATTCAACAAAAGACTCGGGATGACAAGAAGTCTTATTAATATAGCTTTAGACACCAATGTCAGGCTAGTAAATGATGAAGATTCTTACAGAAAGCTTAGCTCAGTGACTGTGCTCTTCGTGGATATCCGGGGTAGGATCCCAGGCAATGCACTTGAAGTTAATGTCCCTTCTACCAGGGTTGGCTGTAGGCTGACTGGCACGCTGTGCAAAAACTGAAACCGATGCCCCCATCCCCTTCAGCAGAGGCAATTCCGGCACAGCAATCCCGCCTTTGATAGTCTCCATCACAGCGTGTCACTTTCTCTTTCTTTCCCTCTCTTTTCCTTTGGCTAGCATCCCCCTTCTCTCTTTCTCTCGTCATCCTGACCCATTCGCTCTTTCTCCCTGCCCACATGATGTGGAAGGGCATCGGGGTAAGGGGAGCCAGCCTGGTGGCTCCCCACTTCTGCATAATGCCTTGTGTAACCATACAGGTTGCACATCCCAAAGGCCTTGTATAATGAAATGAGATCTTTGCTTATTAAATACTTGAACAGCAAACAGTTTGGGACAGAGTATCTGTCGCTAAAATGTTCTAGCAACAGTTTCTTGTGGGCCCAGGGTATTTTTGCTGGCCATTCACAGAGGATTCCCAAGGCAGGTTTGTCAGTGATCAGATTATGCTAAAAAAAATATATTTTGAATCTAACTGCAGCATAGTGCAAGCAGCATAAGTGTCCATGCATCAGCTCTGAATAAACAATTGAGGATTATCGTGATTCTGAATGCTCCACAATATCCTGGTATCTGGATCTTTAGACCCTTCTAATGGAGACAATTCTCAGGGCCTTCTCTTCCCATCCTGTCTTATGAGAGAGATTCAGTTCTGTTTTTATAATTAATATCTCTGAAGTGAATGGCCCGCATATGACAAGGCTAAAATTCATGTACAAAAGAGTTGGAAAATAGGTGTGGGGGTTGGGTATATAAAGATTGTAAGTGGATGCATCCACAGGGAATTCAAGAAACACTCTGTATTGAAGGCATTGTGCAATATTGTATAAGACTCGTTGGAGTCTCATATGCTGACCTCTGTATTTATATTTGCATTTGTATGATTTTAGGGTGTGAATGAGTGTGTGCGTGATTGGACATTTTATGGAAACATTTCTAAAAATAACATTGAAAATTGTGATAATAAAGTTGTATACTTTTCTGTTATGATTAGTTGTGTTGTATTATCTAGAGAAAATAGTTCTTGTTACCCAGTGAGTGTACTTTCTTTTGTTCCTACAGTAAGCTACAATGCATTTAATATAACGGCTTATTTGCAACATTTTCTACATTTGTTGAAAATTAAATTGTTTTTCTCCTCAACGCCATCTTTATCTGATATATCTGTAATTTCAAAGAAATCCTGGTGGGTTCCACCTGGGCCACCAGATCCATAGAGTTTTGCCTTTGAACATGTAGTTCTTCATGAGTTATCTATTCTTGAAGAAACAACTTATCGTAGTTTTCAGAATCTTTGAGCGTGTGAACGTCGCTCTTTCTTACCTCTGTCTTTAGACTTGAATATTTTTATTAAACTAAAGGACAAAGGGGGAGGTATTGTTGTACAGGATCAGTCATCCTATAGCAGAGGGTACCTGAGAACTTTCAGGCTCACAGTACTACAATTCCCTTTCATCTGATCCTATACCGTCTCTTTCTGTTGCAATTTTCTCTTTAATACAATCTGGTATTGATAATCATTTTCTTATCCCTAAGGAAGCAGACGTTTTATTGAAAAACATCATATCATTCTCACTTTTACTGTTTAAAAAATATACACAAATTACTCCACAATCCTCCAGGCTGACCTATCGTCTCAGGTATTGGGTGTTATGGTTTTGTAGGAAAGTGTGAATCCTAGGCCGTCGGTGGGCGTGGTCTCAGTGACGTAGGACACAGCTGTGAGAGAGACTTTATTAGAGAGAAAAGATATGGCATAACCCGAGGAGTGGGGAATGCAATAAACACAGTTCTTGAGCAATAAAATATACCCAAGGTGGTACTGCAGATGAGGTCAGGTAGTGGCCCGCAGCGCGGGGTACACCAGGAGGTTCCTGCAGGTTGGTGGTGATACCTCAGAAGTGCAGATCCGGTAGTGGCCCGCAGCACGGGGTATGCTGAGGATGACTGTACTGTAGATGATGAGGTAGATGAGGTCAGATATACAGGAACCAAGCAGAGGATTTTGAGTAGCTGCAGCAATACCCTGTAGCTCAGGATATGTAGAAGCGACAATACTGAAGTACGGTAGTGGCCCGAGGCACGGGGTACACCGTGAAGGCTTCAGCAAGTTGGTAACGTAGGAAACTGGAGGTAATACTTACACAAGGAAGTTCCAGATGAGAGAGACCGGAGGAGCGGGTCAGATGAAGTCCAAGGCAGGAAGGCCCTCTGAGGAGTGAATAGCCAAGATGCGAAAGGGCTCCCTTGGAGCAGTTACCCAGAACGTTGGAATGCCATGAGGAGATACTCGAACAGGAGATCCAAACATGGAGTGGATTTAACAACGAGAGAACTTCCTGCTAACTCGTCTTAGCAGCAGGCCGGTCAGCTTAAGTATACCAATGGGTTGACGTCATCGGGAGGGGACGCCCCGAGGTTCCCGCCATGTTGTATACAAAAGGAGGTGCTGCGTGCGCATGTGCATAGGTGATACCAGAAGTAAGATGGCGGTCGGCAGCGCCCACGCCATCCCTGGGACGCCGGGGAGATCATTATTGGTTGGTGGAGGCTGCCATTCTTCCCATGATTGATGGTGCAGGGAAAAAAGAGGTGAGTATGAGAGATCGCAGCTGTCTGTGACCAACAGGTGCAACAGTACCCCCCTTCTTAGGGCCCCTCCCCGGGGGGTTTGGCTTTCTGGGGTGAGTCAGATGGAATTGTCTGATCAGCTCCTTGTGAAGGATGTTACTTTCAGGCTCCCAGCTATTTTCTTCTTGCCCAAATCCTTCCCAGGATATAAGATACTCCCAGCATCTTCCATGTTTCTGCACATCAAGGATGACATCTACTTGACAGGTAATGTCCTCTTCAGCGAAGAGAGGTTGCGGCTCAAGTGTCTTCTTGGAAAACTCAGATAGGATGAACGGTTTTAGAAGAGAGATGTGGAAGGCGTTGTGGATCTTTAAAGATGATGGTAACTGCAAGCTGTATGTGACTGGTCCCAGGCGACGGAGTATAGGGAAAGGCCCTATGTACTGGGGTGCAAATTGAGCTGAAAGTAATTTGAGATGAATGAAGTGGGTACTGAGCCATACCTTGTCCCTGGGCTGTAGCTGTGGAGTGGCCCTGTGACTAGCATCATAAAACATCTTCGCTTGGTGTCCAGCTTTTTGGAGAAGCCCTTTAGTGTGTTCCCACAGCTGATGCAGCTCCTGTGCTGAAGCTTGCGTGGCCGGAGAAGAGGCTGTTAAAGGCATCAGTAATGGAGGTAAAGGCTGGCATCCATAGATAAGCTGAAAGGGCGACGATCCTGTGGAAGCTGAAGGATGGGAATTCAGCGCAAACTCTGCCCAAGGGAGCAATTCAGATCAGTTGCTTTGTCTGCGTTGCGTCCGTCGCTGCTCGACGCCCTCACTCCACCCTGCTTACCACTGTGGCGACTCCCTCTGGGCCTGATGGACGGTTTGCTGCCGCGGCATCTTCTTGCCGTCTTCCTCCTGCGTCCCCAGAGCGGCACGACGCTGTGGATCTGCCATGTTCCTGATGTCGTAGGGCACGCGTGTGCGCGCGCTCCGAAAGATGTACCAGCAAGGGCGCGAACCTCGGGGGCGTCACCCTGAACTGACGTCATCCGCTTCCAATATAAAAGGTCTCAGAAATTGCTAACGGATTGAGTTAGCAAAGGGTTTTGCTACCTAAGCTACTCTGCCTCCTCGGACTTACCAGGGGTACCCGCTCCTCGGGGGCCTCGCTCTCTTTCCTCTATTTCAGATTGCCGATAGGAACTGGTACTCGCTCCTCAAGGGCAGGAGGAAAGAAGACGTCATCGCACCCAGGGCCTGTGCCTATACTGTGGCAAACAAGGGGAACTTCCTAGCCCATTGTCAGGAGCGGCCTGGAAACGCCAGAACCTAGGTCTCATCGGGAAGCTGACCCTAGGTAATACCACTTCCGCCTCCTCATGTACCGTACCGGTTGCCTTCACTTACCCCGGAGGTACCTTCGATATGCTGGCCTTGGTAGACTCCGGAGCAAGAGGGAATTTCATTCTCTCTGACCTTGTTCAGCAGTTCCAGCTTACGGTCTAACTCCGATTTCCTCCACTCTGAGTTTCTTCGATCCATGGCACTCCTCTCCCGGGGAGTATCTCCACCTGCACCAAACCCTTGATTCTGCGTACTGGTCTCCTACATTTGGAGGAGATCTAATTTCTTGTACTGGAGAAATCCATTCATCCCACTATCTTGGGCGTTCCCTAGATTCAAAAGCACTCCCCCGTCATCCACTGGGATACTCTCCAGATCGCATCTTGTGGCCCATCTTATTTTACCTCCTGCCTGGCGACAATTCCTCAACCCACTGTGCCACTTCTGACCACGCCCATGGTGCTTCCATCACAATATCAGGATTACTTGGATGTCCAGAGCTCCTATCATGTGACAGGGGCCGGCCAATGGCACAGATACCCTGTCACATGATAAGGGCAAAGGGCCATCGGCGCCATTTTTATTAGTGGCATCCGACTGCCCATGAGCGGGAGATCGCTCCCAGTGCCCCCACTGGACCACCTGGTAATTTTAAAATGTTTTTGGGGGGGGGTCGGGAGGGTGGGGGAGGCTAAGGGGTCAGTTTTAAAGGGTCAGGGGTGGGGGTTTTTTTATCAGGCCATCGGCGCGATCGGTCCCGGGGCTTCCACTGGACCACCAGGTGATTTTAAAATGTTTTGGGGGGGTTGGGAGGGTGGGGGAAGGTAAGGGATTAGTTTTAAAGGGTCGGGGTGGGTTTAGGGGTTGTTCTGGTGTGCCGGTTTTCCCGCCCTCCCCCCAAATAACTCCCGTTAGTGGACATAAACCCGATTAATGATTTTTCACGATAAATCGGGGGAATTTCTATTGTATCGCATTCTTTAACGATTTTTGACGATTTAAAAAATATCGGACGATATTTTAAATCATCAAAAAATGATTCACATCCCTATTATTTGATATATGTGCTGTTTTGAAAATTTTTATTGGTGTTCTTGTAAAAAAGGTATATGATTTTAATTAATAGTTTTAAAATAGTCTTTTATTAGTATGGTTTTACTATTATAACTGATGCTTTATGCTTCTTGATTTTATTTGTTTTATGAGGAATGGTGGTTCTGTTTTTCCATTGTTAATACACAGAGCCTGGCTTCTTGGGGTTTCCATTTCAGTTTTTGTCTAAATTGTGCTCCTTTATTTTGTATTCTGTATTTGGTGAGTGTCTGTCTCTGCTCTGTATGTGTGACTATGATGAGATGTTCTGCTAGCATAGGGATCTATAGCAATCTGGTTTGTATGTTTCCTCAGTAGGTGGTGTATTGGTATTCTAGGACCCAGTGTAATATTTACCCTTGCTTTTTTGCAGGTAGGGTTATTGTTGTTTGAGTCCTTGGTGTTATTACAATGGGATTGCAGTACAGCTTTTGAGTGTCTTTTTTGAGGGGTTTTGTATTAGTTCACAATGTGCCTGGCAGTGGAAAATGTTTGTGCTGCTGTTACTGTGAGGTGACACCAGAATTTGAAAATATCTTTTAGTATGATGAGCTGTAAGGGAAACATCCAAGCTCCATTGTTTGGGGGAATTTCAGTGGATGCACAGAGTTACAGAACTGGAAGTGCGGGATTTATATTGACATTCTGTCCCTTCCTATAAATTCCAGACTTCACTCTCATAGCCACATAGAATTAGTTGAATAAGACTATCAAATAATTTTATAGTGTGAAACTGGCCAGCTTTTTAAAATTACACAGAATACCCTTTGGACTTTTTTATTAACACCAAATATTCAAAAGCTGTGTTCATCCCATCAAGCTCATATATCTCATTAAAGAGGTAAATTGAATAACACAATAACTTTGTTTTATTATTGTTACTCATAAATTATAACAATAACATTAATCTTGGAATATTATATCTATTTAATATAAATGAAAGGTTTTCACAAGATAGGTTGTGTCGTGAAACATTTTATTATGTATATATTTAAGGAAACATACATAAATTATCAAAATACATTTAGTTCATTTAACCTTTAAACTCTGGTTTGCTATTAGACTGAATTACTGTGTCACGAAATTATGTTTGTCTAAAAAGTGTGTCACCAACATGAAAAGTTTGGAAAGCTCTGCTGTATAGACTACCAGGGCCTTAACGCCATCACACGATGGGACAGATATCCTTTGCCTCTGATTCCTGAATTGCTAGACCACCTGCAAGGGGCTAAAGTCTTTACCAAGCTGGACCTCTGGGGCGCGTACAATCTGGTAAGGATACGACCTGGTGATGAATGGAAGACCACGTTCAATACACAAGACGGGCACTACGAGTATTTGGTCATGCTCTTTGGCTTATGCAACGCCCCTGTGGTTTTTCCAAACCTTATGAACAAGGTGTTAAGGGATGTGTTGCATACCTCCATCGACGATGTACTGATTTATTCTAAGGACCTGTCCACGCACTGCATACATGTGCAACAAGTGCTACAGAAGCTTTGGCACAATTGTCTCTTCGCCAAGATAGAGAAGTGTGAATTAGAACAAATCATTGCCCTTCCTCGGATATATTGTCTCTTCCACGGGATTCCACATGGACCCAGATAAGGTAGCGACCATCAAGGATTGGCCACAACCAGTTGGGGTCAAGGTGCTATAATGCTTCCTTGGCTTCGCCAATTTCTGCCACCAGTTCATACCCCATTACTCCCTAATGGTGGCTCCGCTCACTGCCCTTACCAGGAAGGGTGCCGATGCCAAGAACTGGTCCCCGGTGGTGTTAAGTGCCTTCCAGGAGCTGAAGGAAGCCTTTCTTCTAGATGTATGTCTTCATCACCCAGACCCTCAGCGTCAGTTTATTGTAGAGGTAGACACTTCCGATCTCGTGGTAGGGGCTGTCCTGAGCCAGATATCCACAAAGGGCAAATCCCTACCATGTTCCTATTTATCTTGGAAGTTCTCACCTGCTGAGAAGAATTACAGTATAGGGGACAAAGAGCTACTGGCCATTAAGCTCGCACTGGAGGAGTGGCCCCAGTGGCTGGAGGGGGCTCAGCACCCCGTCACCACAAGAACCTGGAATTCCTGTGCTGAGCCCAGCGTCTTAACCCTCAACAAGCTCAATGGTCGCTGTTCTTTGGCCAGTAACTTCCGCCTCTGATACAGACCAGCTTCCAAGAACATCCGGGCAGATACCCTCTCTCGCACTGCAGAGATGCAGGATAACTCCAATCCGCCTCGATATATTCTCGATCCAGCCAAGGTCCTTCTCGCTGCGTCAGAAGTGGTCCCTATGGGTAAGACAGTGGTACTGGCTCACCTGCGCAAAAAGGTCTTGTCCTGGGCTCACGATTCTTTGACTGCAGGTCATTCAGGGGTCGCTCGGACCTTGGACCTGTTGACCGAATACTACTTGAGCCCTCAGGTCAAGAAAGATGTCCGGCTTTACATCGGTTCCTGTCTTACCTCTGCCCGACAGAAGTCTCCGACTGGCCGTCCCTGGGGGTTTTTCCAACCATTACCCATTCCCACTGAGCCATGGACCCATTTGTCTACTGACTTCATAGTGGATTTACCACCTTCTGAAGAGAAGACTGTGATATGGGTCAAGGTCGATAGATTTTCGAAGATGGCCTATTTCATGCCCCTTACTAAGTTACCATCGGCGCCCAAGCACGCAAGCTTCTTTACTCAGCACATCTTTCGCCTGCATGGACTTCCTCTCCATATTGCCTCTGACTGGGGCTCGCAGTGCATGGCTAAATACTGGAGAGCACACTGCAAGAAATTTGGGGTCCAATTGGACTTTACGACAGCTTTTCACCCTCAAGGCAATGGCCAAGCAGAGCGCACAAACCAGACGTTGAAAGCCTTCCTCCGAGCCTTTGTGGGAGACCTAAAAAACGACTGGGTAGCTTTATTGCCGTGGGCAGAATTCTCCTACAACCACCACAGGCATTCTGCCACCAACAGGTCCCCCTTCCAGGTAGTCTATGGGAGACGACTCAGACCTCCTTTTCCCCTGCCTTTGGAGGTGCCATCGCCAGCCATGCAACTCACATCCCAACAGTTACGGAATCTTTGGGGCTCCACTGGAGAGAAATTGCAACGCATGGCAGTCACTGCAAAGAGGTACGCCGACCATCTACGATGTCTGGCTCCTGCATTTCTCCCAGGGGACAAGGTATGGCTAAGTAAGAACATAAGAACATAAGAACATGCCATACTGGGTCAGACCAAGGGTCCATCAAGCCCAGCATCCTGTTTCCAACAGTGGCCAATCCAGGCCATAAGAACTTGGCAAGTACCCAAAAACTAAGTCTATTCCATGTTACTGTTGCTAGTAATAGCGGTGGTTATTATCTAAGTCAACTTAATTAATAGCAGATAATGGACTTCTCCTCCAAGAACTTATACAATCCTTTTTTAAACACATCTATACTAACTGCACTAACCACATCTTCTGGCAACAAATTCCAGAGTTAAATTGTGCGCTGAGTGAAAAAGAACTTTCTCCGATTAGTTTTAAATGTGCCACATGCTAACTTTATGGAATGCCCCCTATTCTTTCTATTATCCGAAAGAGTAAAAAAACAATTCACATCTACCCTAGACCTCTCATGATTTTAAACACCTCTATCATATCCCCTCTCAGCCCTCTCTTCTCCAAACTGAAAAGCCTTAACCTCTTTAGTCTTTCCTCATAGGGGAGCTGTTCCATTCCCCTTAGAATTTTGGTAGCCCTTCTCTGTACCTTCTCCATTGCAATTATATCTTTTTTGAGATCAGGTGACTAGAATTGTACACAGTATTCAAGGTGCGGTCTCACCATGGAGCGATACAGAGGCATTATGACATTTTCCGTTTTATTCACCATTCCCTTTCTAATAATTCCCAACATTCTGTTTGCTTTTTTGACTGCCGCAGCACACTGAACTGACAATTTCAATGTATTATCCACTATGACGCCTAGATCTCTTTCTTGGGTAGTAGCACCTAATATGGAACTTAACATTGTGTAACTATAGCATGGGTTATTTTTTCCCTATATGCATCACCCTGCACTTGTCCACATTAAATTTCATCTGCCATTTTGATGCCCAATATTCCAGCCTCACAAGGTCTTCCTGCAATTTATCACAATCTGCTTGTGATTTAACTACTCTGAACAATTTTGTATCATCTGCAAATTTGATTACCTCACTTGTCGTATTTCTTTCCAGATCATTTATAAATATATTGAAAAGTAAGGGTCCCAATACAGATCCCTGAGGCACTCCACTGCCCACTCCCTTCCACTGAGAAAATTGTCCATTTAATCCTACTCTCTGTTTCCTGTCTTTTAGCCAGTTTGTAATCCACGAAAGGACATCACCACCTATCCCATGACTTTTTATTTTTCCTAGAAGCCTCTCATGAGGAACTTTGTCAAATGCCTTCTGAAAATCCAAGTACACTACATCTACTGGTTCACCTTTATCCACATGTTTATTAACTCCTTCAAAAACGTGAAGCAGATTTGTGAGGCAAGACTTGCCTTGGGTAAAGCCATGCTGACTTTGTTCCATTAAACCATGTCTTTCTATATGTTCTGTGATTTTGATGTTTAGAACCCTTTCCACTATTTTTCCTGGCACTGAAGTCAGGCTAACCGGTCTGTAATTTCCCGGATTGCCCTGGAGCCCTTTTTAACTATGGGGGTTACATTAGCTATCCTCCAGCCTTCAGGTACAATGGATGATTTTAATGATAGGTTACAAATTTCTACTAATAGGTCTGAAATTTCATTTTTTAGTTCCTTCAGAACTCTGGGGTGCATACCATCCGGTCCAGCTTACATTTGTCAATAAGTTCTACCACATCTTCTAGGTTCACCGTGATTTGGTTCAGTCCATCTGAATCATTACCCATGAAAACCTTCTCCAGTACGGGTACCTCCCCAACATCCTCTTCAGTAAACACCTTCGCCTGAGGGTTCCTTCGATGCACCTGGCTCCGAGGTACATTGGTCCGATTGAGTTTCGGAACGGGTGGGTGCCATCTCCTATCATCTCTGTCTTCCATCCACGTTAAGAATTCATAATGTCTTCCTCATATCCCTGCTCAAGCCTTTGGTATTGTCAGTTTTCCATGACAAGTCCCCTGAACCCGCCAGCTCCGTGGCTCAGGAAGACACTGTCTATCAAGTGAAAGAGGTGTTAGATGTGTGATTTCATCATAGATGATGGGAATACCTTCTCTCCTGGGAAGGTTATGGTCCTGAGGAGAATACTTGGGAGCCTGCCTCCAATATTTTGGATAAGTCTCTTCTCCACCAATTTCATCTACACCATCCTGCTAAGCCGAAACCCCCAGGAAGGGGGCATAGAATGGGGGGTACTGTTATGCCTCCGACCCGCGGACTCCCGCGGGCCGTCCCTTCACTTACCGCGGGTTGCCTCGTGGCAGCAGCAGCATCGGTAAGGCCTGCTTGGGCCTGGCTGGCTCCTCCTCGCGGTGCTCCCTCTGTGAGGGAGACGCTGCGGACGTCCTCTGCTGGCTCTGCCCCTCTAGACGCGTGCACGCACAGGAGCACAGGATTTAAAGGGACCAGTGCGGGAACCTACTGCTCCACCCCTGAAGGACGTCAGATGCCGGCAGGGATTTAAACCCTGCAGCTTGCCCTACTCCTTGCCTTGCAACGAGGTTCTCTCTGCTCCCAGAGTTTGCTAGTTGCTGTTATTCATCCCTGGCTTCAGACTTCGGCTTGTCCCTGGTTTCAGACTTCGGATCATCCCTGGCTTCAGGCTTCAGCTTATCCCTGGCTTCCTACTTCGGATCGTCCCTGGCTTCAAGCTTCAGCTTATCCCTGGCTTCAGACTTCAGCTCGTCCCTGGCTTCAGACTTCGGTATCATCCCTGGCTTCAGACTTCGGCTTCGTTCCTGACTTCAGATTTCAGCTTCGGTTCCTGGCCTTCAACTTCAGCTGGCCCTTGGTATCCCTGTTCTCCTCCATTCTGAAGACCCCGCCTAAGTCCAAGCAGCTCGAGTCCTCACAGGCTCCTCCTGGGGGGTCCTCGGGTTTCCAGTTGTGAAGTTCCAGTTGGTCTCCTGGCTCCAGCTTCCGGCTTCCTCAGGATTCTGGGATTCCTCCTCAAGTCTCATCCATCAGGAGACTACACATAAGTCCAAGTGGCTCGGGTCCTCATGGGTTTCTCCTGGGGGTACCTCGGGCTGCCAGTGGTGAAGTTCCTTTGGTCTCCTGATCCGCGCCACCTACTGGCTTTGTCGTCCACTGCGGGCACATCGCGGTGCGTCATCACCAGTCCTAGCCGGCTCAAGGGATCATGAAATTCAACATTTCCAACAGTGAGCCCATTCTTACTGTTAATCATTCAATGTTATGTTGTTGTTAAATCTCTCTCTGGTTAATCATTCAGCATTTTGTTGTTGTTAAATCTCTATCTACATGCTATCATGAAACAAATGTAAACAGCCTCACTTGTCCCCTGTAAACCAATGTGATATCCTGTGTCGAATGTCGGTATACAAAAACAAATACATAAATAAATAAAATAAATAAATATTTCTCAATCAATTTTATCAGCAAATTAAAGGTACAGCTATAGGGGCTTCTATGCTTGGATTTCACAAGGCTTTTGATACGGTCCCGCACAGGAGGCTGGTGAATAAAATGAGAAGCTTAGGCATGAGTGCCGCGGTGGTGGCCTGGATTGCAAACTGGTTGATGGACAGATGACAATGTGTGATGATAAATGGAACTTACTCTGAAGAGAGAGCGGTGTTAAGCGGAGTGCCGCAAGGATCGGTGTTGGGACCAGTCCTGTTCAATATCTATGTGAGCGACATAGCGGACGAGTTAGAAGGTAAGGTTTGTCTGTTTGCAGATGACACTAAGGTCTGCAACAGAGGAGGAGTTAAGATGGCGGCACGCACTGAGCCCTAAGTCGGAGCTCTCTGGACTTTTGTTGAATGTATTACCTTTGAAGAAATGCCTGCTAAAAGAAAAGGGAAAGTACGGACCTGTCCATCTGTGCAAACTCCCTCTTCAAGTTTCCAACCAGAGATAACCGGCTTTATGTGCCCCGCGCTCCAACAGAGGAGAACCGAGGAAGCTGATGTGCACGACGGCATGGGAGAGGCGTCTGTGCTGGCAGGGGAGGTGTCCCTCAGCCCGGAAGAGAGGAGACCGCCTGTGCAGAGAGCTGACGAGGAGCTAGAAGGGGAGGAGCCGGTGGCGATTCAAACCGGCACCCTACAGAAAGCCCCTCACGTTTGTCGGACGGTGTTGATCCGGGTCCCTCCACCTCGAGCCCGGTGGAAGAACAGAGAAATGCGATGATATCTGAGTCCAGCGGGAGGCTGGAAGAAAGTATGAATGCCGACAATGCCCCCAGGCAGCAGCTAATAGCTATACCAACACGGCCTGCACAGGTAAGGTTAGATTCTCTATGGGACTTTATGGCTGGTATGGCCTCTGCAATAAATTCTCTGAATGACAAATTGGAGCAATCTAATTCACAAAGCCTTCAAAAATCCACTGATATACAAAAACAAGTCGATTTACTGAAAGGAAAAGTCAGTGGTTTGAAAGAGAAAGGCAATGAGTTTCAGAAGTATAAAATAGCAGCGATTAAAGACCGTGAGGTCCTATTTAGGCAGATGGAATTCCTTGAAAATAAATCTAGACATTTAAACCTTCGTTTGACAAACTTTCCCAGAGTAGTAGGGGAGATTCCATACACCACTTTGAAGAAATTCTTCATGGAAAAATTGGAAATTACTGAAGCAAATTTCCCATCTATCAACACTTGCTTTTTTCTTCCCTTCCCAAGACAGTCAGAAAGTGCCAGTAATGTTCCCTTTGCAGGAAATTTAATGGGTTTTCTGGAAGATTTAACCCTGGAAGTTATAAATAGGGGAACACTTCTGGTATCCTTAATCACATCGAAGGATATTGGCTTGGTGATGAAGTCATATTTCAGGAAATATCCTATAAACTTTCATGAAGCAGCAGTGAAAATATTTCCAGATTTAGCCCCAACCACACAGGCCAGGCGTCGAGGTTTTTTAAACCTCAGACAAGAGGCTGTTGGGCTGGGCTTTACAGTAAAAATTGTGTTTCCTTGTAAATGTTTCCTGTCAAAGGGTAATGAACGCTTTGTATTTTTTATGTCAGAGCAGTTAAAAGAATTTATAGATGCCAGGAAAATTAACATCTTAACCCAGTAAGATTGATATGGAGTGTTGGTAAAGTGTATCTGCCATCAGTCTTTATATAGTTATTTTTTGTGTTGTACTTCCTTAAAAGATTTCAAACTTCCTTACCACTATATATTCTGCTGGGAGTGGGAATTCATGGTTGAAAGTATATATAATGTTTAGGGATGTGAATCGTTTTAGGACGATTAAAATTATCGTCCGATAATTTTAATATCGTCTTAAACCGTTATGGAACACAATACAATAGAGATTCTAACGATTTATCATTATAAATCGTTAGAATCGTGAGCCGGCACACTAAAACCCCCTAAAACCCACCCCCGACCCTTTAAATTAAATCCCCCACCCTCCCGAACCCCCCCCCCCAAATGACTTAAATAACCTGGGGGTCCTGCGGCGGTCCGGAACGGCAGCGGTCCGGAACGGGCTCCTGCTACTGAATCTTGTTGTCTTCAGCCGGCGCCATTTTCCAAAATGGCGCCGAAAAATGGCAGCGGCCATAGACGAACACGATTGGACGGCAGGAGGTCCTTCCGGACCCCCGCTGGACTTTTGGCAAGTCTTGTGGGGGTCAGGAGGCCCCCCCCAAGCTGGCCAAAAGTTCCTGGAGGTCCAGCGGGGGTCAGGGAGCGATTTCCCGCCGCGAATCGTTTTCCGTACGGAAAATGGCGCCGGCAGGAGATCGACTGCAGGAGGTCGTTCAGCGAGGGTTCCGGCGCCTCGCTGAACGACCTCCTGCAGTTGATGTCCTGCCGGTGCCATTTTCCGTACGGAAAACGATTCACGGCGGGAAATCGCTCCCTGACCCCCGCTGGACCTCCAGGAACTTTTGGCCAGTTTGGGGGGGGCCTCCTGATCCCCACAAGACTTGCCAAAAGTCCAGCGGGGGTCCGGAAGGACCTCCTGCCGTCCAATCGTGTTCGTCTATGGCCGCCGCCATTTTTCGGCGCCATTTTGGAAAATGGCGCCGGCTGAAGACAACAAGATTCAGTAGCAGGAGCCCGTTCCGGACCGCCCTGGACCCCCAGGTTATTTAAGTCATTGGGGGTGGGGGATTTAATTTAAAGGGTCGGGGGTGGGTTTTAGGGGGTTTTAATGTGCCGGTTTTGCGATTTTACGATTTTTCGATTTTTCACGATTTTTCACGATTTTTCACGATATTTTACCCCCCCAAACGGCAACAATACGATTCCCTCCCCCTCCCAGCCGAAATCGATCGTTAAGACGATCGAGGACACGATTCACATCTCTAATAATGTTTAATTATGTGATTACCCTAACTTGTTTGTTTCCTACATACCGGTAATTATTTTTTTCTTTTTTTTCTTTTCCTTTTATGTAAAAGGAAAAATGTAAAGTTAGGAGTAAAAATTCTCTTTATGTTATTAAGAAACCACTGTATTTCTTTATAAGCAAATAATATTTTGTTTATGTACTGGAAAATATAAATAAAGAATTGAAAAAAAAAAAGGTCTGCAACAGAGTGGACATGCTGGAAGGAGTGGAGAGAATGAGAAGGGATTTAAGGAAGCTGGAAGAGTGGTCGAATATATGGCAGCTGAGATTCAATGCCAAGAAGTGCAGAGTCATGCATAAGGGGTGTGGAAATCCAAAAGAACTGTATGCACAGAGCAGGAGAGAGACCTAGGGGTGACAGTGTCTAATGATCTGAAGTCGGTGAAACAATATGACAAGGCGATAGCTAAAGCCAGAAGAATGCTGGGCTGCATAAAGAGAGGAATATCGAGTAAGAAAAGGGAAGTGATTATCCCCTTTTACAGGCCCTTGGTGAGGCCTCACCTGGAGTACTGTGCTCAGTTCTGGAGACCGTATATCCGAAGGGACAGAGACAGGATGGAGGCGGTCCAGAGAAGGGCGACCAAAAAGGTGGTTGGTCTTCATTGAATGTCTTATGAGGAGAGATTGAAGAATCTAAATATGTACACCCTGGAGGAAAGGAGGAGCAGGGGGGATATGATACAGACTTTCAGATACTTGAAAGGTTTTAATGATTCAAAGTTAATGACAAACCTTTTCCGCCAGAAAAAAAGCAGAACCAGGGGTCACGATTTAAAACTCCAGGGAGAAAGATTCAGAACCAATGTCAGGAAGTATTTCTTCATGGAGAGGGTGGTGGATACCTGGAATGCCCTTCCGGAGGAAATGGTGAAGACCAGAACTGTGAAGGACTTCAAAGGGGTGTGGGATAAACACTGTGGATCCTTAAAGTCTAGAGGATGTGAATGAAGAGTTGGTGGCTTGCGGGAATGATGGCTACTACCTGGAGATAATACCCTTATTCAATAAACATGCACATGGTTAATGCGACTCCAATATTGCTCTAAGCTTCAACGGCAAGAGGTAATGTGGAAAAAAGGATTTCCATTCACATAAAAAGCAGGGAGCAGCTTGCTTGTTATGGCAGTTACTACCCCAAACCAAATAAGCCTGATACTTCACTTTCAATGCATATCCAGCATAGTTCTCTGCTTCAACGGCAGGGGTGAAAGACTGATACTTGATGCATATCCAGCATAGCTCTCTGCTTCAACGGCAGGGGAGAAAGTCTGATGCTTCACTTTCAATGCATATCCAGCATAGCTCTCTGCTTCAATGGCACGGGGGAGAATGAAGAAAAGTGGATCTATATACAGACAACAACCAACAAGGACTGAATTACATGGTCTGGGTAAACAAATGAGCATGGGTGTAGCTTGCTTATTGTGGCGGTTACTACCCCTAACTAATTAAGCTAGAAATTTCACTTAGATGCAGTTCCAACACTGCTCTCTACATTAATGGTGGGAGTGGAAGGGAAATAGAACCAAAAGTTTACTAAGGGCCAAGAGTAACAGATACGTATGAGAAAAAAAAAAAAAGAATGCAAAAGCTTGCTGGGCAGACTGGATGGGCCGTTTGGTCTTCTGCCGTCATTTCTATGTTTCTATGTTTCTATACGAGGTCCATTTTGAGGCAGTTCACATTTATTCTTCTCCTTTTAAACAGTTTTTTACTTTATGGATTTGATATATTGATGATGTTTTTCTATTATGGACTGGACTTTAATTCAGTTCTACATGTTTATGGACTGGCTTAACACTCTACAAACAAATAGGTGGCAAAGCAATGGGAGCCTTGATGGCACCAAGTGTTGCCAGCTTATACATAGGAGCTTTCGAGGCTAAATGGCTTACACAATTTCCCTTTAAACAGCAATTCACTGTCGGCGAAGATTTATAGAAGATATTTTGATTCTATAGTCAGGTGGATGTACTTTGACCAATTTGTGTTGTGGTTGAAGAGTTGTGACCTTCGTTTGCAGTTTACTTTTCATTATGGAAATCTAATGGTTCCTTTTTTAGATATCACTATTTCAAAGCAATCAGATACTTTTTTCTTCTCCATATTCCAAAAACTTACTGACCAAAACACGCTTTTAGGGTATGCTAGTTGTCATCCACAACGTTTGAAGGATAGTATTCCATTTAGTCAACTTTTGCATCTTAGAAGGTTGTGTTCGATTGCACAGGAATATAAAAATAAGGCGAATGTCATGTTCACTAAGTTCACAGACAGAGGTTATCCCCCCGCTTTTGTGAAAAGAGCGATGAAGGAAGGCCGGTGGAATGATAGGGATATATTACTAAAGACTCAATGAAAAAAATTAATGAATAAATTAACATCTGATCTCCATGTGGGCGCCCACCTCAGCACCAGTGATCGTCAAACGGTTTGGTTTCATATCACACAAAGGATACAGAGAAGAAGCATGAAGACCCGAGTTTTGCAGTTCAAAAACACGGACTTTGATGAAATGGAGAAGTACCTGGAGGAAGAACTAGAAGGCTGGGAGAACGAGAGAGATGTGGAACAATAATGGACCAAACTAAAAGGAGCAATTACCAAGGCAACTAATCTATATGTTAGAAAAGTAAAGAAAAGCAAAAGAAAAATGAAACCTATCTGGTTTTCAAAGGAGGTGGCTGACAAAATAAAGGCTAAAAGAACAGCATTCAAGAAATATAAAGGATCCCAAAGGGAGGAGCACAAAAAAGAATATCTGGTGGAACTGAGGGAGATGAAGAAAGTAATCAAAAAGGCAAAAGGTCAAGCGGAAGAAAGGATTGCCAAAGAGGTAAAGCGAGGTGACAAAACATTTTTCAGATACATCAGAACCCCCCCCCAAAAAAAAACTAACCCAGATAAGTATGAGGAAAAAAAAGTGTGAAAGCTTGCTGGGCAAACTGGATGGGCCATTTGGTCTTCTTCTGCCATCATTTCTATGTTTCTAAGTTTCTATGTTTCTATGTGTATTGCCAATCTTTCCTTCTATACATTGTGAGGCGAGGAGTACACACAAGCCTTGGCACATTTTGCAATTGAATCCATTCTTTACAGAAAACCCACTGATAGCTTATCAGAAGGATCACAATATAAAAGATCAAGTTGTGAGATCACATTTTGTTCAAAATCAAGCACCGTTAGTTTTAAATGCAATGGGTCATTTTCCTTTTAGTTCCTGTACTGTTTGTCAGCAGTCATATATGAATAGTGACCTACCTTTTGAAAAGTTACAGCATTTTGTGCCTAAGGCTCATACCACCTGCATGTTTAGCAAGGTGGTACACATGATTTGGTGTCCTTGTAAATTGATGTATATAGAGAAAACCACTAGGAGTATGCATTCGTTTGCAACGTATTGGCAATCCGCAATGTATTGAGCCATATTCATTGTATTCTTGGGGAAGCGAAATGTATCGCGATTCCCACGAATACAACAAATCTTCACCAAATTATTTGGCCATCTAAAGGAGCAAATTTAAACAAAACCCCACCCTTCTGATCCCCCCAAGACTTGCCAAAACTCCCTGGTGGTCCAGCGGGGGTCCGGGAGCGATCTCCTGCACTCGGTCCATCGGCTGCTGGTATTCAAAATGGCACTGATAGCCTTTGCCCTAACTATGTCACAGGGGCTACCGGTGCCATTTGTCAGCCTCTGTGACATAGTAAGGGCAAAGGCTATCGGCACCATTTTGAATACTGGCAGCTGATGGCCCGACTGCAGGAGACCTCCCCAAGACATGCCAAAAGTCTCTGGTGGTCCAGTGAGGGTCCTGGAGCCATCACCTGTACTCAGGCTGTCGGCTGCCAGTATTCAAAATGGTGCTGATAGCCTTTGCCCTAACTATGTCACAGGGGCTACCGGTATCATTGGTTGCCCCCTGTCACATGGTAGGAGGACAAGATGGCGCCGGCCATCCATTGCTCCTACCATGTGACAGGGGTCGACCAATGGTACCGGTAGCCCCTGTGACATAGTAAGGTCAAAGGTTACTGGTACCATTTTGAATACCGGCAGCCGACGGCGTGAGTGCAGTAGATGGCTCCCAGACACCTGCTGGACCACCAGGGAGTTTTGGCAAGTCTTGGGAGGGGCAGGAGGGTGGGGGGTTGTAGTTGATTAAATTTTAGCTGGGAAATGAATAAGAATGGAATGTGTAAATGGATCAAGGCCCCCCCTTGCCAAATGCAACATATCTGCCCCCCCCATGAATACAAATACCAAATGTAACATCCCTATAAACCACTTCACATAGGTATTATTGCAGATTCACTAAATTAGCACAATGAACTTTGTGCATGCTGCAATGAGAGAGAGAGTATCTACAAGCCCTATTACTAGTTAAATATTTATATCTCTATAGGAGGGCCACCTGCTAGGTTGAGGTGAGGTATTAGTGGTGGTTTAGGGGCCAGTTTTGCATGTAGCGTGAGATGTACAAACAGCACAGTACACCTTGGTGAAGATTTGGCGTCATTTGGAGTGAGGAAAATCTTCAGAAGATTAAATTTCTTCTTTGTTCTCTCACCCTAGCTTGAAGGACTCTATAACAGGGTACCATCAAGCTAGGGTGAGAGAACATGGTACAAAATTTCATTCAAAAAATAGCAGTCATGCTCTCATTGATGCCCTTACCCTTCTATATTTAAACCTCTGAGTAGTCCTAACTTTGGACCAATCAGAATACCCCCCAAAATAAGCCAATCAAATCCGTAACCAGTGACAAGATGAATTAGCAGCTATAGACCTCATCTGCTTCACATAAAAACAGCTGAATCAAGCCTTAGCTTGATTCAAGCCATAGCTATTGCCTGCCACCTTGTGCTTCAGATCTGGTGATTTCAGTTTGAGTCTTTTGGGGCAACAGGCAGATGTAACAGAATATCATGCTTGTTCAGGAAGTACAGAATGGAATCCCAAGACCACTGCCATTTTTTTTTTGTATTAATTATACTGAAATATTGCTGCCACCTGACTGCTTGAACTGAAGGCTTCTGTGTAGGACTGTTTGCCAATATACACGTTAGTATCTCTCTAGAAGGGTAGATAAAGCCTCATATTTAATATGTAGTAATTCATATTTTGGTATTTTCGCTCAGAACTGAATTATTAATTTCCCTTTTTGGTAATAAGATGAAAAAGGACTTAGACAAAATTGGCTTTGACACAACATTTTTCCACTCATGGGGAGGCCAAATGTCAAACTCCCCACAGTACTGTACCCAAGCTCCTTCAAGTCAAGTTTCAAAGTGAAACTTCCCACAGAGATTCTCTCTGAGAATATGATTGAGGGATGGCAACTCAGGTTGTCTTTGCCAAGAAAAACAAAATTATGGTTAAACAAAAAATTGTATCAATTTTAAAAATACCAAAGGGAAAAATGCAAACCAACATCTTTTTACAATAGGGAAGTATTTTAAATAATTCATAAATTATTTTAAGCATTTTTAAGAATACACAGAAAACAAAAATCATAGGGGCGGATTTTAAAAGGCCCGCGCGCCTATTTTGCATAGGCCGCTGGCGCGCGTAAAGCCCCGGGACGCGTGTAAGTCCCAGGGCTTTCGAAAAGGGGCGGGAGGGGGCGGGAGGGGGCGTAGCCACGCGTATCTTATAAAATCCAGCGTACTTTTGTTTGCGCCTGGTGCACGAACAAAAGTACGCGATCGCGTATTTTTTAAAGATCTACCTCAAAGTCTTATAATCTAGAAATATATAAAACAAAAGATAAATAAACCACCCAACTTTAGACAACAACAAACTTAATAAAAAAAATAACCAAAAAAGACACTGTTAGAGACCAACACAACATTAAAGACAAACCAGAAAATAAAAACAAAACAAAACATAAAATACTCTAAAATACTAGTCATTTAATCCCTTACCCATGGATATTAAGCAATGTAAAAAAAAAACCTGTAGCCCAAACATTGATCACATACAATAAATATATCACATATAATGACAAAATATTTCAGCTATAGGAAATCACAGTTGAGTATCCTAGGTTATAAGCTCCAACCAATCTCACCACACTAAAGTCCCAAAAGCAAATGATATCTCATGCTCATAAATATTAACAATAATCTAATCCTTAATGATGAAAAACAGTTTTAATGACAAAGGTCAAAGGCAAGCGTTTTTGCCCATCTTCTTATGGACTATAGTTGCACTTGAAAAGTATGTGGGGTAAAACAGGAGCAGGGATCTCAGATTGAAATCTACCATCGCCATCCTAACCCCACTCCAAGAGTCACCCTTTTCCTCAAGGTTAGAAATGAGTACTATGGAGAGCAAGTGCACTTTACCCTGCATCAAGGCCTGATTGACAAACTGAAGAGTAGTAAATCACCTGGACCGGATGGTATACACCCCAGAGTTCTGAAGGAACTAAAAAATGAAATTTCAGACCTATTGGTAAAAATTTGTAACTTATCATTAAAATCATCCATTGTACCTGAAGACTGGAGGATAGCAAATGTAACCCCAATATTTAAAAAGGGCTCCAGGGGTGATCCGGGAAACTACAGACCGGTTAGCCTGACTTCAGTGCCAGGAAAAATAGTGGAAAGTGTTATAAACATCAAAATCACAGAACATATAGAAAGACATGGTTTAATGGAACAAAGTCAGCATGGCTTTACCCAGGGCAAGTCTTGCCTCACAAATCTGCTTCACTTTTTTGAAGGAGTTAATAAACATGTGGATAAAGGTGAACCGGTAGATATAGTATACTTGGATTTTCAGAAGGCGTTTGACAAAGTTCCTCATGAGAGGCTTCTAGGAAAAGTAAAAAGTCATGGGATAGGTGGCGATGTCCTTTCGTGGATTGCAAACTGGCTAAAAGACAGGAAACAGAGAGTAGGATTAAATGGGCAATTTTCTCAGTGGAAGGGAGTGGACAGTGGAGTACCTCAGGGTTCTGTGTTGGGACCCTTATTGTTCAATATATTTATAAATGATCTGGAAAGAAATACGACGAGTGAGATAATCAAATTTGCAGATGACACAAAATTGTGCAGAGTAGTTAAATCACAAGCAGATTGTGATAAATTGCAGGAAGACCTTGTGAGACTGGAAAATTGGGCATCCAAATGGCAGATGAAATTTAATGTGGATAAGTGCAAGGTGATGCATATAGGGAAAAATAATCCATGCTATAATTACACGATGTTGGGTTCCATATTAGGTGCTACAACCCAAGAAAGAGATCTAGGTGTCATAGTGGATAACACATTGAAATCGTCGGTTCAGTGTGCTGCGGCAGTCAAAAAAGCAACAGAATGTTGGGAATTATTAGAAAAGGAATGATGAATAAAACGGAAAATGTCATAATGCCTCTGTATCACTCCATGGTGAGACCGCACCTTGAATACTGTGTACAATTCTGGTCGCCGCATCTCAAAAAAGATATAATTGCGATGGAGAAGGTACAGAGAAGGGCTACCAAAATGATAAGGGGAATGGAACAACTCCCCTATGAGGAAAGACTAAAGAGGTTAGGACTTTTCAGCTTGGAGAAGAGACGACTGAGGGGGGATATGATAGAGGTGTTTAAAATCATGAGAGGTCTAGAACGGGTAGATGTGAATCGGTTATTTACTCTTTCGGATAGTAGAAGGACTAGGGGACACTCCATGAAGTTAGCATGGGGCACATTTAAAACTAATCGGAGAAAGTTCTTTTTTACTCAACGCACAATTAAACTCTGGAATTTGTTGCCAGAGAATGTGGTTCGTGCAGTTAGTATAGCTGTGTTTAAAAAAGGATTGGATAAGTTCTTGGAGGAGAAGTCCATTACCTGCTATTAAGTTCACTTAGAGAATAGCCACTGCCATTAGCAATGGTTACATGGAATAGACTTAGTTTTTGGGTACTTGCCAGGTTCTTATGGCCTGGATTGGCCACTGTTGGAAACAGGATGCTGGGCTTGATGGACCCTTGGTCTGACCCAGTATGGCATTTTCTTATGTTCTTATGTTCTTATGTTCTTAAGGGTTTTTCTCCTACAGAGAAACAGCCATTTCCATGGAAATACCTTTAAAAATTGCCCCCATATTATCATTTTAGTTATGGTGCATTTTTTAAAATTCAAAAAAGCTATATGCATTTCATTTATTTCCAAAATGCTCTATTTTTAATGCAGCCAATAGATATAATTAACTCAGAAGCATAGAATGGGAGAAAGGATAAGAACATAAAAGCAACGGACTTGCCATACTGGGTCAGACCAAAGGTCCACTAAGCCCAGTATCCTGTTTCCAACAGTGGCCAAGCCAGGTCATAAATACCTGGCAGGATTTATCAAGCAAGTGCCTTTTTAAGGATTACAGAACAATGAAAGAAAAGCCATTCCATTTCTTTAATTATATTATTCAAACATCTACCCAGAACATACTTTCCTCACATGGAGAATATTATCAAAGCCTCAGTTGGGAAAACTACATGGGGAAAATCAGGGTTTATACGGGTAGACTGGTTGAAGCCAGCTAAAGGTATGTGCATAGTTTCACAATGACTGCAGTAAAAAAGATGGGTTCTGAGGGGGAGGAGGTGATACTTGGTTGGGTGAGAAAACTAATGCATGTACATTGAAGCTGAAAATTGTACCTATATATTCAACCTATGGACTTTATGTCCCCATTGAAGATGACTTAAAGCATGGACATACATTTTATCTACATAACCCAATTTTCATGCATAAATTATGATGATATTTTGTGTTTTGACTTTCAAGTTGGTTTGTTGAGGATGATAAGTACACATGTATATTGCCAATTAGTTTCCCTATTGAAAATGCATCCCATACATTCTATGCCCAAATAAGAGAGAAAATTGTAACATAATCAGAATAGAATGCTTTCAAGAGCTCAAGGTACATTTTACAAAATAGTGTCCAAAAATTACTGTGCAGCAAAAACATTTTGAATTTTCTACTATAACAAATGTCCTTGAACAAAGCAATGCTGGAATATTTTGTAACTTTATTTTCATGTATCCTAATCACATTAAACATATAAAGTGATTTGTGCTAATATATAAAAACAATATTTATGCAAATCTATACAAATACATTGCAGATACTACTTACAATAAAGAAAGGGTAATAAATGAAATGCACAAACTATACCTGAAATTTCTTACAGATCAAGGCAATCCTCTCTCCTGCAAAGGTTTTGTTTATAGAAACTTGGTTGGCTCTCCAGAAGATTGTGAAACATGACTAGGATGTGTTACTTGTATATATCTGGCTGAAAGCATTATTTACATTCTGTTGCTACATTCACTGTTTAGTTATCTCTGTCATATGTTCAAATATCATACCACTTCAGTATTTGACCACAAAATAGAATTAAGGTATTTTATAAACTACTGAAATAGAACACTGGAGCATATTGTTACCACTTTGATAACTGAAACAAATATAAATGTGATGAATGTTTATCTTTTCTATTTACTGTGAGAAAAGAAAGTATGAGGGCAGCATGGCATTAATTTTACTCACATTGGCAGGTTTGCATGACAGCCTCTGGCTTTTTAAACTGTTTAGTGAAAAGGATTATACATTGTGCTTATGGTTGGGGAAAATACTAACAACAAGAGTTTAGCTTTTGCTAGCTCTAGAAATAAGTCTGTTTCAGCCATTTTCCCAAGTTGATCCATATAAATAACAGAAAGCCAGCGCTGTTGTAACTTGTTTTTCGTACTACCATAGCGATCACCATGGTGCTAGGCTTATATAAAAGGCATTAGTGCTAAGGCCTGGATTTATATTCTAATGCTGCCTTAGATGCTGCAATTAAGGTGAGAGTTGTGTATATTTTGTCTTCTCAAGTATACTCATAGATAAACCGCTGAATCTTTAATGGTTTTGGAGATTAAAGTGCGGCCCCCCCCCCCCATTTGCAGTATTTTACTAAATTAGTTTTCAGTATTTTTTCTGTAAGACTTCAATTTGTAGCTTTAGCTTGTAGACATGCTAGACTTGGTTTCTCCAAATTCTGATGTTTGAAACATTTTTTGGCAGAAAGCTGCCATAAAAAAGACCTCCTGGAAAGGAGGTAGGGAAGTGCATGTCTCGTAAATGGTATTTCATCTTTAGATAGCTGTAGGATATTAGGTGGAGCCAGCAGATATTAACTAACTGTTATTATGTAAACCAGCACTCATCTAGGTGGGAATTGCACAACCAGAAAAGATAAAAGACAGGAAAAAAAATCAAGAGATTGTCTAGCATGCAACCTGAACATTGCATCCACCAAAGAACCTCCTTCTGCAAGCTTGTATCCACTTGTGGATCTGAAACCTATGACATAGATGAGAAAACTCTAAATAATAAATTAATGGGCTTTTAGAAACACTATGATCCCCCCATACATCTCTTAGCGTTTGGTAAGGTTGGCGAGCTTAGTGGTATGATCCGGTATATTTTTACCCCTCACATAGTGAAGACAATAGCCCATTTCTGTTCAGGAATCTTAGTCGTATTTGCTTCCAAATAGAATGACAGTCTCTATATATAAGAATTTCAAGCACTGAGGGGTGGTGAAAGTGGTTGATCCCACATCAAATTCCTGAATGTGAGCAGGATCAGGAACAAGCAACAACTCACTCAACAAGAGCCAGACCTGTTGCCAAGGTGAGGTGCAGGACCTAGATGCAGGTGAATCTGTTTCTTTGATACATAAGCATGGCCCAACCATCTGAGTGCTGGCTGATTGTGCTAGACTCACCAGTCATGAGCTGCATAAACCTGCTGCCTGCACATATCAACAGCAGCAGGATTATGCGCCTATTAGATGGAGCCAGCAGATATTAACCAACTGTTATTATATCCACCAGCACCCAACTAGATGGGAGCTACACAGCCAGAAAATATAAAAGACAGGTAAGAGAGCCAAAATAGTGACTACCATAGAACCTGAATATTCTGTAGAATTATAGCCCCTCTTGCTGCATGCATAAACAGCCAATTCATTAAGAACCTCATTTTACTCAATTTTGCCCTTATTAACTGTTAGGATTCCTGGCAACCCTCGACCAGGCCTCCTTACCTCCCTCGGTGGGTGCTCGCTCTGACCCTCCTTCCCGACGGCCCAGGGCGGCCTGGCCCCGAATCCCGCGGCAGTGTCCTGCCCATGCAACACAGGACACTGCTGACTCAACCTCTGCACGCGTCTCACTAGGTGCGCGCACGTGCCTCTCTCCCCTTCTTAAAGGGACCACGGCAGGAAACTTCTCCACGGCCCCGAGAGATGACGTCACTGAGCTTGGGTATTTAAACCCAGCTCAGATCTCTGCACCTCACCTTGGCAACAGGTCTGGCTCTTGTTGAGTGAGTTGTTGCTTGTTCCTGATCCTGCGTTCCAGTTTGCCTTCCTGATCCTGCTTTCCAGTTTGCCTTCCTGAATCTGTGTTCCAGTTGCCTTCCTGATTCCGTGTTCTAGTCTTGTCTTCCTGATCCTGTGTTCCTGTCTTGGCTCCACTCCTGCTCCCATCCTTGGTCTGACTTCCTGGATATCAACCTTCAACCAACAATTGGCTATATATTATTTCATATTTAGCAACCATGAATGCATTAATGATGACAATTTTCAAAGTCGTTTTCACAAGTAAATGCATAAATCTGTTGATTGAAAACTGTCCTCCTTTGTAATTAGATTTTAAAAGTGTTGCTTGTACAACAATGCTCACATACACACATATGTGGGCAATGCATGAGCGATGCAGATTTTCAGAAGCCACGAAGTATGTGTATACATACCTGTGAGTATGTCAAGAATAAGGGGTTCATATTTTAAAAAGGCTTGCGTCGGCTTGTTATCATCTTAATTTTATTGCTCGTTCTGATGAGGAGCAAGTCTGGAGATCTTGAATTTCAGGGCTTTTAGCACAGTGTGAGGGTTTGAGTTCAAGTGGGGGCCTGCAGGATGAAGAACCAAAGGGTCTTGAAGACTTCGACATAAACTGCAAACTGGTGGGCTATTGAAAAACTGGTTTTCCCTCATGTGAGCTTGGTTTAAAATCTGCCTGCATATGTGCGTAAAAGCACTAAAACCCTAGTGGAAATACGTAAGGGATATTTACTCGAGCAACCTCTTAAGATCACGCACACTGTTGGCAATGTGGACCCTTGGACCGAGGAGGAGTTGGTGCTACCTGCGGGGAGGAGCCCCACAGATCCCCATTGTCAGCAGGCGGAGCTAGCTGACACAGAGACCCAACTGGAGCTTTGCCAATAACAACCCATGTTCTGCTTAGGTTGAGCCCTTGAGTGCCAGGGCCAGCTGGTCTTAAGTACAGGCTTCTGTATTGATGGAGAATCATAAAGGTGAAGGTGTTGTAGGCCAGCACAGTAGGAGAGCTGGGTTGGTTTAGAACATGGCAGAGCGAAGATCTGTAACAGGCAGAAGACCCTAGGGTAGTGGTCCGAGCAGAGGTCTGAGGCAAGCTGAGTGTCATGGTCCAAGCTGAGGGCCCAAGACAGATGGAAGATCTTGGAGTCGTGATCCATGTGAAGGGTTTAAGGCAGGCAGAGTTCAGTTTAAATGAGATGAGGTCCAAGGTCAGAGGCAGGCGGAAGGTCAGCAGCATCAGGGTCCAGAATCAAGGTCAAGCTGGAAGTCCAATAGAAGAAACCAGAACAGGAGACAAGGGACCACAAAGAGACATTGAAGACAGATGAGGGGAGACCAAGGAGAAGGCAGAAGACTGAAGACTGAAGCAGGAGACAATGGGTGGACCAGAACACAGAAGACAGACAGCATGCAGGAACCAGGAACCAGGAACAGTGAAGAAGACAGCAACCAGGAACACAGGAACAAGCACTACCAGAGAGTAGTCGACCTATTGTCGAGGCACTGGGGCACTGGAGGGACATCCAGGCAGTCATTTTATACTGTAGAGCCAATGATGTCATCAAGGGGCGCCTCTCCAGAATTCCCACCAATGACCCTTTAAATTACGCGCTGTCGGCATGCGTGTGCCCTAAGGAGAGCAAGGCCTGGGAGGACAGCAGATTCGAAGAGAGACTGTTCACCTCAGCCTGCCGCATGGCTAGAAGGGGAGCCAAGCCAGCATCAGTGGGAGCCACCGGAACAGAAGAGTAGGGACCAGAGTCACACTAACTCGGCGGTCAAACACTGTGTCGGAGAGCATTGGGGTCCCACCTGCATATGAGATGAGTGCAGTGGCTCGCAGAAAGTTACAAGCCGCCAAATGCATCACTCACACATGCGTGCGGGAGGGGTATTTTAAATGATATGTGCATACTTGCGCACATGGTTTAAAATTACAGCGTGTCTCGCTCATATGCCAATATGCACATTTATGGGCACACGCGTGTTCCTTTTCAAATCACTATTATTGTGCTAAAATTACAAGTGTTGTGGGACAACACATGTACAGTACTTTTAACCACGTGGAGAAGAGATATTCCCATGGGCGTGCTTAGGTCACGGGAGTAAAAATACATGTGTTTTCATGAGAGAGCCTCTTTATAAGCGCTTCCTAGTAGTGAACTATTTATATCACTATAGGAGGGCCAGCTAGTAACTTGAAGTGAGGTTTTGATGGTGGTGTAGGGTTTTGGGGCCAGTTTTACATGCAGAGTGAGACATAAGAACAGCACAGTAGACCTTGGTGAAGATTTGACATCATTTGGAGTGAAGAAGGTCACTCAAAGATGAGATTTCTTTGATGTTCTCTTGCCCTACCTTGACAGAATCCTGGTAGAGAGTCCATTTTCATTAATCCTACCCAAACTCCATCGCTTTGAAAAATTTGAATTTGTGCCATGTGCTACCATAACTATCGCATGCGTTATGGCGTTAAAGAGTGCGTTATGGCATTATCATGGGCGCTAACGCCATAACACATTTTGATGTTACTTTGTAATGATGGCAAGTTTCAAAGCTTAAGTACACATGTAATTTCCCTTTGAGAACTGGTGCAAAGTCTAGGCCTAGTATGCTTACTATTATGCCATTAATAACATTTTATCAAACCCAATTAACCAAATCATCAGCCATGACAGTGAATCTGAGTATTCCAGAAACAAGAAAAGTTTTACTTTTTTTTTTTTTTTTCAGAAAATCAAATAATTCCATTCCTGACTGGCATAAAAGTGGTAAGCAAGTTGTTCCATAACAGCCTGTGAATTCCCTTGATCTACAACAGTCAAATCACACCTCCTGAGTTATGGGCATTCTCAATAAACAACTTTGACTTGAGCAAAGCTTCCATTTAGGGAGACAGAAGTTCATATTCAACTGGCGTGAGGCTCTGATGGTTAGCCAGATAAATTTAGTCTATATATTCAGTGGCATGGCTACACTGCTGAATATATGCAGCTATCCTAAAGTTAGCCAGATAATTCTGTCTGGCTATTGCTAACTTTAGGACAGGTCGACGAGACAACCAGACTTAACTGGGTAACTTATTCAGCTAATTCAGCTCCTCCCAGTTAAGTCCCCAGAACACCTCTAACTTATTTGGCAACATTTTAACTGGATAATAAGTTATATGGCAAGAATTTATAATTAGTTATATGTTATTCATGACATACTTTTGTTTTTATTATTTTAACTCTTGTAATCTAATTGTTTTTTTACTAAGATATTTATTGTAATTTTAATTTAATTTCATGATTTTAATATTTTATTTCTTGTAAACCGTTGTCATTGAATACAGAATGATGGTATACAAAAGCAACAAAAGCTTGATGGACTCTCTGCCTGTGTAACAACAAGCTAGTTTAAGAGAACATTGCACAAATCTAATCTTTGAGTGAGTTTTCTCACTCCGAAGGTCATCAGATCTTCACAAGAGAGCACTGTTCTGTTTGTACATCTCACTTTGAAGGTCAAAGTGGCCCCTAACCCACTAATACCTAAACCTCACCTCGAGTTACTAGGTGGGCCTCCCATAGAGATATAAATACCTATCTAGGGTGAGGGTATCATGGCTAGGAGCTCACTCATTCTCTCTCTCTCTCCCTCCCTCCTCAATGGCTCTGATAGTAAACATGGTCCCCCCAGTAGTTGTATGTAGGAAATACTACAATTCTGGCACTTATCTCAAAGTGCAAAAAAGTTTATCACAATAACTTAGGTATTAGCATAAACTGCCTATTACCATAAAACACACCCCTTTTTTCTATCACATGCGATATTTAGTGCATTTTGATAAATCCAGGCGTATGTTTGTAGCGGCAGTCAAGAAATCAAATAGAATGTTAGGAATTATACAAAAAAGGAGAAGAAAATAGAATGGTAAATATTATATTGCCTCTGTATCAATCCATGGTGGGACCTCAACTTGTGTATTGAGTGCAGTTCAGGTTGTTCCATCTCAAAGAAAATAGGAAAACTAGAAAAGGTGCAGAAGACAGCCTAAAAGAAATGATAAAGAGAATGGAACACCTTGCCTATAATGAGAGGCTTTGTTTAGTGCTATTCAGCTTGGAAAAGAGGTGATTGAAAGAGGACATGATAGAAGTTTATAAAATGATGAGCAGAGAAGAAAGGGTAAATAAATGATGATTATTTACATTTCCAAATAATAGTAAAACAAGGGAATACTCCATGAAACTAACCAACAACCAATTTAAAACAAATCATAGAAAGTACTTTTTCAGTCAAAGCACAATCAAGCTGTGGAATCTGTTGCCAGAAGATGTGATCAAGGCAACTAGTAGGCTTCAAAAGAAGTTTGGACAGGTTCCTGGAGGAAAAGTCCTTAAAACATTATTAGCCAGGTAAACTAGAAAAATCTATTGCTATTCTTCAGAGAGAGTAACAAGAAATAGATCTACTTTTTGGGATCAGTCAGGTAATTGTGACCTGGACGTGCCATTGTTAAAGGCAGGATGCTAGGTTCAATGGATCTTGGTCTGACCTAGCATGGAATTGCTTATGCTCTTATTTGCACTGAGGGCTGGCTGAGAACCCCTGAATTACAGCATTTTGGATATAAACTACACTAGGGGAGTAGCTCCAGTCCTTGAGGGCCACCAACTGGTCAGGGTATCCCTAATGGATATGCATGAGATTTTCATGCACACTGCCTACATTTTATGCAAATCTATCTGTAGTATATTCATTAGTGATATCTTAAAAACACAACTGTTTTTTGGCCCTCAAGGACCGGAGTTGTCCACCCCTGAACTGCAACACACAGTGCTATTTTTAATTATTTATACAGTTATTGGAAATTTTGGATCACTCAGTATTGATTATGTTTTTCCAGTTTGATTTCTTCCTAGTTTACACTTGGCAAAGCTTTTCTTTCTAAAGCTTGCTACAGGTTTGTAGTCTTCCTTTACCACCATTATTCATGTCTTTTCTAATTTTAGTTTGTTTTATAACAAACAGATGTCCAGTACATATCTCACAAAATCTAAACTCTTCATAGTGCTGCTTAGGTTTCTGTACAAGGATATGTTACCTAGTTTCCCTAATTCCCATTGCCTGGTAACTCTTCAAGGCACACTTATCTTTCTTCTTCTGCAGAAATAAAATTAAAAAGCCTTTCAAATATGTTAATTTTAATAAATCATAAATACAGTAGTTTACATTGCTTATTGCAGACATATTATAGTTGCTGGCCTGCAGATTGAAGTTTTCCCTTTCTTTTTTTTTTAATTTAAAATATTTTTAGTCAAATAATAAAAAAAAATAAATTTCAATCTAGATATATAATAGGATTATGAGAGAATATATTTTGTATAATCTCCTGCCCATGGCTGCCCATTATACTCTTCTATTGTATGAAAGCTTCTCTTCTGTCTCAGGTTGAAGTAACTAACCTCCAGCAGCTTTGTTTTGCAATATAGCATATATCATGAAGATTTTGCAGAGTTTCTCAGGTGCCCCAAAACAAAGAACCTGCCTGTGTGATCTAGGGATATGCATTCATTTGAAATTAATGGGTAGAATGCAACAAATGAGCTATTTTTATTTTATTCATGGACCTCCAAAATGAAAGGAGAGTCCCATGAATTTAAACAAAAATGTTTGTTTCATATGTTTATGTTCCCATTCAAGTTTACGGCTCATTGAAAAGGGATGCAGTGAGACTGGTAATTATAAAAACTAATAAATGCCTGAACGAGGTATCAGCCAGGCCAGAGCCGAGGTGGGAGAAGTAGGTATGTAGACAAGGTGGAGCGTGGGCGGTTCTATCATGAGGCAGGGTAAGGCGGCCACTTCAGGAGGCAGAATTTTGAAGTGGCAAAATGTTCCCCTTTCAAAACACCTCTACCACAGCTCCCGTCTCACCCTGCCTCCAGAGTCAAACATCGGATTGGGCAGGGATAAACCAAACCTCTGACCAATCTGCTCAATGTCAACATGCCTCCCTAATCCCGGGCAGCACGAGTACCGACATCATCTCCTGCTGCCCGGGGTTATGCCCATGTGTTGCCACTGAGCAGACCAGGCAAGGGTTTGGTTTATCTCCTTTGCTTGGTGTTGAATTCTGTAATGTTTCTAAGGTTCCGGTTACCCTCAGTTCCACATCCTCCCGCCTGAATGATAAACATTAGAAAGAGAAGAGAAATGGCATGTCTTTCAGACCGGGCTGGGTGGAAATGGGGCTGCTTTTGTTTGTCCCCTAAGTAAGTGATCTCTGTCTGCTACTCATGGAGAGGGGACATGCACTTCTTACCATCAACCCCCCCCCCGTTCAATACAGGACAAAAAAAGTAGAGAGAGAGAGAGAAAGAGAGAAAACCAACCACAAAATCAACCAACATTTGAGCTTCAGTTCTAAATGCCTGAAGGGGGCGGGGGTGTGAGCATTAAAACAAAGACGAGGAGAATCACAGCCTGACTGGTGCAGAAAAGCACTCTATGCTTTTCAAACTCATATCTTCCTCGCTCATGAATCAGAATGATGTCGTCTCAGACACATCCATAGCTATAAAGAAAATGCTTTGGGAAAATCTGTCTGACAACAAAATCAAGGTCTTCAATCTGTTAGGAAAAGCAGATAGGGCAGGGGTTTACTTTTCAGAACTTTGAATCTGAGAAGAGCCTTTCAGGGTCGATAAAATATTGTCTGAGAACAACACAATGGGATAGATTTTAAGACCTGTGCGTGGGCGTACATGTGCGCACGCTACCCAGCGTGCACACATATACGCCCAATTTTATAACATGTACACGCAGGGGCATGCATGTTATAAAATCGAGGGTTGGCGCGCGCAAGGGGATGCACAATAGTGCACCTTGCGTGCGTTGAGCCCGCGCTGAGCCACGCTGCCTTCCCCTGTTCCCTTCCAGGAAGGGAACTTCCCTACCCCCCCACCCCACCTTCCCTTCCCCTACCTCCCGCACCCTTTCCCCCCTACCTTTTTCTTCTTTTTTTTGTGTTTTAAAACTTACTTCAGCCCTGGGGCTGAAGTAAGTTGCGCGCACCGACCGACTGCCAACGCGCGATCCCTGGCACAGCGGCAAATGGCCCCTGTGCCGGGAGCCTCTGACCCCGCCCTGCCCCCCCGGACCACCCCCTCGACTGCCCCTTTTTGCAAGCCCTGGGACTTAACACGCATCTCAGGGCTTTACGCGCGTTGCCGGGCCTTTTGAAAATAAGCCTAATACCATACGGGCTCTTGTAAACCGCCTTGATTACTATGTAGTTTATTAAGTTTATTAAACTATTATTATTGAAAGTGTGTTTTTTTGTAGTGTATAAGCCACAAAGATCGATAGTATAGTGTATTCCTATATAATATATATGTTGTTGTAAGTGATATTTTTACTTCAGAAGATTGTACTTTGAATGTCTTAGGGCTGTAAGGTTTGTATCAGCCCTAAGAAAGTTTGTCACACACAGACTCCCACCATTCACCAACCTCTCACACCCCCAGGGGGCAGATCCTGGAGAAGGGTGGGAGGCAGGCAATAGGGAATGGAGGAGTTCTATTTCTAGAACCAGGAGATAGGGCGACCAAAGGCCACCCCACCCCATTAAACGTGCCTCTGGCACCCTCTAGTGTGGACGCCGAAGACTGAGAACAAAAAAAATAACAGGCCCAAAAACTGAATGGTTAGAGCAATGGGCTGCAAACAAGGGAAACCAGGTTCAAATCCTATTGCCATTACTTGTGACCTTGGGCAAGTCACTTCACCCTCCATTGCCTTCCCCCTGCCCTGACCCTCAGTGATTTCACCTGCACTGGGCCATGGGGGTGGGGGTGGAGGTGCCATTTCATCCTTTGCCTCAGGCAGCAGATTGCCTTGTGCCACCGCTGAGATGGAGAAGCAATCAAGGTGAAGCATTTTATAAACTAGCCTATAGCTGACATCTGTATCAAGTGATGCTGATGTCCTCCCTCTGAAAGGTCTACGCATGTGCAAAGAAACTTCATTTTTACTTTTGGATACTACAGAGAAAGCTTGTCCTTTTTTAGAATAAAAAAAAGCTTTAAAGAAGAAGAGAAAGACTGAGGTACTGCTTACCTTCTGTTGACTTGGTCAAGGTAATGGACTGGAGATACAGAAGCAATGAACACTGATTATTTGTGCCTTTCTGAATCTGCACAGTGCATCGCATTGCTTATCTGAAGATTGTAATAGAAACATAGAAACATAGAAATGATGGCAGAAAAGGACCAGTGGTGTATCCACTCTGCCCAACAAGCTTATGGTAGTTTCTCCACTTTTCAGTTTCCCAAACTGTCAAAGTCAGGGCCCTTGTTGGTTTCTGTTTGAGTCCAATTCCCTGTTACTTCCTGCAGTTGAAGCATAGATCAATGTTGGAGTTGCATCAAGAGTTTCAGGTTTATTGGTTAAGGGTAGTAACATCAGCAAGTTAACTCTATGCTTATTTGTTTTCCCTGACTGCAAAATTCAATGTCCTTGCTGTTTGCTATCTGAATCTAATTCACCTTTTCCTCTATTCCCCCTGCCATTGAAGCAGAGAGCACTGATGGAGTAGCATCAACAGTATGAAGGCTTATTGGTGAAGGGTAGTAACTGCCACACCAGCAAGTTATCCCCATGCACTCATTTCTTCATTTCCATCCTCTAGCCTTTAGCGATCCACAGTGTTTATCCCATGCCCCTTTGAATTCTTTCACTGTTTTTGTCTTCACCACTTCCTCTGGAAGGACATTCCAGGCATCCACCACCCTCTCCATGAAGAAATATTTCCTGACATTCGTTCTGAGTCGTCCTCCCTGGAGTTTTATTTCATGACCCCTAGTTCTACTGATTTCTTTCCAATGGAAAACATCATGAAAACTTTTCAAGTATCTGAAGGTCTGTATCATATCTCCCCTGCACCTCCTCTCCTCCAGGATATACATATTTAGGTCCTTCAACCTTTCCACATAAGTTCTTTGATGGAGACCCCCCACCAATTTGGTCACCCTTCTCTGGACCGCCTCCATCCTGTCAATGTCACTTTTGAGATACGATCTCCAGAAGTGAACACAGTACTCCAGGTGAGGCCTCACCAAGGACCTGTACAAGGGATTTATCACTTCCTTTTTCTTACTGGTTATTCCTCTGTCTATGCAACCCAGTATTCTTCTGGCTTTAGCTATCGCCTTGTCACATTGCTTCACCATCTTCAGATTGCCAGACACTATCACCCCAAGGTCCTCCTCTTGCTCCATGCAAAACAGTCCTTCACCCTCCATCATATACAGCTCTTTTGGATTACCGCACACCATATGCATGACTCTACACTTCTTGGCATTGAATCCCAGCTGCCATATCTTTGACCACTGTTCAGGATTCCTTAAATCATATCTCATTCTCTCTACTCCTTCTGGCTTGTCCATTCTGTTGCAGATCTTAGTATCATCCGCAAATAGATAAACTTTACCTTCTATCCCTTCCGCAATGTCGCTCACAAAGATATTTAACAGAACATGTCCCAACACCGATCCTTGTGGCATTCTGCTTAACACCACTCTCTCTTCAGCATAAGTTCCATTTACGATTACATGCTGGCTTCTGTCTGTCAACCAGCTTCTCATTTTATTGACAAGCCTCCTATGAAGGTCCATATCAAAAACTTTGCTGAAATCCAAGTAGATCACATAGATTGCTCTTCCTCAATCCAATTCTTTAGTCACCCAATTAAAAAAATCAATCAGATTTGTCTGACAGGACCTTTCCCTAGTGAATTCATGTTGCCTCGGGTCCAGAAATCCTCCTGACTGTAGATAATTCACTATCCTTTCCTTCAGCAGAGTCTCTATTAATTTTCCCACCACTGAGCTGAGGCTAACCGGCTTGTAGTTTCCAGCCTCCTCTCTGCTACCACTCTTGTGGAGTAGGAACACCACCGCTCTTCTCCAGTTACTCAGCACCAAGCCTTTTTCCATGGTTGTATTGAATAGGTCATGCATTGGACCTGCCAGCACATCTCTGAGCTCCCTCAGTATCCTGGGATGAACTTCATCCGGCCCCATGGACTTCTGCGCTTTCATTTTTCCTAGCTCTTCTCATACATTCTCTTCAGTAAACGGATTTTCATCTATCCCATCTCCACCTACGATCTTGTCAAACAGCAAAGGTCCTTGTCCAGGGTCTTCTTTAGTGAACACTAAACTAAAGTATTTGTTTAATATTTCCTCCATTTCTTCATCTCTCTCCACATATTGATCATTGTCACCTTTCAATTTCATTATACCACTTTGGACCATTCTCCTTTCTCTGATATATCTGAAAAATTATTTGTCACCTCTTTTTACCTCTTTGGAAATCCTTTCTTCCACCTGACTTTTAGCTTTCTTGATTTCCTTTTGGTCTCCTTCAGTTTCACCAGATATTCTTCCATGTGTTCCTCATTTTGGGATCCTTTATATTCCTTGAATGCTTTTCTTTTTCTTTTTATTTTATCCACCACCTCCCTTGAGAACCAGATCGGTTTCTTATTTCTTTTACTTGTTGTGCTCGGGGGTAGACCCGTGTCCTGAGGCAGGGGAGAACTGCCTCCTGGTAAGGACCAGAAGGCAACTGACCCCAGAGGTGGAGCATGGAAGGCTAGGAAAAGCTTCACCACTGGAAGCCCGAGGTACCCCCGGGAGGAGCCTGTAGGGACCCGGGCCGCTTGGACTTAGGTGGGCCTTGCAGGGTCTCCTGGGAGAGTGGAAGTCTAGTGTGCCCACAGACAGAAAGGGAGTGTAGTCAGGTTTGAGACTGGAGATCAGGTGGAACAAGGAGGACCAGAATAGCGTAGGTGATGACAAGGCTAGGAACAGAGCCAGAATCTAGAGACGAGGTCAAGCAGGCAAAGGTCAGAGTCTGAGAGTCAGTCTGAGGAATGGTCAACAAAGCAGAGGTCAGGTTTCGGAGGTCAGATGAGGTCACAGGCAGACTGAGGTCAGGAGGCAGGCAGCAGACAGGCGAGTCGAGTAGCAGGCTGGAGTCAGGGCAGGCGGCAGACAGGCAGATCGAGGAACAGACTGGAGTCAGAAGGCAGGCAGGTCGAGGAATGAACTGGAGTCAGAACGCAGGCAGCAGGCAGGCAGGTCGAGGAATGAACTGGAGTTAGAAGGCAGATAGCAGGCAGGCAAGTCAAGGAGCAAGCCGAGGTCAGTACCAGACAGACAGTCCGTAGGTACTACCTGGGAAGATGAACAGACGAACAGGAACAGGAGGACGCTGGAACTAGGAAGCAGCAACAAGGCAGGAACAGAACTGGAACAGAAGGATCCTGGTATGAGACTTGGAACAAGACAGGAGCAAGATACAAGCGCGGTGACAATCTAGCATAGAAACCGACCCAATTGCCAAGGCAAGGAAGTACAGGCAGGGACTTCTTTATAACAAGGAATCAATCGGGGCACGTCGCAGAGCTAAGACCCGCCCTTGGCCCTACAAGAGGCTGAGTGGTCCGCACGTACACGAGGGCGTGGCCAACACAGCCGAGGACGCTGAGCTCTGGCGTGAGGCCTGATGCCCAGTGGAAGGCCCGGCGACAGCTGCTGTGGGATGCCAGGGCCTGGAAGTGATAGCAGCTGCCACTAGGTAGGCTGACCCAGGACCTGCTGTGGAACCATGAAGGTGAGCAGGCCCATGCGTGGGACGGATGCGGACGGGGTGTGTAACAGTACCCCCTCCTTCTAGGACCCCCTACGTGGCCGTGGTTTGTCAGGATGAGACCTATGAAAGGTCCTCAGAAGCTCTTTATCAAGGATATTATAGGAAGGTTCCCACGAATTCTCCTTGACCCCATAACCCTCCCTGGCTAAGAGGTATTCCCATTTTCCTCGACGTCGCCGAACATCAAGGACCACTCTTACCTGGAGGGAAGAGTCAGGTTCAGCAGAGATGCGTGGAGGAGCGGGCACTCTACGTGAGGACCAGAAGAGGACCAATGGCTTTAACAAGGACACATGGAATGTGTTATGGATACCCATGGCATGAGGTAGCTGGAGTTGATATGATACAGCTCCCACTCTTCGGATTACAGGGAATATTCCTATGTATTTCGGAGCCAAGCAATGAGAGGGAAGTCTCAGTCGTAAGTGGAAAGTGCTCAGCCACACTTTCTGGCCGGGATGGAAGAGTGGAGCAGGACGTATATGGATGTGAGAGTTACGCTTGGAGCTTTCAGCTGCTTGAGAAAGACACTCTTTTACTCGGTTCCATACTTGATGAATGGTGTGAGTCATGGATTGTGCCATAGGAGAAGGAACTGTCAGAGGAACAGGAAGAGGAAGTCGGGGCTGCCATCCGAACACTACAGAAAACAGGGATATGTTGGTGGCTGTAGCAACATGCATATTGTGCAACAGCTCAGCCCAAGGAAGAAGATCAGACTAGTTATCCTGCTGATCATTTACATAGGAGCAGAGAAATGTCTTCAGAGTCCGATTGGTCCTTTCAGCTTGGCCATTGGCCTGTGGATGATAGGCCAATGTGTAGCTTAAGGAAATATTGAACTTCTTACATAAGGTACGCCAATACTTGGCAGCAAACTGTGGTCCCCGATCAGAAATAATCTCCTTGGGGAGTCCATGAAGGTGAAAGATGTTCTTCAGAAACAGTTTCATCAATTCTGAGGCTGAATGGAGGCCCGGCAGGGGAATGAAGTGACCCATTTTCGAAAAACGGTCGATGATGACCCAAATCACAGTATTGTTCTGGGAAGGAGGCAGGTCCATGATAAAGTCCTTTGAGATGCTAGACCATGGCTCAGTATGTGCTGGGAGTGGTTGAAGTAAGCCCCAAGGCTTTCCAGTGGGTGGTTTCTGTTGTGCACAGATGGGACACGAGTCTACATAATTCCTGGAGTCTTGCACCATATTGGGCCACCAATAGTGTCTTTGCAACATCTCTAGGGTCCTGGCATGACCCGGATGGCCTGCCAACGTGGAATCATAAGCCCATTTCAAAACTCGTTCACGTAACCTATGAGGAACAACAGTTTTTCCAGTAGGGACTGTAGTGGTCACAGCAAGGGATATACAGACAGGATCAATGATGAAGCTAGGAACTTCATGAACATCTTCAGGTTCAAATGATCTGGATATCACATCAGTGCAGAGATTCTTGGAACCAGGACGTAAACAGAGGACGAAGTTCAATCGTTTGAAGAAGAGTGCCCAATGGGCTTGTTGAGGGTTCAGGAATTGAGCTTCTTTAAGATGCTCAAGGTTCTTAAGGTCAGTGAAGATGGTAAACTTATTTTGCGCCCCTTCTAACCAAGGACGGCACTCTTGCAGTGCCAACTTGACTGTGAGGAGTTCATGATCACCAACGGTATAAAGCTGTTCCGTGGGAGAAAACGTATGTGAATAGAAAGAGCAGGGAATCAGTTTGCCCTTAGGAGAAAACTGGCTCAAAATGGCTCCTGCACTGATTGCAGAGGCGTCAACCTCTACGACGAATAGACGTTTGGGATCCGGGTGCTGCAGGCAAGGGCCAGAACAGAAAGCCTCCTTAATGGTCTGAAAGGCGGCTAGTGCTTTGGGTGTCCACACCTGGGTGTTGGCCCCTTTCCTAGTCATAGTGGTGAGTGGGGCAACTAGGGAAGAGTAATTAGCAATGCAGCTTCGGTAATAATTGGTAAAACCAAGAAAACATTGTAAGGCTCGGAGGCCTACTGGCTGGGGCCAGTCGCGGATCCTCTTGACCTTCTCAGGGTCTATAGCAAATCCTCGGTCAGAAATGATATACCCTAGCAAGGGCAAGTGATTACGCTCAAACAGGCATTTTTCCAGCTTGGCATACAAGAGATTCTCTCTCAAGCGTTAAAGAACAATCCTTACGTGATCTCTATGAGATTCAGGGTCTTTCGAAAAGATCAGGATGTCATCAAGGTATACGACTACAAAGGAATACAAAAGATCTCAGAAGATTTCGTTCATAAGATGTTGAAAGACCGATGTGGTAAAACATAGCCCAAAGGGCATCACAGTGTATTCGTAGTGACCGTCCCTTGTGTTACATGTGGTTTTCCAAATATCATCAGGTTGGATGCGTACCAAATTGTATGCACCCCTCAGATCCAACTTGGAGAAGATCTGCGCCCCTTCAAGGCGATCGAACAGTTCACTAATGAGGGACAGCGGGTATCGGATCTTTATGGGTTATGGTGTTGAGCCCCCTGTAATCAATACAAGTGCGTAGACCGCCATCCTTTTTCTTAACGAAGAAGAACCCCGCACCAGCAGGGGAGTCAGACGGGCGGATGAACCCTTTATCTAGATTCTCCTTAATATACTCAGACATGGCCTGAGTCTCAGGTTGAGACAACGGGTAAATTCTGCCTTTGGGAGATGTGGTGCCCAGCAGGAGTTCAATAGGACAGTTGAACTTGCGTAACGGAGGCAGGGTATCCACTTTCTGCTTTGAGAATACATCGTTAAAGTCAGAATACTGCGGAGGCAAACCAGGTAAAGTAACAGACTTCAGGACAGGAACTACTGGAGATACGGAGTGCAAACAAGTTTTCTGGCATTTGGGACCCCACTATACTAACTGCAGGGATTGCAAGTCGAAATGGGGTTTATGGGCCTGGAGCCAGGGCAGCCCCAGGATAACCGGATGGGTTGATCACTTAAATACGTAGAAAGACATCTTCTCCTCATGGAGAGTGCCCACGGTAAGACGTACACCCACCATCTGGTGAATGATAAGTCCTGGAAGGTGATCCCCCTGGATGGAGGCAAAGCAAAGACTCACCTCCAATGCCTGGAGAGGAATGTTCAAGAGCTTGACGATGTCATCCATAATGAAGCTGCCACTTGCTCCGGTATCAATAGCAGTGGAAGCGAAGGTGAGGGCCTTGATGCACAGGGATATAGGAAGCAAGAGTTGAGGGCCTGTAATAGTTGTGCCCAAGCTAGGGACCCCTGCCAGGCTCAGGCATTGCAGTTTCCCAGTTGAACCGGGCAAGACTGCAAACGATGTCCAGAAGTGCCATAGTAAAGGCAAAGACCCTCCTTCCACCGACGGATATGTTCGGTTGAAGACAAACGTCCACGATTTACCTCCATAGCTTCCACCACGGAGGAAGGTGGTGTTGCAGAATTCTTCACTGGAGGATTGGAGGTACTTGTGGGACGTGCCATAGGAGAGCATGGGGCCTTTACTTCTAGGCGTCTTTGCCGGAGATGATGATCAATCTTCTCGGCAAGGGAGATCAGGTCCTCTAGAGACGTGGGAGTCTCACAGATGGAGAGCTCATCTTTAAGAGCACAGGAGAGTTCATCTAGGAAGATGGCTTGCAGACAATCTTCTTGCCACCTAAGCTCTGTGGCCAGAATCCTAAACTCCACCATATATTTGGAGAGTATCCTTGCCCCTTGACGGAGGTGGAGTAAGTTATAGCTAGCAATAGCCTGGTGGCCTGGGTCTCCGAAGGTCTGCTTAAAGAGAGCGATGAATTCAGACAACTTGGAAAGGATGGGATCAGAACATTCCCATAAGAGAGAGGCCCACACAAGAGCCTTCCCTTCCAAACAAGACAGAATGAAGGTCACTTTAATGATTTTCTTCAAAAACATTGAGGGTTGCAGTGCAACTGCAAACTGCATGAAGCACTGATTAAGGAAGCCACGACAGGAGTGTGGGTCCCCATTGTATCGAGGAGGTGCAGAAAGTGCCAAAGATGCTTTGGGAAGCATAGTGGCTGAGAGGCCCACAGGATTGGCTAAAGCGGTATCTTGTAGTTGAGAACGCAGTTCTTCTACCGAAGAAGCCAACATCTCCAAAGCTTGGTGATGTTGTTTCACTGTGGTGGCCAAACCCGGTAGGGCCCTAGAGGCGGGAGACTGCCGAGTCTATGGCCTTGGCAACCTGTTGCCCTCGTGGGTGGACCCTTGTCCTGAGGCAGGGGAGAACCGCCTCCTGGTAGGGAGCAGGAGGCAACTGCCCCCAGGGGGTGGAGCACGGAAGGAGATAGAGGCTAGGAAAAGCTTCACCACTGAAAGGCCTAGGTGTTATAGACCAGCTTCCCAAAGGGGAGGAGTTAGTAATCTGTTATAGATCTGCCCCCCAGAGGGGAGGAGTTAGTAATCTGTAATGAATCTGGATGCTGGATACTCCTGTTGAATGAGGAGTTAACAGACTATTAGCGATCACCCCGCCAAGGGCCGAAGTAGCACTCTGTTATGGATCTTGCTAAGGACTAGCAATCTGTTAGTGCTCTGCTCTTCCAGAGGGAAGGAGTAGCAACTGTATGCTTTGTTTGTGTATGATTCCCATGGGGAGATAGCTATTTGATATGGATCAGCTTCCGCAGAGAGAGGAGTAATGGTCTGATGTGGGTTGGCTCCCACAGAGTGGCAGATGATAATACCGCTCTTATTAGTGTAGGAATAACAATTAGTAGAAATAGTGAATCCCTGGGCCGATGGCAGATGACAGCGCCCTCAAATGGAGATCCTGAGAGGGACCACCGGCTAGGCTGGAGTATTGAGACAAACACAGATAGTTCTTTATTAGACTGGAAGTAGAACCACCAGAGCTGGCAGTAGTGAGTTGATATGCCCGGCAGGGCTGAAGTCCCTCTGATACTGGAACAACGATCTCTGAGTTGCTGAGCTGTAAGGAGAGACTATAGGTAATAGGGGTCTGCATTCGTTTTTGCTGTATTGGCGATCCACAACGTATATTGCACTATTCGTATTATTCGTGGGGAAGCAAAACGTATCGAGATTCCCCACAAATACACAAATCTTCCCTCAAATTATATGGCCACCTAAATAAAAATTTAAACAACCCCCCCCACCCTCCTGAACCCCCCCAAGACTTACCAAAACTTCCTGGTGGTCCAGTGGGGTGTCCGGGAACCATCCCCTACACTCACAGCCTCGGTGCCGGTTTCATCATGGCGCCGATAGCCTTTGTCACAGGGGCTACCGGTTCCATTGGTCAGCCCCTGTCACATGGCCATCGGCGCCATCTTGTGCTTTTACCATGTGACAGGGGCTGACCAATGGCACCGGTAGCCCCTGTAACATAGTATGGGCAAAGGCTATCGGCGCCATTTTAAGTACTGGTATTGGACGGCCGGAGTGCAGGAGGCCGCTCCGGGACCCCCGTTGGACCCCTAGGGACTTTTGGCCAGCTTGGGGGGGCCTCCTGACCCCCACAAGACTTGCCAAAAGTCCAGCGGGGGTCCGGGAGCGACCTCCTGCACGCCGGCCGTCCGATGCCAGTACTCAAATGGCGCCGATCGCCTTTGCCCTCACTATGTCACAGGTACTGATGGTCGGCCCCTGTGACATAGTGAGGGCAAAGGCGATCGGCGCCATTTTGAGTACTGGCATCGGACGGCCGGCATGCAGGAGGTCGCTCCCTGACCCCCACTGGACTTTTGGCAAGTCTTGTGGGGGTCAGGAGGCCCCCCCAAGCTGGCCAAAAGTCCTTGGGGGTCTCGGAGCAAACTCCTGCACTCCGGCCGTCCGATGCCACTACTCAAAATGGCACCAATAGCCTTTGCCCATACTATGTCACAGGGGCTACCGGTGCCATTGGTCAGCCCCTGTCACATGGTAGGAGCACAAGATGGTGCCGATGGCCATGTGATAGGCGCTGACCAATGACACTGGTAGCCTCTGTGACAAAGGCTATCGGCGCCATGATGAAACCGGCACCGAGGGTGTGAGTGCAGGGGATGGTTCCCGGACCCCCCGCTGGACCACCAGGGAGTTTTGGTAAGTCTTGGGGGGGTCAGGAGGGTGGGGGGTTGTAGTTAATTTGAATTTTAGCTGGCACACGAATAGAAATCGCCGTATTAACGCATCGGGGCGCCATACAGCCGAATGCAACGTATCTGCTCCCCGACGAAACTGAATCACGAATGCAACATATGGCGTCCCTCTGCATATCCCTAATAGGTAATGAGTAGACAGCGGGCCGGATTTTTAAAGGGTTATTCGCATAAGGTACATGCGTAACCCTTTTAAAACCCCCCTGCATATGCTCTGCGGCGGGCACAAGCCCCGGGATGCGCGTAAGGCCCGGGTCTTGCAAAAAGGGGCGGTCGGGGCATGGCCAGGGGGCGTGGTTTTAGATCGGGGCGTGTTCGGGGGCGTGTGGGCGGTCCGTGGGCATGGCCGAGACACAGGCAGTAGTAACTTTTCAGATAAAGGTAGGGGGGGTCTAGATAAGGCCGGGACGGTGGGTTAGGTAGGGGAAGGGAAGGGAAGGGAAGGTGCGGGGGGTGGAAGGAAAGTTCCCTCCGAGGCCGCTCTGATTTCGGAGGGAACTTTTCTTCCACCCCCCGCACCTTCCCTTCCCTTCCCCTACCTAACCCACTGGGACCAAGAAGTGGGGAGAAGCCGCGGCTGCATCTGTCCGTCTGAGCCGAAGGGGGTCGCCACAAAGGTAGAGAGGGTGGAGTGAGGGCAAGAATATGCACAAACGCAACACTAGGTCCCCCCGGGAGGAGCCCGTAGGGGCCCGGGCCGCTTGGACTTAGGTGGGCCTCGCAGGGTCTCCTGGGAGAGTGGAAGTCCGACGTGCCCACAGACAGAAGGGGAGCGCGGTCATGTTCGAGACTGGAGGTCAGGGGGAACAAGGAGGACCAGAATAGCATAGGTGATGACAAGGCGAGGAACAGAACCAGAATCTACAGAAGAGGTCAAGCAGGCAAAGGTCAGAGTCTGAAAATCAGTCCGAGGAATGGTCAACAAACCAGAGGTCAGGTACCAGAGGCCAGACAAGGTCACAGGCAGGCTGAGATCAGGAGGTAGGCAGCAGACAGGTGAGTCGAGTAGCAGGCTGGAGTTAGGGCAGGCGGCAGACAGGCGGATTGAGGAACAGACTGGATTCAGGAGGCTGGCAGCAGGCAGGCAGGTCGAGGAATAAACTGGAGTCAGAAGGCAGGCAGCAGGCAGGCAGGTCAAGGAACAAACTGGAGTCAGAAGGCAGGTAGCAGGTAGGCAGGTCAAGGAACGAACTGGAGTCAGAAGGCAGCTAGCAGGCAGGCAAGTCAAGGAGCAAGCCAAGGTCAGTACCAGAGAGACAGTCCATGGTACTACCTGGGAAGACGAACAGACGAACAGGAGGATGCTGGAACTAGGATGCAGGAACAAGGCAGGATCAGAACTGGAACAGAAGGATCCTGGAACGAGACATGGAACAAGACAGGAGCAAGAAACAAGCATGGTGACAATCTAGCATACAAGCCGACCCGATTGCCAAGGCAAGGAAGTACAGGCAGGGACTTCCTTATAACAAGGAAAAAGAACAAAAGAACATAAGAACATGCCATACTGGGTAGGTCAAAGGTCCATCAAGCCCAACATCCTGTTTCCAACAGTGGCCAATCCAGGCCATAAGAACCTGGCAAGTACCCAAAAACTAAGTCTATTCCATGTTACCGTTGCTAGTAATAGCAGTGGCTATTTAATAGCTGTAGCTATTTAATAGCAGGTAATGGACTTGTCCTCCAATAACTTATCCAATCCTTTTTTAAACACAGCTACAGTAACTGCACTAACCACATCATCTGGCAACAAATTCCAGAGTTTAATTGTGAGTTGAATGAAAAAGAACTTTCTACGATTAGTTTTAAATGTGCAACATGCTAACTTCATGGAGTGCCCCCTAGTCTTTCTATTATCTGAAAGAGTAAATAACCGATTCACATCTACCCGTTGTAGACCTCTCATGATTTTAAACGCCCCTATCATATCCCCCCTCAGCCATCTCTTCTCCAAGCTGAAAAGTCCAACCTCTTTAGTTTTTCCTTATAGGGGAGCTGTTCCATTCCCCTTATCATTTTGGTTGCCCTTCTCTGTACCTTCTCCATTGCAATTATATCTTTTTTGAGATGCGGCGACCAGAATTGTACACAGTATTCAAGGTGCGGTCTCACCATGGAGCGATACAAAGGCATTATGACATTTTCTGTTTTATTCACCATTCCCTTTCTAATAATTCCCCACATTCTGTTTGCTTTTTTGACTGCCGCAGCACACTGAACCGATGATTTCAATGTGTTATCCACTATGACGCCTAGATCTCTTTCTTGGGTGGTAGCACCTAATATGGAACCTAACATTGTGTAACTATAGCATGGGTTATTTTTCCCTATATGCATCACCTTGCACTTATCCACATTAAATTTCATCTGCCATTTTGATGCCCAATTTTCCAGTCTCACAAGGTCTTCCTGCAATTTATCACAATCTGCTTGTGATTTAACTACTCTGAACAATTTTATATCATTTGCAAATTTGATTACCTCCCTCGTCGTATTTCTTTCCAGATCATTTATAAAGAGGTTAGGACTTTTCAGCTTGGAGAAGAGATGACTGAGGGGGGATATGATAGAGGTGTTTAAAATCATGAGAGGTCTAGAACGGGTAGATGTGAATCGGTTATTTACTCTTTCGGATAGTAGAAAGACTAGGGGGCACACCATGAAGTTAGCATGGGGCACGTTTAAAACTAATCGGAGAAAGTTCTTTTTTACTCAACGCACAATTAAACTCTGGAATTTGTTGCCAGAGGATCTGGTTAGTGCAGTTAGTATAGCTGTGTTTAAAAAAGGATTGGATAAGTTCTTGGAGGAGAAGTCCATTACCTGCTATTAAGTTCACTTAGAGAATAGCCACTGCCATTAGCAATGGTAACATAGACTAGACTTAGTTTTTGGGTACTTGCCAGGTTCTTATGGCCTGGATTGGCCACTGTTGGAAACAGGATGTTGGGCTTGATGGACCCTTGGTCTGATGCAGTATGGCATTTTCTTATGTTCTTATGTTCTTAAATATATTGAAAAGTAAGGGTCCCAATACAGATCTCTGAGGCACTCCATTGCCCACTCCCTTCCACTGAGAAAATTGTCCATTTAATCCTACTGTCTGTTTCTTGTCTTTTAGCCAGTCTGTAATCCACGAAAGGACATTGCCACCTATCCCATGACTTTTTACTTTTCCTAGAAGCCTCACATGAGGAACTTTGTCAATCAGTGGGCGCCGAGGTGCTAAGATCTGCCCTTGGCCTTACAGGAGGCCAAGTGGTCCGCGCGCGCGTAGGGCCATGGCCAACACAGCCAAGGAGGCCGAGCTCTGGCATGAGGCCTGATGTGCAGTGGAAGGCCCGGAGACTGCTGCTGCGGGACGCCGAGGGCTGGAAGTGTTAGCAGCTGCTGCTGCTAGGGAGGCCAACCCGGGACCTGCTGTGGAACCATGAAGGTGAGCAGGCCCATACGTGGGACGGATGCGAACGGGGTGCTTAACATTACTTTTGTTTACTCTTCTAATATATAGATTTGTTGCCTTTGTAATTGCTCCTTTTAGTTTGGTCCACTGTTTTTCCACTTGTCCCATTTTCTCCCAGTCTTCTAGTTCTACCTCCAGGTATGTCCCCATTTCTGCAAAATCCGTATTTTTTAAATTTAAAACCCGGGTCTTCATGTGACTTCTCTGTATCCTATTTGCTATATCAAACCATACCGTTTAATGATAACTAGTGCTGATCACTTATTTATTTATTTAGTTACAAACATTTGAAATTCCACCTTTTTTCAAGAATGGACTCATGTCAGATTACAACTGAATTAGAGTAAACTAGCAGGTACATTAGCAATAATATTAGTTGTAGGGTCCTGTGTAGTCATCCAAGGTTTGTATAAGTTCTTGGAGGAGAAGTTCATTAACTGCTATTAATCAAGATTACTTAGAGAATAGCCACTGCTATTACTGGCATCAGTAGCATGGAATCTTCTTAGTGTTTTGGTACTTGCCAGGCACTTGTAGCTTGGATTGGTCACTATTGGAAACAGGATGCTGGACTTGATGAACCGTTGGTCTGACCCAGTATGGTGTAACAGTACCCCCCTTTCTAGGCCTCCCCCTACGTGGCTGGGGTTTCTCAGGATTCTGTCTATGGAAGGTCTACAAGAGATCCTTATCAAGGATGTTCTGAGAGAGTTCCCACAAGTTCTCCTCTGCCCCATAGCCCTCCCAATCTAGGAGATACTCCCATTTGCCTCGGCATCATGTGACGTCAAGGACTTCTCTTAACTGCAGAGAAGTATCATGTTCTGCCAAGATGCGTGGAGCAGGAGGGTCTTTACGAGAGGGCCAAGACAGGACCAGAGGCTTTAGCAAAGACACGTGGAACATATTGTGGATCCCCATGGTCTGGGGTAGCTGGAGCTGATAAGAAACAGTTCCCACTCTTCGGAGTATTGGGAAAGGAACAATATACTTCGGGGCCAGTCGATGAGAAGGAAGTTGGAGACGGATGTGCTGGGCACTCATCCAGACTTTCTGGCCAGGTCAATAGAGTGGAGCAGGTCGTCGATGATGATCCGAGGTTCGTTTAGCGTGCTTTGCAGCTTGCGAGAGTTGCTTTCTTACCCGAGTCCACACTTGTCAGATGGTTTGAGCCACGGTTTGTGCTGCAAGGGATGGAACCATTACAGGAACAGGAAGAGGCAGACGGGGCTGCCTTCCGAAGACAACTGCAAATGGAGACACGTTGGTGGTTGCTGCGACATGAGTGTTATGTGACAGCTCGGCCCAAGGAAGGAAGTCTGACCAATCATTCTGCTGGTCATTTACATATGAATGCAAGAATGTTTTCAGAGTCCGGTTAGTTCTCTTGGCCTGCCCATTGGCCTGAGGATGGTAGGTCAAGGTATAACTCAAAGAAATATCAAATTTCCGGCATAAGGAGCACCAACATTTGGCAGCAAACTGTGGTCCCCGATCAAAGACAATCTCCTTGGGGAGTTCGTGGAGTCGAAAGATATTTTTCAGGAAGAGTCTTGCTAATTCCGGGGCTGGCAGAAGACCCAGCAAAGTGATAAAGTGACCCATTTTCGAGAAGCAGTCGATCACAACCCAAATTACTGTGTTGTTTTGTGACGGAGGAAGGTCCGTGATGAAATCTGTCGAAATACTGGACCAAGGTTCAGTAGGCGCCGGAAGTGGCTGTTACAAGCCCCAAGGCTTTTCTGTTGGTGGTTTTTGTTGCACACAGGTGGGACAAGAGTCCACATAATTCCGAGAATCTTGCACCATGGTAGGCCACCAATAGTGTCGGTGTAGCATATCCAGTATTCTGGCACAGCTGGGATGGCCTGCCACTTTTGAATCATGGGCCCACTTTAAAACACGCTCACATAGTCAGCGAGGAAAGACAGTCTTCACGACTGGGACAGTAGTGGTTGCTGCTAGCGAGATACAAGCAGGGTCGATGATATAACTAGGAACTTCTGGAAGATCCCTGGGTTCAAAGGACTGAGTTAGCATGTCAGCTCACTGATTCTTGGAACCAGGATGGAAAAAGAGGTTGAAATCAAATCTCTCAAAGAACAAGGCCCACCGGGCCTGGCAGGGATTCAGAAGCTGAGCCTTCTTGAGGTGTTCTGGATTTTTGTGATCTGTGAATATGGTGAATTTGTACTGCGCCCCTTCCAACCAGGGGTGCCATTCCTAGAGGGCTAGCTTCACTGCTAGCAGTTCATGGTCACCAACAGTATAGCGTTGTTCTGTGGGGAAGAACTTATGTGAATAGAATGAATAGGGAATTAACTTGCCCGTAGGCAAATGTTGGCTTAGAACAGCCCCGGCACCAGTTGCTGAGGCATTCACTTCCACCACAAACAGCCATTTGGGATCCAGGTGATGGAGACACGGACCAGAGCTGAAGGCTTCTTTGAGCCTCTGGAAGGCTGCAATGGCTCGAGATGTCCAAACTCGGGTGTTGGCCCCTTTCCTAGTCATTGCTGTGAAGGGGGAAACCATGGAAGAAAAGTTGGCATGAAACTTCGATAATAGTTAGTGAAGCCCAGGAACCATTGCAAAGCTCAAAGACCAACTGGCTGGGGCTAGTCACATATCCCTTGGACTTTCTCCAGGTCCATTGAAAACCCACAGTCAGATATTATATATCCTAGGAAAGGTAGATGGGTGCATTCAAACAAACAATTCTCCAGTTTAGTGTACAGGTGATCTCTCTTAATTGCTGGAGGACAATGCGAACATGTTCACGGTGGCTCTCGATGTCCTTAGAGAATATCAAAATGTCGTCAAGATAGACAACAACAAAGTTGTACAGAAGATCCCTAAAGATCCCATTCATGAGGCGCTGAAAGACTGCTGGAGCATTACATAGCCCAAAGGGCATGACTACGTATTCATAGTGGCCGTCTCTAGTATTGAATGCCGTCTTCCAAATGTATTCAGGTTGGATGCATACTAAATTGTAGGCACCTCTCAAATCCAACTTGGAGAATACTCAGGAGCCTTCAAGGCGGTCAAATATTTCACTGATAAGGGGTAGCAGGAAACGGTCATTGCGCGTTATAGCGTTGAGACCCCAGTAATCAATGCAGGGATGTAGTCTACCATCTTTTTTCTTTACGAAGAAGAAGGACCCCGCTTCTGCAGGAGAGGCAGAGGGTCAGATAAACCCCTTCTCCAAATTTTCTTTTATATAGTCCGACATGGCCTGGGTCTCAGGCTGTGACAAGGGATAAGTTCTGCCTTTGGGAGGCGTCATGCCCGGCAGAAGTTCAATCGGACAGTTGAACTTACATAATGGAGGCATTGTGTCTGCTTTCAGTTTCGAGAATACATCACTGAATTCGGCATACTGCGGAGGCAGACCAGGAAGAGTTGTGGATTTCAAAACCGGTATCACAGGCGACACCAGGTGGAGACAATTAGTTTGGCATTTGGGATCCCACTGTACCAACTGCAGGGATTTCCAATCAAACTGGGGTTTGTGGGCCTGGAGCCAGGGTAGCCCCAGAATTAACGGATGCGTTGAGTGTTTCAACATGTAGAAAGATGTCTCTTCTTCGTGGAGGGTACCCATTGTAAGGTAAATGGCCACATTCTGATGGGTAATTAGACCGGGCAGATGTTCTCCTTGGATGGATGCAATATGAAGACTCACCTCTAATGGTTGAAGGGGTATTTCCAGAAGTTTATCGATTTTATCCATAATGAAACTGCCACTTGCTCTGGTATCGATGAGAGCAGTGGTGGCGAATGTTTGGGCCTTGATGCCCAGGGACACTGGGAGCAAAGGTTGAGGGCCGGAAACAATTGCGCCCAAGCTCAGGACCCCCGCCGGGCTCAGGCGTTGCAGTTTCCCGGATGAACTGGGCAGAACTGCAGATGATGTCCAGAAGTACCACAGTAAAGGCAAAGCCCTTCTTTTCTACGGTGGAGATGTTCCATTGGAGACAACTGCCACCGATTCACCTCCATGGGTTCCACCGTGGAGGAAGGTGGTGGTGCCATGTTCTTCGCTGGAGTGCAGGGTGCACTTGCAGGGTGTACTGGAGAAGAGCATGAAGCCTTTACTTCTAGGCGTCTTTGCCAGAGGTGATGATCGATCCTTCCATCAAGGGAGATATCAAGGGAGATAAAGTCCTCTAGAGACGTGGGATTCTCACGGACGGAGAGCTCATCCTTTAGAGCAGACGAGAGTCCATCTAGGAAGATGGCTTGTAAGCAATTTTCTTGCCACCCAAATTCTGTGGCTAATGTTCGGAACTCCACTGTATATTCAGAGAGGGCTCTTGACCCGTGGCAAAGGTGGAGTAAACTATGACTGGCGATAGCCACCCGACCAGGGTCTCCAAAGGTCTGTTTGAAGAGAGCAATGAAGTCAGACAATTTGGAGAGAATAGGATCAGAACGTTCCCATAAGGGAGAGGCCCATGCCAGGGCCTTCCCTTCCAACCGGGACAAGATGAAGGTGACTTTGGTGATCTCCTTCAAAAACAAAGAAGGTTGGAGTACAAATTGCATAAAGCACTGATTAAGAAAGCCACGACAGGAGCGTGGGTCCCCATTGTATCTAGGAGGTGCAGGTAGTGCCAGAGTTGCTTTAGGAAGCATAGTGGCCGAGAGGCCCACAGGATTGGCCATAGCAGTCTCTTGTAGCTGGGAGCGTAGTTCTTCTACCGAAGAAGCCAGCGTCTCCAAGGCTTGGTGATGTTGCTTTGCTGTAGCTGCCAGTCCTGATAGGGCCCTGGAGGCGGGAGACTCCGCCGAGTCCATGGCCTTTGCAACCTGTTGTGCTCGGGGGTGGACCCTTGGTCCTGGAACAGTGCAGGGACTGCCCCAGGGGGCGGAGCACGGAAGGAGACAGAGGCAGTGTAGAGTTTCACCACTGGAAGCCCGAGGTCCCCCCAGGAGGAGCCCATAGGGACCCAGGCCACTTGGACTTAGGTGGGCCTCGCAGGGTCTCCTGGGAGAATGGAAGCGACCATGCCACTGAATACACTCTGTTAGCTGGATATATTTATCCGGCAAACTTGCCGATCCGCACAATGGCTGAAAATGGACCCCACTATGTTTATTTTACATATTGATATGTTACTATCAAGGATGTGTGAATTTCTTTAATAGAGAACAGCTCTAGAAATCTCTTTTAAATCAAGAGAGAGACTTACTGCTGGAGAAATGGGAAAAATGTACTTCAAATCCATTAAGAAACCTTTGTTTTTTGTGGATCTTGCTAAAATCCACAGGGAAAAATTCCAACATATTTTCACAGGAGATATTGTGAAGATCCATGGATTTGGTCAAACTTCAAACCAGACTAAAATCTACCTGGTTCAAGTTTGATCTCTGAAAGACAGTACATATCTATACATTCCCTTCATTAGACGTGAGACATTTTCAAGCATCATATAAATTAATCATGGGAAATAGTTCATAAACATAAATATTGCTCGCTGCTACTCACTGGCAAAAATATATATATTTTTACATTGCTTCAAGGACCATATAGCTAGCTATGCCAATTCTGTAATGTATTTAGATCCATGAATGGCTTCTAGTTGGCCTTATAAGAAGATAGGTAAAAGCCATTTCCAGCCTGCAACACTAAAGAAACACCAGGAAGATCCCAAACTTTGATTGCAGTCTTTTCTGCTGGTGGGAGATTATTCTCTAATGCCAACTATGTTTTTTTTTCTGCACTCTGAGGAGGATTAAAATAGATTCTGGAAAAGTACAAGAAAGCTCCATCAAATTTTTCTAAGACAGATAATGCAACATACAGGAATAACAACTTATCATTCTCTATTTTATTACATTATCATGGTGCTTGTTTTAGTCTATGATTTTACTAACATGACAGATATGTTTTTAACTTATTAATGGCTGACATTTGCTCAGTAGAAATGACCACCAATTCAATACTGTACAATATGATAGGGAAGGATTAGCATAGTTTAACTCATATTTTATGTGGAAATGGTTCTATCTGGTGCCTATTTTATTTTATTCTGAACGCTGGCTGTGTGACTAAAGGGAAGAGTATGCATTGTGATGTTTGTTCACCAGCCATCTATCTATTGTGTGCTTATATATGGAACTGACTTTATGCGGGAGACACCACCTTTGGTCCATGGGGAGGAGAATTTTCAAAGCCATTTACCTGGATAAATAACAATTTACCTCGGTAAGAAATGAAGTTTAAAAATTGCCCTCTTCTGACCAGTTAAAAGTATGCATGGGCTTCTGTAACATGCACATATTTTTATTTATCTGGGCTGCACAGAGGTTTTCCCAGAGGTGTGGCTACATAGGGGATAAATATAGCATGTGCATGTGACATGTTCACAAGTAAACATGCTATTTTACCCTTCTCAGATGCCTGCACATAATTAGCAGGTGCAAAATAAGGGGGCCACATTTTTTTCCTTTCCTTTCATTTATTCAATTATATATCCTGTCTTTCTGTACAAGCACCCAAAACAGGTAACAAGATAGCAAGAACAGTAAATATAAAGCTTAATACAACTAAGCAACGTAAACAATATAAATTAACATCACAAACAAATACTGTTAAAACAATACTTACATACTTAAAACAGACCAACAGTGAAACCATACCCTGGAAGTAGGTAGAAGCTTGCAGCAGCACAAGATAAAATATTAGCACAATAACCAAATATTGACAACAAATATTGACCCAGACTAATAAATTCTGGTCCTATGCCATTATTACTGTGTCCTTTACCTTGGCCCAACATGTTCACTTAACCACTACATTTGCTTATAAAGGGATTATAGTGTTACAAAAGAGGATAGCACTGTTTTTGCCTGTCTACTAAAGTATGGATTTGGAGAGATAATTTCTAGAGGGGAATATGTCCTGTGTAAGCTGAGCTCAGAGTGGAAGTATGTGACTTCTTCTTGGAGTGAATCAGAAGATGATACTGAAGTGAATCTAAGGAATCACTGTAGAACTCCTGGTTCTTCTAGTCCAGCAAGGCCCTTTGTAACCACGGATGCTGGTGTGCCAAGGAAATGTTCATAGGCATTGGCCCAGAGCTACATGGGAAGACATATGGACCAAACTACATTATGATAGGGCATAATTCTTTCTGTGAAGAATTCAGTGATATGATGTAGAATGACTAATGCACCATGGTTGTTTGGAGTAAGAAATAGAGGTCTAAATACTTCGCTAGATGAAAAGGAAGCATAAAGTATGTCTATGTTGCTGATGTTCTTTGTTTCTTCTGTGAAATACTGTGATTCATCCATTTTGATTGTGAATTGACTGTTGGAACCCCATATTAATACATTTTCTTTTAAATAATTTTTTAAACTATAAATCGTTGTGTGAGGAAGTAGATTCAAGGTTTTGGTCTGCTAATGCAGAGTGAGGAAGAAAAGACTGGTCATAGAGGGGAACACTTTGAAGTAGATTTTAAAAGCCTTGTGCATGCACAAACAGCCACATATACAAGTAAGTGAGCCATAGAGGCGTGAATCGTGTAATCGATCATCTTAACGATCGATTTTGGCTGGGGGGGGAGGGAAATCTGATCATCGAGTTTTTTTTTTCTAAAAATCGTTAAAAATCGTAAATCGGGGGAGGGCGGGAAAACCGGCACACCAAAAAACCCCTAAAACCCACCCGAACCTTTAAAACAAATCCCTCACCCTCCCTCACCCCCCCCAAAATGTTTTAAATTACCTGGGGTCCAGTGGGGGGTCCCGACGCGATCTCCTCCCGCTCTCTGGCCACCGCTGCATTGAGAAATGGCGCCGGTGGCCCTTTGCCCTTATCATGTGACAGGGCAAAGGTAGCGCCGGCGCCATTTTGTTTCCTGGCTCCCGACGTCATGTGTGCGGGAGATCGCCCCCGGACTTCCGCTGGACCCCCAGGGACTTTTGGCCAGCTGGGGGGGGCCTCCTGACCCCCACAAGACTTGCCAAAAGTCCAGCGGGGGTCCGGGAGCGACCTCCTGCACGCGGGCCGTATTGCCAATCTTCAAAATGGCGCCAGCGCTACCTTTGCCCTCACTATGTCATACGGGTGACAGGTCGATTTTGGCTGGGGTTGCCCGTATGACATAGTGAGTGCAAAGGTAGCGCCGGCGCCATTTTGAAGATTGGCAATACGGCCCACGTGCAGGAGGTCGCTCCCGGACCCCCGCTGGACTTTTGGCAAGTCTTGTGGGGGTCAGGAGGCCCCCCCCAAGCTGGCCAAAAGTCCCTGGGGGTCCAGCGGTGGTCGGGGGGCGATCTCCCGCACGCGTGACGTCGGGAGCCAGGAAACAAAATGGCGCCGGCACTACCTTTGCCCTGTCACATGATAAGGGCAAAGGGCCACCGGCGCCATTTCTCAATGCAGCGGTGGCCAGAGAGCGGGAGGAGATCGCATCGGGACCCCCCAACTGGACCCCAGGTAATTTAAAACATTTTTTTTGGGGGGGGGGTTCGGGAGGGTGGGGGATTTGTTTTAAAGGTTTGGGTGGGGTTTAGGGGTTTTTTGGTGTGCCGGTTTTCCCGCGCCCTATTTAACGATACAATACAAATGCCCCTGACGATAAATCGGGGGCATTTGTATTGTATCGCGTATCTAATGATTTTGGACGATTTTAAAATTATCTGATGATAATTTTAATCGTTCAAAAACGATTCATATCCCTAGTGAGCCATGAACAGCTGGGAAAGACATGTGTCCAGGAAAAGGGGAGAGGGCAGGGCATTCCCAGCACTGATGCATGTGACCCCTAATTTTCCTAAATCAGCATTAATGAAAGAGAGAGAGAGAGAGAACCTCTTTATGGTGGCTCAGCCTGATACTCAATATATACACCATTGTAAGGGGGCACTTTAATTCAGGGTGAGTTTTCAGGAGGTGGATGGTAGTATACCCCTATCACTATAGTCTTCCCCAACACACAAGGGATTTCTACCCATAAAGATTCAATTGTGCATTTAGTCTCATGCAGGATGTTTATCCTGTTGGACTCTATGCCATCCCGGACATAAAGCACCACTCCGCCTCCCAGATGCTCCTCTCTGTCATTGCGATATAATTTGTACCCCGGTATAGCACTGTCCCATTGGTTATCCTCCTTCCACCCTGTCTCTGCGATGCCAATTAAGTCTGTCATCATTCACTGCTATACATTCTAATTCTCCCATCTTACTTCTTAGGCTTCTGGCATTAGCATACAAACATTTCAAAGTGTGATTTTTGTTTGCATTTTTATTCTGCTTTTTAATTGATAGGGATACATTGGAATTTTGTTTAGCTCAGGTGAGTTTTTAATTAAGGGCACTTGGACTCCTTTTCTTATTATTGGAACCTCACTGTTGGGATGCCCTAATTCTAATCCATCATTAGTATCCTTTGAAGATACCTCCCTCTGAACCATGCGCTGCTGAGTGACTGTCGGCTTTCCCCTTTGTTCTAGTTTAAAAGCTGCTCTTTCTCCTTTTTAAAGGTTAGTGCCAGCAGCTTGGTTCCACCCTGGTTAAGGTGGAGCCCATCCCTTTGGAAAAGACTCCTCCTTCCCCAAAAGGTTCCCCAGTTCCTTAAAAGACTCAATCCCTCTTCCTTGCACCATCGTCTCATCCACGCATTGAGCTTCCAGAGCTCTGCCTGCCTCTGGGGACCTGCGCATGGAACAGGGAGCATTTCAGAGAATGCTACACTGGAGATTCTGGTTTTAAGCTTTCTACCTAAGAGCCTAAATTTGGCTTCCAGAACCTTGCTTCCACATTTTCCTATGTCATTGGTGCCCACATGTACCACGACAGCCGGCTCCTTCCCAGCACTGTCTAAAATCCTATCTAGGTGGCTTGTGAGGACTGCCACCTTTTCACCAGGTAGGCATGTTACCAGGTGATCCTCACGCCCACCAGCCACTCGGCTGTCTACATTCCTAATAATCGAATCACCAACTATGACAGCTGACCTAACCCTTCCCTCCTGGGCAGTAGCCCTGGGAGACACTGTTATGCCCGTCAGTCACAGGCAGCTGCGACCTCTGCTGCTCATCTCTTTTCTCTCCACTGCTGGGGAAGAAAGCCATCTCCGCTTCTCCATGCCGACCCTCATGGCATTCCCGGGACGGCGTGGGCGCTCCTGGCAGCCATATTACTTCTGGGGTAACCTTAGGGCAGGGGCGCCTGGCCCCTTCTTGAGCGTGTTGTGGGGGGAACCTCGGGGGCGTCCCCACCACATGACGTCACTGTGTGGATTCTCGGGTTACCCCGCTCTGCAGACCACTACCGGATCCATACCATCTTATGCAACTTGCCATTGGTGTCCGGCCTATCCCGTGTTGTGGACCACTACCGGATATCACCTGCACAGACACCAGCAACAGAAGGTATTCTTCAGGGGACCCCATGCTGCGGGTTACCACCGGCTCTCTACTACCTTGTGTACATCCATCTACTATCACCGGCCTATCCTGCTCTACGGGCCTCTACCAGAGATATCCTACACAAGCACCACTGAGAGGAAGTATTTCCAGGACCATCCCGTGCTGCGGGCTATCATCAGAAAAGACCTGCTTGCAGGTCCTACATCTTGGACTAAGTTCATTACCCGTTCCTCGGGTTACCATTGCAGTAAAATAAAGTTATTTCTATGTTGTCAATCATCACTTAGACTCTGCCTGTCATGGTGAGTCACCACAGGGCTCCTCCCTGTGGATGGAGTCTACCCTTACCATGACCCAGGGGCCCACTGTCTAACTCTAGACACACAGAACATAACAGACACATCCTTGGTGCGAAAGGACAATGCACCACTTGTAGAGCAGGTCCTTGCTACAGGATCCTTTCCTGCTGCTCCAGGATGATGCTCTCCGATCATGAGGCCTTCTTCCTCCAAGGCAGCACCAGGGCTGCCAGTCTGAAGTTGGGGCTTGGCTACTATGTCCCTGAAGGTCTCTTCTATATACCTCTCTGTCTGCCTCACCTCCTCCAGGTCTGCCACTCTAGCCTCCAGAGATCAGACTTGTTCTCTGAGAATCAGCATCTCTTTGCATCGGATGCACATGTACAACTTCTCACCGGTGGGTAAAAAATCATACATGTGACACTCGATGCAAAAGACTGGGAAGCCCCCCTCTTGCTGCTGGACTGCTGCCTTCATCTCAAATTTGTTCAGTTCCTAATTAAGTTTTAGGTTGCTAAGGGAGTAGGAATGTGTCTATTTAGTCCAGAATCATCAACTCCCCAGCTCAGTACCTGCCAGCAATTTACCCCTCTCGGCAGCATAGCTGCATTTTCAGGCCTCCCTCCTCCATAAGCAGAGAGCAATTCCTGTCTCTATGATGACAGCACTAGAACACTCAGGGCCTTCCTCTCTCTGCAATAGCAGTGCTGCAGCACTTGGGGCTTTCATCTATCTTTGGCAGCAGGCAATTCCACGAGTCCTTCCTTTTTCTGCCGCAACAGTATTCCAGACCTTCTTCTCTTTGCAGCAGTGCCAGAGCAGCAGCACTGGGGGCCTTCCTCTCTCTGTGGAAGCAGGTAGTTCCAGACGTCTTTCCTCTCTCCACGATGGTTGTGCAGCAGAACTCCTGGGCCTTTCTCCTTCATCAGCAGTGTCGTGTAGCAGACTTCCCTCTTCTTTATAAGCCATTCCTATCATGTGCAGCAGTTGTGCAGCAGGCACTTCTGTGCCTGCGCCTTTCTTCATGTGTTGGCCATGGGAGCATGAGAGGGTGAAGCGAGGGAAGTGAAGACTACCGCAGCACAGGAGGAATCTTGCTGCAGCACACAGTGGTTGAGAAGCGAAGGGTCAAGTGTCAAGTAGCACACCTAAACTTCAGGCCTCTTTAACAACTGGAAGAAAATAATTCCTGTTCCATATTGTACCAATTTCTGAACCCAAGCCTTGTCTTCTTAAACAAAGTTTCACTGTTATATTTACATTTAAAATCAGCCTCAGTTGACACAGCCAATTCTGCACTGCCTTCATCCATACTTGAAAGTGCTGCACAGGCAAAGTGCCATCCTTATTAAATTTCAGACAAAACTGCAGGTCAGCAGCATTAATTCGATACACCACATTCAAGGATCAAAAGAGGTGGTTTATGGGGTGCAAAAAAATGTTAAAAAATAGTGGGTGACAAGGAAGAACCTTGAGGTACACAAGAAGCTGCCAAGAAGAACATTTTTCATCTATCAGAATCTGCTGTTTCCTACCAGATAAAAAGAGACAAGCCATGTCAAAACAAATTAAATTTGAATGGATTGCAACCAAGACAGGAGAATAGCATAATCCACTGAATCAAAGGCTTAGTGCATATCCATCTCATGGTGCAAATGGTCCAAAAGTGAGACTAACAAGGTCTTCGTCTCACAGTTTTTCCGTAAACCTTGTTGCTGTTGATCTAAGATTCTGTTGTCTTCCAAATACTGATCAAATTGTATAGACACCTACTTTTCTAGAATTTTAATGAGTGGGCAAATTCGAGATTGGACAAAATGTTGACAGATTAGTACAGGGTTTATTTGCATCTTTCATTATAGGTTGTACTATGGTCTGCTTTAGAACAAGAAAACCTGATTGTCAAGCAATGATTTATTCAATATCTGTACAATAGTATACAATAGTTGCAGTCATATTAGTAATAACCCAAAAGGGTAAAGGGTACAATGGAGAGCCTACAATTCTCTACTGTGCAATCACTTTAGACACATCTTCTTCTTCCATTAATTTAAAAATAGACCATCCTACCACATCATTACTAAGAAGTGTATGAACAATATTAAACTGGCCAAATAAATACAATTGGTTATAAAGGTTAACAAGCATACATTCAAAAAAGTCAGCCAATGTATTGCAATCCACATCTACTGAAGCCAATCCTGAGGGTTTCTTTACTAAGGAGTGACCCATTCTGAACAATTTTCACTTGGTTGAGTCAGTGATTAATGAACTAACTCAGAATGAAAAACTTTCCTGGCGTTTATAACAGGAGCTCTGTATTTCTTCTGACATTACTGATATTTACCCATAGCCTCCACCATTTTTGCTCTAACCTGCACAATACTTTTTGCTTACTACTAGTACTCAATGACAGTGAATATACCATGAGAATTACTTTCTCCCTCCTACTTACACAAACCAAATGTTCAGGAGCTATTTGGTTATAAATAGCTTTTAACTGACCCAACCAAAGAGAGATGAGGTGATCAGATGAGGCATCCTCATAATCTAACTCAGAACCCATTTGTTCCCACTTTTTCTTAAATTGCTTTAAATCTACCTCACATTCTTCAACTGCATGCCTTGTCTAACTTGAGATGGTAAAAGTAATACTTTAACTCTTCTGACACAACAATCTGACCATAAAATGGATTGAATCACAAAATCAGAGAATACTTGTTGGTCTGTACCTAAAATCCAATCCAATGTATAGCCTAAACGGTGGGTAGATCCAGTAATCATCTGCTTCATGTCTAATATCATCAGCTCCCGGACCCCCCGCTATACCACCAGGTACATGTAAAAGGTTTTTGGGGGGATCGGGAGGGTGGGAGAAGCAAAGGGGTAATTTGCAAAGGGTCGGGGTGGGTTTTTTTTTATCGAGCCATCGGCGCCATTTTTATCAGTGGTAGCCAAAATGGCGCCGATGGCCCGAGAGCGGGAGATCGCGCCAGGACCCCCCCTCCCCCACTGGACCACCAGGTAATTTAACATTTTGGGGGGTTTGGGAGGGTGGGAGAGGGTAAAGGATTGATTTTAAAGGGTCGGGGTTGGTTTAGGGGTTGCTTTGGTGGTCCGGTTTTTCCGCCCTCCCCCCAAATAATTCCAGTACTCGATTTAACGATTTTTCACGATAAATCGAGGGAATTCCTATTGTATCAAGTCCTTTACCGATTAATGACGATTTTAAAATTATCGGACGATAATTTAAATCATTAAAAAACGATTCACATCCCTAATATTCACAGTGAAAGAGAAATGATGATAGTAGATGAGATGGATGAAAAGTTCTTTACAGCTCTTTGATGTTAAATCTAATTGATTTACAGGTGGAAATTAATAAATTTCTGACCTTGCTCTTCCAGCAAAAGTCTTTAGATTTTGTAATAGCCAGTTCCTTTAATGATTTAATTGCTTCACCTTTCCAATGAATCAGATTTAAGAACGTGTAAACCTTTCCCAAATTTATAGCAGACTCCTCCCATTATGTAATGGTCAGAATGATGGTCCCAATTATATAACAGAATGAAACGTTTCAGTTTTTATACCTCTTCGGAACTCTTCTCTACTCTCCTAGTTCTCTTTCTGGTAGTACCAAGTTGACACTGTCCTCCCAAGAGTAGTAAACCTGGATAATGAGTGAAAATTATTCTTGAAAGATACCTTAGCTCTCTGGCAATTGATGTGACTCTATTCCTCTGCGACAACACAGCTTCTTCCCAGGTTCTTTCTAGGTGAAATACACTTTTCCCTCAGAATAAACAAAAATCTGAGTCCTTGGGCCCTAGGGTTCTCAGTCAATAAAACACAGACAAGAACTCTTAATGAAAAATGGGAACCAAATGAGAGAAAGGCAGGGTAGAAAACATCAGCAACAAAAAGATCTCCAATACTCTGGACCAAAAAATAGGGTACTGTTTCCAACTCTACCCAGATCTCTGTTCAGAAGACCTTTACAGTTCTTCCCCCTCAAAAGAAACACAAAAAGTGGGACTGCCAGACAGGGCTGTCCCATAGCAGGGCAACACAGGAAAAATTGAACTAAGAATCCACACTCTAAGATGGTGGCAAAGGTTTATAAAGCATCAATAACACATCTACTTCTCCCATATGAGGGAGCCCAAACCCCAAATTTCTACTTACTAAGGGCCTGATTTATCAAGGCATTTTCCCATAGACACAGAAGGGAAGAAATACCTTAGTGTATCAGGCCCTAATTTCTCTGTACCTCCCCAGAATGATGTTTCACTCCTTCTGGTAAAAACAAACCAAGGGCTGCTTACATATGTTTCAGTGTACTTGTATATTTGTAATACAGGAACAGGAATGTGTACCCATTTTATAAAAGTATGCATGTATATTTTACACATATAATAATTGTAACAATTTCCATGTAATAACCCAGAATTAAACATAGAGGAGGATATTTTATAAAGTAAGCGCACACTCTGCTTCTGAAAATACTTGTGTGTGTGTGGTTGGAATTATCAGTTCACTATCTCCACCACTTAACTCAGACCATTACTAATCCACTGAGACCATGATGAAATCTCATCATTCACCCAGAACTCCACCCAAAATCTGTAGACAAAAGACAAGACCAATTTCAATCATGTGAGTCAATTAGCAGGTATAAAAGTGTTTGGCAAGATTAGTAATATATGCATGTATACTGCTTACAAAACAGCAACTTGTGCATGTAGTTCTGAATCCCATCCTAGAATGCCCCTAAACTGCCTTGTTTTTCCTGTTCACATGCATGTACAATGCTGCAAATATATTCATATTGTTGAAGTTTATAAAATTGCAAATGCTACTTACATATGTATATGCTGTGTTTACATGCTCAACCATCACTTAATTCTTTGAAAATTACTTCCAGGGAGGATAGCTTTCAAACAAATGTGCACAGCAGCATATACACACATAGAGAGCCACGAGCAGGTCTATGCAAGTATTTTATAACCCACACGTTTGATATATGTGCATTTTATAAAATACAATGATCTATCCCATCATATATGCATGCATGTAGGCTTACATGCAAATAAAATAAAATTTGTTAGTAATTTTTAAAAAGATTTACAGGCATAAAACGGAGTTTTACACGTGTAAATGCATTTTACCTGTGTAAGGTCTGGATTCACCATTCTATTGCAGAATGGTGAATCCAGCAAAAACAGGGGCGGGGGGAGTGAAGGGGGGGGGGGGGTGGGCCTGCGAAGGCCGGCAGCCTTCACACCACCTCAGTGTTTTCGCTGCCAGCTTTCGCACCCAATAGCACCACCGTGAAAGGTGGTGCTATTGGGCGCGCTACTGGCGACAATAACGTTACTAACCTTATCACCGCCAGCGAAGACACCGCCGAGTCTGTCTCCTCTCCACCCCGACTCCACTCCCAGCATGCTATCACATGCGAAAAGGGCCTTTTTGCGTGCGATAGAGGCTTATCGCACACGAGATAAGCTTTTGAAAATGACCCCCTAAGTTTGCTACAATATATGCCATTGAATTGTCCATAGATTATACATGTGTAAGTGCATTTTCTGAGTATAAATGGCTTTTGAAAATTCCTATTGTTGTATGTTATATTTCTGTGCATAACTCCTTTGAAAATTCACCTGTATGGGCCTGATTTTCAAAAGCATTTACACGTTTAAAAATGGATATTACACATGTAAATGCACTTTAGCTGGGTAAGTGGACTTTTGAAAATTGCTAAAAAGAGTGCTATTTAACTGTCCATAGGATTTACCTATATAAATGCATTTTATGCATGTAAATAGGTTTTGAAAATTGTATTTTACATTTACAACATAATTCCTTTGAAAATTCACTTGTAAATGCACAAATGTAAAGCAGGAGTTACTCCTGTAAGTTGGCCAATTTAAAAATATGCATGTGTAAATCAAAGTCTACCAGTTATAGTTCGCCCAGTCCTTCACCGGGTCATTGACACCTTCCTGGTTCTTCAGTCTGAACTTCTCTTAGTTCACCCATACGTCCTACCAAGTCAGTACTACACAATAGGGATGTGAATCGTGTGATCGATCGTCTTAACGATCGATTTTGGCTGGGGGGGGGGAGGGAAATCTGATCGTCATGTTTTTTTTTGTTAAAAAATCGTAAATCGGGGGAGGGTGGGAAAACCGGCACACCAAAACAACCCTAAAACCCACCCGACCCTTTAAAACAAATCCCCCACCCTCCCAAACCCCCCAAAATGTTTTAAATTACCTGGGGTCCAGTGGGGGGGTCCCGGCGGGATCTCCCGCTCTCGGGCCACGGCTGCGTTAATAGAAATGGTGCCGGTGGCCCTTTGCCCTTACCATATGACAGGGCAAAGGTAGCGCCGGCGCCATTTTGGTTCCTGTCACCCGACGTCACGAGTGCAGGAGATCGCTCCTGGACCCCCAGGGACTTTTGGCCAGCTTGGGGGGGCCTCCTGACCCCCACAAGACTTGCCAAAAGTCCAGCGGGGGTCCGGGAGCGACCTCCTGCACTCGGGCCGTATTGCCAATATTCAAAATGGCGCCGGTGCTACTTTTGCCCTCACTATGTGGTGAGGGCAAAAGTTTTAAATCTTCAAAAAACGATTCACATCCCTACTACACAATAAACATATTTAATATCACTTACACCAGATCTTTATCTTTATTAAAACTGAAAATACATGCATAATTTTGATGTTCATAAAATTGCATGTACGTAATTATCTGCTGATGTGCATTTATGCTATTTTTCTGTCTATAACCTATTTGAAAATGCCCTCATAAATGAATCAAAATCCAAATAACCCCCACCAAAAAAAATGAAAACAAATACCAAAGGAAAAAAAATAAATTCTGGATTTAACTGCAAACTATAAAGTTTATATTGCTAATGATTATTTTTTAATAGGGGTCAAAACAGAAGTTTTCTTCTGATTGCAGGATGGTATCATGGCTCTAGAGACATCCTGGGAATTCAATTTGGCACACCTGTCTGCCAACGATATTGTGTGCAATTTTTGGGCAAACCACTTTAAGTCACTGTGTCTTGGAGCTCCAGTTTTAATATAAAGCTTTTGTTTTTCCTGGTCAACACCTTTTTTTAAAAAAATAAAAAAAATATATATATACACTACATTTTTTTTGTCTCTAGTATTAGAACAAATATTTGCAGTATTTTCTGTTTTTGCCTTTCTAGTTCCCCTCTACAACTGAGCGGAAAACAGTTTTAAGTAAAAGTGGTGTACAAACCACTCATTGCAATGTCATAGAAATACAAAAAGGAAGAAAAATAACTGTGAAAAAAAGAAGGAAGGAGGACAGTCTGAGGAAGCAAAAATATAGAGAATGTCAAAGCACATATAGAAGTCAACATGTTCACAAAAAGATAATGCCCAGAGGACAATGAAAACAGAGATATTTTCATTACCTTTAAATAGAGGGAAATTGTAGCTTTCTGTTGCATTTATTCCTGCCGAGTGTGTTTTCACATAATTTCACAGCTGACTGAGCACTACCCTTTGACCTGATTTTCCTTGGGGACAAACTCATGTTTAACTGACAAGCGTGTCTGTGAGTGGAACTGGGAAAGATTAGCAGTGACTTAGCTAATTAGTATTTAAATGGTCACTAATGTCCTAATGGGTTTGTCGATGGAAACTTTGTTAAAATCGATTTTAAAAGTTTTCAAAACAGCAAGGAAACAATGTCAGACTTCATTTCATTCCTGACAAAATTAGAGAAGGAATTAAATGTGTTTTTATGATCTCTTCCAGGATAAAAAAAAAAAAATACAGAGTTTTGTTGAATTATAACCCAAAATAGAGAAACATTCTCTGTGAGGAGAAAAGTCTAAACTATTTTTGTTTGAAAATGGAAGGTTGAAGAGTAGCCAAAAGACTCCAGGAAATGTATGCATTGTCCTAAATTTTTAACTCCCAACTCAAAACATTCTGTAATGTTTTTTTGATAAGAAAAGCATTGTTATAAATTTAAAAGGACTCGATTTACTAATATTTGAGACTTGGGAAAATGTATGGCAGAAAAAAAATGTATTGAATCAACAGATCCTATATTATGAAATTGCAACTCAGAGTCACTAGATAGTTCAGAAAATGGACATAAAGTCACTTTCAACAGCGTTTTCATCTTGACCACTCTCTGGACATTGGACTATCGTATCTGTCTCATGTCACTATGCATTTGCTTCGTTATTTCTTATTAAAGTTGCCACGTGGCACTATTCATAAGGTAATATACCAATACGTTAACACTGATTACCCAAATTTATAAACAAGAAAACATTTTTACATACAAATAAACATTCCAATGAATAATAATCAAAACAGAGGGGCAGATTTTCAAGGACTTATGCATGTAGGGGGTGTTACGCGCACCGGGCCTATTTTCAAAAGGCCCAGCGGCGTGCGTAAAGCCCTGGGACGCCTGTAAGACCTGGGGCTTGAAAAAAGGGGTGGGGCGTGGGTGAGTCATGGGTGGTCCAGGGGCAGGGCAGGGGCGGGGTCAGCGGCTCCTGGCACAGCAGCCATTTGCCGCTGTGTCAGAGATCGTGTGCTGGCAATTGGCCGGCTCGCGCAAAAGGTAAAATAAAGATCGGAGAGGGGTTAGAGTAGGGCTGGGGGGGGGGAAGGTTAGGGGAAGGGATGGGAAGTTCAGACTAGGGGGAAGGGAATGGAGGAAGCCAGTGCGGCTCGGCGCGCGCATAGTGCACAATTGTGCACCTCCTTGAGCGCGCCGACCCCGGATTTTATAACATGCGAGCGCCTGCGCGTGCATGTTATAAAATTGGGCATATATGTGCGCGCACCGGGTAGCGCGCGCACATATAGACCACGCGCGCTTCTTTTAAAATCTACCCCATATTGTCTAAACAAGGATGACCGTAGACCATAAACCAGAGGAGATCAAGGCCTGTGATATAAATGGTTATAATCATCCAATCAACGTAAAGTCGGTCCATTTTTTTTAAAAACTTTTTCCAAATAACTATTGAACATCAAAACCAGTCTTAGCTGATTGATGTAATCATACCTGACACGGCTCCTTTTCAGGCCCAGTGGCTGCACCTGAAGAAAAGGAGGTGGCTGGAGCAGTTGCGTGCAGAGTGGGCTGGGTCTTGTGGTAAGTGAATCTTCCATACTAATAGGCAATGTTCTTACATAGATTACATGTTTTTCTACATTAATGTACACGTCATTCTGACCCCTGTTTTTGTTTTAAAATGCTCCAGAACCTGAAGAAGAGGAAGGACTAGGCCTAGCTCCTGCACCAGCAGCAGCAGCCACCATGGGGAGGGGGAGGGGGGAGCCAGATTCTCCCCCCCCTCAGGGAACATCGGAGAATGCAGCCACCTCCAGCTGAAAAGGCGCTCCCCGGGCCTCTTCCTATTCCCCACTGATTGACCATAACAACTTCCTAATGTTCATTGGTTGTTATCCTCAAAATTGAGAATTAGCTTACCAATTATCCATTTTTTAAGGCTTACATGGGTATATATGGATGTTATAGATTTTAAATGTCAGTCACAGGAGTAGATTTTTGAGTCATGGCTATCCAATAGCTGTAAAAGCAGCACAGAGATGTGCTTTATTTGCTAATCAACAATTGTTATTAACTTACTGTGCTCCTAATGACACTTAACGCTTTAGTATGTACATTGCGGTTTTTGGATAGAGCAGCCATAATCACCTCCATTATACATAAATATTGGAACGTTCTTTCCCTACATTCTGTTTTTGTATCTCCACCACAAATTGCATTCTCTAGAGGACATATTACTAAGGATATAGTTTTCAGATCTTATCTGCCATAAGTTAAATCATTTTTGAATATTTTGGAAGTTGGCCATCAGGTATGTGGGTCATGCTCTTTTTGTGTATGCCCTTTAAGGCAAGGAGTGGAAATATCCATCTACTGGCAAGAGAGTGATTTTGAAATATCAGACGTTCATTTTATAACTATATGGTTGGTCTGTTTGATTCAATAACCTTGTGATCTGGTGTAAGTGAGGTGCATTAAACGTACTGTAAATGTGCATCTTACAGAACATCGGAGATGTATCAATATGCACAAGATTCAAGCACCATTAATTTCACATTGCATTCAGTTGCATCATGAATTTTCAGAGTTAAAGTGGACTGAATTACAACCGGTTCTACTTAATGCTCTGGGTAGAGATCCTGCTGCTCATTTCAATTTTCACAAACAATCATGGATTTTTATGTTAAACACTGTGAAACCTTAATGGTTTTAATGAGGAACTGGAATGACATTTGTTGCTTTAACTGTTTGAGTAGGGCCATGTTGAGCGTTCCTTGCAGTGACATATAGCATGTGTGTTTCCTTCTGTAGCATGGCATTCTTTGCTTAAATTGTTTGGACAGAACATTTTTGCTTTAATTGTCAGGGTATGCCAGAGTTAAATATTCCATGCAGTGACATATATGTTAACATGTTACATGTTTCATCCTGTAGCATAAGCCACAATACAAAATGGTGGATGTGAAGATGGTGATTTGATACCGAAATATCCATAGTGAGTTTATTAGGTTCTCCTGAGGCACAAGGCATTGAAACATGGAGCCATGTCAGGGTATGAATATGTCAGTCAGCTAAGTTTGGTTTTTATGTGCAATATTTATTTGAAAAAAGTTTTTGAAAAAATATACTAATGATCACAATCATTTACACCACAGATGACAGTTTGATCTCTGGTTTTTTTTATATGATGGTTCTCCTTGCTTAGAAAATATATTTTGATTATTATTCATCTGGATTTTTTATTTGCATTTTCCATGTCATAAGGAACGGGCTCATCCGGTCTTGGTTTTGCTCTTTTGCATGTATAGATTTGTAGTTGTTGCTTTCTTAGGGGAAATCATTGGGATAATCAGAATTATAAGTTTGTACATGCAATGGGGAAAAACCAGGCTTGTTTCTTCTGACCTACAGCCAGGTAGCAACCCTATTTCTTATGCTACTTGTGAGTCACCTTCAGGACACTGGCAACATCAGGAATAGGAGCAAGGGGAAACATTCTGCATTGTGATGTCAGCATAGAGGAAGGACATGAAACCAGTGGGGAAGGCTGTCCGAGTCTGACTGACCTTCTGAGGCCGGACAGCTAGCAGGCAGTTTCCTGGAATAGATCTCTTACAGAAGTTAGCTTTCATTTTATAATCCCTAGCTCAGTCCAGGTAGAGGGTCTTTGCAGGGAGCCTTAGTCCTCGAGTTATTTCCTAAACCAATTTCTATCCGACAATCCAGGAAAGAAGGCATACAGTACCAGGTTTTGATTTCTGCATGCAACTCTTTTTCAGCAGTGCTTTTTAGAAGCTTTAGCAGTGAGTTCTGGCACATAAAAGGCCCTTAGATTATCTCTTGGAGCATTAGCCTCTGGTTTTGAGCCTCTTGAAGGGATTGTGTAACAATCTCCCCTCAACTACTTTCTCTCACCTTGGCAACAAAGTGTTTAAAGCTGTCCAGGCTGCTCCCTAATTAGGGAAATGCTTTCACCTGGCTTTAGCCATTACTGAGGGTAGAGTCATCAGCAGGAACTTTCCAGTAGCATCACCATCAGCCTGTCTGTAATCGTGAAATACTTCCACCTGCTTAGCATTATCCTGACTTCTAATGTTAGAGTTTTCCAGGGTAGCTTTGCAAGCAACTGGTCTCTGAATGGAAAACCTGGCCTGGATTATAGGAATGACTATTATCCAGTGTAATATGCTTTCACCTTGTTTTATATAATCCCTATTCTTACCACCAGACAGACCAAACTGAAAACTTATTTCTTTCAACTGAAGTACCCTGGAACTGGGAAAATGTGTTAGCATAATATGTATTTATTTAATTGCAACATTTCTCACTCATGATATCAATTATTTTAGATGGAGTGAAACATATATACATAATAGACTATAACAGTGCAAGCCAATCATACGAAAGACAACTGCCAAATGACCTTGAAATCAATCATGTACTCCAGGTAGGTGCTGAAGGCCTTGCCTAAAGCTCCAAGCTTTTAAATTTCTTTTGAAGATTTTACACAAGGCTCAGATGCAACTCATATAGAGGACAGTTCCATAGTTTATGTCAACAACCGAAAAAGTCCTTTCATGTCTCTCTGCCAACCTTACTTGTCGAAAAGAAGGGACATTTGACTGATTTATTCCATTATATCTTAATGCCCTGTTGGGAGGGGCATTATAGATCTTTAAAACTGACCTGAACTAAATTAGAGAATCATCACTCATGGCTCTGGAAATGAGGGATAATATTCTAAGTTTGATGTACCACCTGATTGAAGAGCCTACAGAGCTGGTGTAATATGTAATATGTTCTCTCAAACCTTATGATGCCAACATAGGAAAAAAGGTTAGGAAATTCAGTTCTAGTTGACATAGCAGCAATAGCTTAGCTTATCATAAAAGATGATAAAAGTAGCCCGACTCCGGTTGAGTTTCGCCACACATTGGCTGCCTCAGGGGGTGTATACGTGTTCAGTGTACAAACATGGTCATCATATGGATAATAGTTTTGACATCTGCTAGTATATATTAGTATTGACTGTATATTCTCCTGTGTGAAACTATTTAGTATGCGGTGAACCAGGACTGAAACTGATGCATTACTCAGTGATGTATATTGTAAAGGCTTGTGTCAGTGAATGGAATATCACTTCTTAAATCGTTGCCGATGAAATATACATGTCTCGCTGAATAAAAACCATTCAATTACGTCAACAATTCCCCCCGCCCTCACAATAGTGGGACACCTCATGTTGGGTCAGACTAAAGGCCCATCAAGCCCAGCATCCTGTTTCCAACAGAGGCCAAACCAGGCCACAAGAACCTGGCAATTACCCAAACACTAAGAAGATCCTAGGCTACTGATGCCAGTAATAGCAGAGGCCATTACCTAAGTCATCTTAATTAATAGCAGGTAATGGACTTCTCCAAGAATTTATCCAATCCTTTTTTAAATACAGCTACACTAACTGCATTAACCACATCCTCTGGCAACAAATTCCAGAGCTTAATTGTGCATTGAGTGAAAAATAATTTTCTCCGATTAATCATTTCGAAAGATCAAAATGGCAGAACACATAGAAAGACATGGTTAAATGGAACAAAGTCAGCATGTCTTTACCCAAGGCAAGTCTTGCCTCACAAATCTGCTTCATGTTTTTGAAGGGGTTAATAAATATGTAGATATAGGTGAACTGGATTTTCAGAAGGCATTTGACAAAGTTCCTCATGAGAGGCTACTAAGAAAAGTAAAAAGTCAGGGGACAGGTGGTAATGTCCTTTTGTGAATTACAAACTGGTTAAAAGACAGGAAACAGACAGTAGGATTAAATGCTCAATTTTCTCAGTGGAAAAGGGTAAACAGTGGAGTGCCTCAGGGATCTGTATTTGGACCGGTGCTTTTCAATATATTTATAAATGATCTGGAAAGGAATACGATGAGTGTGGTTTTCAAATTTGCAGATGATACAAAATTATTCAGAGTAGTTAAATCACAAGCGGATTGGAAGATTGGGCATCCAAATGGCAGATGAAATTTAATGTGGACAAGTGCAAGGTGTTGCACTTAGGGAAAAATAACCTATGTTGTAGTGACATGATGTTAGGTTCCATATTAGGAAATACCACCCAGGAAAAAGATCTAGGCAACATAGTGGATAATACTTTAAAATTGTCAGCTCAGTGTGCTGCAGTAGTCAAAAAAGCAAACAGAATGTTAGGAATTATTAGGAAGGGAATGGTTAATAAAACGTAAAATGTCATAATGCCTCTGTATCGCTCCATGGTGAGACCGCACCTTGAATACTGTGTACAATTCTGGTTGCTGCATCTCAAAAAAGATATAGTTGCGATGGAGAAGCTACAGAGAAGGGCAACCAAAATGATAAAGGGGATGGAACTGCTCCCTTATAAAGAAAGACTAAAGATGTTAGGGCTGGTCATCTTAGAGAAGAGACAGCTGAGGGGGGATATGACAGAGATCTTTAAGATCATGAGAGGCCTTGAACGAGTAGATGTGAATCAGTTATTTACACTTTCGAATAATAGAAGGACTAGGGGGCATTCCATGAAATTAGCAAGTAGCACGGAGAAAATTCTTTTTCACTCAACGCACAATAAAGCTCTGGAATTTGTTGCCAGAGGACATGGTTAGTGCAGTTAGTGTAGCTGGGTTCAAAAAAGGTTTACTTAGGGGCGGATTTTAAGAGCCCTGCTCGCCTAAATCCGCCCAAATCCGGGCGGATTTAGGCGAGCAGGGCCCTGCGCGCCGGTGAGCCTATTTTACATAGGCCTACCGGCGCGTGCAGAGCCCCGGGACTCGCGTAAGTCCCGGGGTTTTCTGAGGGGGGCGTGTCGGGGGCGGGCCCGAACCGCGCGGCGTTTTCGGGGCGTGTCGGGAGCGTTCCGGGGGCGGGCCCGGGGGCGTGGCTGCGGTCCGGGGGCATGGCCGCACCCTCTGGACCCGCCCCCAGGTCGCGTCCCGGCGCGCTAGCGGCCCGCTGGCGCGCGGGGATTTACGTCTCCCTCCGGGAGGCGTAAATCCCCCAACAAAGGTAAGGGGGGGTTTAGACAGGGCCGGGCGGGTGGGTTAGGTAGGGGAAGGGAGGGGAAGGTGAGGGGAGGGCAAAAGAAAATTCCCTCCGAGGCCGCTCCGGAGCGGCCTCGGAGGGAACGGGGGTAGGCTGCGCGGCTCGGCGCACGCCGGCTATACGGAATTGATAGCCTTGCGCGCGCCGATCCAGGATTTTAGCGGATACGTGCGGATACGCGCGTATCTACTCAAATCCCGCGTACTTTTGCTTGCGCCTGATGCGCCAGCAAAAGTACGCCAAATCGCGCGGTTTGAAAATCTACCCCTTAGGGAATAGCCACTGCTATTAATTGCATCAGTAGCATGGGATCTTCTTGGTGTTTGGGTAATTGCCAGGTTCTTATGGCCTGGTTTGGCCTCTGTTGGAAACAGGATGTTGGGCTTGATGGACCCTTGGTCTGACAATTTCTTATGTTCTTATGTTCTTATGACAAATATATATATTTTTGCATTGTCCTTTTTTCTGATTAAGTTTGTGTTGAGTTTGTTTTTATTTATGCATGTTTATTTTATACGAAAAAGATGATATTTCCTTTACCTTTCTCTGAATACTGGATAGGAATCTGCTGTGGATAAACAGCTTGAAGGTCCCACTTCTTTTCTTCTCTCCCTTTTCTCCCCAATCAACATTTCAGCCAGAAAGGCACTGTTTCTCTTTCTTCAAGGTATACACCTAGGTAGAAAGACTTCGGTTTCCTTAAAGAAAGGGAAAAGAAAGGTGGACAATACTTTCTTTCAAATGAAGTTCAAAGATGAATTCTCTTCTCCTTCTGAGATCAATTAAAAAAACCTTTTCAAACTCCAAAACCCTACTATTTTCTCCAGAAATAAAATATCTGAAAAGAACACTCCTCTCCCTTAGATTTCCACCAAAAAAAAAAAAAAAAATCACAACTCTTTTAGGAGGCCTCTGTATTTAATGTTTATGTATGTTTTATCCTGTTGTTCTTCAAATTGTGTATGTTCACCATGTGACCCACCTCGAACCTTGGAGGGTGAGGGATAAAAGTGATCTTAAAATAAATAAATAAGACAGACCTAGGAAATAGCCATTTCAGCAGCCTCTCGTGGGAGTGTTGTGGCATAGATGGCATGTTCCTTTCTCCTTATCTTATGCATAGGTCTTCCGCAAGGCCAGTCCTTTGTAGGGATCCCAGATGAGCCCTACACACATGAGTCCAATTCCTCCCAAGCTTTACCCCTGGGAATACCTATGCTCAGGCTGCGTAAACTTACACGTGAACAAGACATGTGCACATGAGTTTATATGCATATCGGTTGGGCAATTTTGCAAAAGATCTTTTTTCCATGTGTTGTATAACATTGTTTTGAAAATTATCCTCCAAACACTTGAAAATCCCGGTGGTTATTTTTCTGTAATGTTTAAGTTTCTAAAATTTTTCTTTGAATTATCTAGTCATGCAATTGTTGCATGCCTGAAGAAAGGACAATAGGCACTTTAAACATGGAAACATACTCCCCAACTATAGCAATTTAGGGCCGGATTTTAAGACGTACGCGCGGGCGTACTTTTGAGTGCAACCAGGCGCGCACAAATGTACGCCCGGTTTTATACCATGCGCGTGCATGTTATAAAATCCAGGACTGGTGCGTGCAAGGGGGTGCACACATGTGCACCTTGCGCGTGCCAAGCCCTAGGGAGCCCTAATGGCTTTCCCCATTCCCTCAGATGCCGCTCCGAAATCGGAGCGGCCTCGGAGGGATCATTCCTTCTGCCCCCCCTTCCCCTCCCTTCCTCTACCTAACCTGCACCTCAGCCCTACCTAAAACTCCCCCCTAACGTTTGTTTTACAAGTTGCATCTGCCACTGGGCAGGCATAGGCTGCTCGCGCCGGCCAAGTGCCGGCACGCGATCCCCAGGCCTAGCAGCCTTACAGAGGCCTCTGGCCACGCCCCGCCCCCACCCCACCTCAGACTGCCCATGCCCCACCCATCTTATCAAGCCCCAGGACAAACGCACGACCCAGGGCTTTGCGCGCATCGCCTGGCCTATGCAAAATAGGCTCAGCATACGTAACCCCCCTACGCATGTAAATCCAGCTGGATTTACGCGCGTAGGGCTTTTAAAATCTGCCCCTTAGGGCCGGATTTTAAGATGTACGCATGTGAGTACATTTGTGCGTGCAACCTGGCGCACAAAAATGTATGCCCGATTTTATAACATGCTCACGCAGCCGCACGCATGTTATAAAATCCGGGGTCAATGCATGCAAGGGGGTGCACACTAGTGCACCTTGCGCACGCCGAGCCCTAGGGGAGCCCCGATGGCTTTCCCCGTTTCCTCCAAGTCCGCTCCGAAATCAGAGTGGCCTCGGAGGGAACTTTCCTTCTGCCCCCCCCCCCACCTTCCCCTCCCTTCCCCTACCTAACCCGCCCCACAGCCCTACCTAACCCCCCCTAACCTTTGTTTTATAAAATTGCGCAGCAAAGCGGAATGCTAGAAGCATGGAGACCTATTGCCAAGGCAAGGTCTGCAGGAAGGGGCTTGACTTATATAGCCCCTGTGTAGTGATATCATTAGTAAGGGCCACAGGACTTTTCCCGCTGCAGGCCCTTTAAATTGAGCAGAGAGAGGTGCGCGTGTGCCTAAGGGTCGGGCTGCAGAGGAAGATGTTGGCGGCATTCCTGCTGTGAAGGACAGCTTCATGGCGTTGGCAGGCCGAGCCGTGAAGAGCGACGGCAGCGCTCAGAGCCACAAAGTGGGTTGTTGCACCGGCAGTGGCTGCCCTGCTGCCGCCAGGGAACCCGGGCCTGCCTCCACCACAGCGGTGTGGCGTTGGGTAAGCAAGGCTAGCCGCGGAGCCTTGCGGCCAGCAAATGCAACAATAATGATAGTCATTTACATTGTAAGGAAGCTGATAATGTATTGCACAACTACAGCAGGGACTGTAGTTCTGTTTACCTTGAACTTCCTTCTTCTTTAACTTAGATTTTCTAACTTATCCAAAGCACCTGTACTTGCTTTATGATTTGCTATTGTTTGTCAATTTACATTTAAAATAGAAAAAAAGGGCTTTAAGGTCTTGAAAGGCAATGTCCTGAACTATCTTAAATCAATTTCTATAGATTATTACCTACACATGCCTTGCAGCCTTCAGCCAAATCATATCTATCTGTACCCTCTTCTAAATTACTATAGCTAAGACAGATTCTAGAGCTTTCTGAGTTGTTTGCCACATTCTTTGGAGCAGGTAACCCTTAGAACTCCAGCAGGAAGAGAGCTACTATACTTTTAGGACAAAACTTAAAGCCTAATTCTTTCTCTAGGCCTCTAGTGTGGAGTGTCATTCACAAATTTGTGATCTCAATTCATGAGATTCCTTTACTGTTCTATATTCGGCAATAATGGCCAGGTGGTCTTGTTTACATTATACCGAATTTTTTTTTAGTTTAGTTTAAGTCTTTTTGTAATCCGCTGAGATCAAAATATTCAGGTTGGTAGAATATACGTGTTGATAAAATAAATAAAAATAATTTTAAGTCAGGTGAGTTTAGCTTTTGGGAATTTGACTGAATATGTTTGCTAGCTTATAAAATTACATTAGATATAGTGAACTGCGAAAGAAAGTGGAAAATATTTATTTATTTGGTAAAACTATTCTCTTGCTTTTCATTTTCATGTTCCAAACGAGTTACATGTGTAAATTCAACACATCAAAAAAATGTATTTAAAACAGCGTAAATAAATTACAAAACTCAATAAAATACAGTATAGACATACAGTATATCAATACACGGGCTGAGATGGGATTTCTCACTTTTGAAAGGAAGCTCTTATGTCTGCTTAGTCTACTGAACACCTACAGCAGGACGGTGGTTGAAGAAAACAGTGTGCTGTAGGGAACAGCAACCAAGCTGTTAAATTGCCAATTTGTCATTTCATGTCTTAATGAATCCCAGCTCTCTACCTTGACATCTCCTTTCTCTGTGGTTTTGTGACCTTTGCCTGTGAGAACTTGTTGAACAAGGATTTCCTATGCTAAGCAGATAAAAAAAAGAACGAGTGAGTTTCAAATAAAATCACTATTGTGTATGTGTGGGAGGTTTCTTTGTTTTTGCTATTTTCAAGAGTAGCTAAGGACTAAATTGTTGCGCTCGGGGCTGGACCCTTATCCGGGGACAGAGGTGGAACGCCTCCTGAAAGGGAACAGGAGGTAACTGCCCCCAGGGGGCGGAGCACAGGAGGAGACAGAGTCTAGGAAGAGCTTCACCACTGGAAGTCCGAGGTCCCCCCGGGAGGAGCCCGTACGGACCCAGACCGCTTGGACTTAGGTGGGCCTCGCAGGGTCTCCTAGGAGAGTGAAAGTCCGGCGTGCCCACGGAGACAGGGGGAGCGCGATCGGGTTCAAGAATGGCAACTGGTTGGTGCAGGGAGAACTAGCACAGAGTTGGTGATGACAAGGCGAGGAACTGAGCCAGAATCTGGAGACAAGGTCAGACAGGCAAAATGTCAATGTCCAGAGGTCAGTCTGAGAGTGGTCAGGCAAAGCAGGGGTCAGGCGCCGGAGGTCAGATGAAGTCGAAGGCAGGCTGAGGTCTTAAGGCAGGCGGCAGACATGCAGGTCAGGAACAGGCTGAGGTCTTAGAGACAGGCAGCAGGCAGGCAGGCAGGTCAGGAACAGACTGAGTTCAGTACCGGTAAGACAGTCCGAGGGTACTACCTGGGTAGACAGACAGACAGACAGACAGACAAACGAACACAGGAACAAGCAGGAACAGGAACTGGGATGCAGGTATGAGTCAGGAACAGAAATGGAACAGAAGGGTCCTGGAACGAGACTAGGACAAGCAGTAACAACTACTAGCGCAGAGGCAATCTCAGAACAAACCGACCCGATTGCCAAGGCAAGGAAGTGAAGACAGGAACTTCCTTATATCAGGGGATCAATCAGGGTGCGCCGCGGAGCTAGGACCCGCCCTTGGCCCTACATGAGTCTGGGTGGTCTGTGCACGTGCGCGTATGGCGTGGCCAAGATGGCCGAGGATGCCGAACCTCGGCATGAGGCCTGGCGCGCAGTGGAAGGCCTGGCAACCGCCGCTGTGGGACGCCGGGGCCTGGCAGGACTGACAACTCCTGCGAGGGAGGTCGTCCCGGGGACCATGAAGGAGAGCATATCCATGTGCGGGACGGCCACAGGCGGGGCACATAACATAAATGACTATATTTTGTTTTTAGTTTTAATGTCGAAAGATCAAAATTTTAAAATATTGGACCCACTGCATTTTATTACTATCTAAAATAAATGTGGAGATTGTGATCTATGTCCACATTTATTTTAAATATCAAGAAAATCAAAATAAACTGTTTCATAATGGCTATATTAGTAGTCTATTATTTTTTGTTTCTTATTAAAAATATATTTTTCCTCCTTTTGCTTCTCCCAAGCTAATTTTTGCTATGCTAAGGCAAAATAGATTGAATGCTTATGTGCTGTTATTTCCTTTAATTATATAATGTTTCATTATTATTTTGTTTATTTATTAAAATAACTACTTCCCATACATACAGGGTGGCCCATGGAAAAGCAGCCTGCCTGCATGGCACTGGTATTCTAGGCGGGCTACTTTTCCATGGGCCACCCTGTAGAAATTCTCTGAGGCGAGTTTATCAATGTTTTCATTTTTTTTCTTAACAAGCACAATTTTAAATAGTTCTGATGGTGACAAAAATTTGTTTAGTTCATACAATGGACATATGGAGCTACATGGTGAATAATAATACAGCAAGAATAGTTCTATTTATGCACTCCATTTATTTCTACATTTTGCAGGTGCCCTGAAACCAGGATGCCTTCCGAGACATTAAGGCATAAATGGATATCAGGTAGGTGGTATTCATCAATAGTGAACTGGAGATAAAAATAGTAAGTTATAATGTAACCAAAAGCAAACTTGAAAAAAAAAGTACCTTTTTAACCTGGATTTAAAAATAAATATCATGGGGGACTCCTGGATGTCAGGCAGGAACTTGTTGCATCAATGTAATTCAAAGACAGAGAAGGACCAAAACAGAGTAGAACTCTGCTTAAAGCAAGGCACATAGAGACAGGTGATAAGATAAGTATTAATAAACAATATTTATATATAGAAAAAAATAAAAACATGAAATGTTGCGGTCCCAGTTGTTAAGCTCACGACCGGGTCCTTACCTTTCTGTCCGTGCCGCGGCCTGTGACGGGGTCCGGCATTCCTCGGGCCTACCAGGCCTTTCCACGGCGGCATCTCCATGGGGGAAATGCCGCCGAGCCCCGATTATAGCTCCGCCCCCCCGTAGGCACGCGCGTGCGCGAGGGAGGCCCTTTTAAAGGTCCAACTGTTCGGAGTCCCGGCCAGCCCCCTAGATGATGTCAGATGCTGGTAGGGTATTTAAACCCGGCGTCTGACTAGGGAAATCGCCTTGCAACGAGGTTCGCTCTCAGGGGTCACTAGTTGCTGCGTTCCTGTTCCTGATCCTGGTCCTGCTGTTCCTGATCCTGATCCTGCCCTTCCTGATTCCGCTCCGGTTCCGGATTCCTCTTGGCTTGTTTCCCTGGTTCCTGACTCCGGCTTCGCTTCTGATACTCCGTGTCTGCCACCTGCCCCGATTTCTGGTCAGTCTTCTTTTCAAGTCTTGTTTCCGTCGCCTAAGTCCCAGCAGTCTGGGTCCTCACGGGCTCCTCCCGGGGGATCTCGGGTTTCCAGGGTGAAGATCCCATCCCCTCTTCAAGTCTCGCCGCAGCCGCCTAGGTCCCAGCGGTCCTGGTCCTCACAGGCTCCTCTCGGGGGGGGAGGGATCTTGGGCTTCCCGGGTGCAGACCCCATCTCTACGTCCATCTTGGTACCACCTTCCGGCCTGTTCCATCTCCTTGGAGTTCTCTTATCCATCCATCACCCTCCGCCAGGCCGGCCCAAGGGTCCACCGTTCCATCCACAACAGGAAATTCAACTATAGTAGAAAAGATGGAAGGAAGTCTAAACAAATGGGGATCTGCAGAAGGAAAAAATTTGTTTCAATTCGGTTTTTGTTTCACTGGGACACAAATTCGTTGCATTACTTTCATAGGGGGAAAAACCAATTCGTTGATTAGTTTTATTCGTTGTCCATTTTCCCATTAAAGTCAATGGGGAAGTATTTGCAGCCTATTTTTGGCTGCAGAATTGGGGTTTTCTTATCAAGTCTGTTGAAACCTCTGGGGGGCAATCATCAGAATGAGAAAAGAGCTCCAAGCTCCATAGACTATGGCAAAGTGGCACCAAAGTGGCATGAATAGCCTAAGGCACTGTAAAGGGGCAAAGGGCTACCAGGAGTAACAAGAGTGCTTTAACAGAGGTGCAAAGCAGCAGCAAAAGTGTCAAAACACACAACAGCTTCAAAAGAGAGCACCGATAACAGTTGTATGAACCCTCAAAGGCAGCACGACAGGCAAAGTAGCAAGACAAGTGGCATCAACATCCTACAGCACAATGAAGGGGGAAAATAGCAAGTAGAAAAAGTGTCATAAAAATCCACAAGGCGCCGATAAAGGGACAAAACAGCAGAAAGATTAGCACCAACACACTGAGGAACCTTGATAGTGGCAAGAACACCACAAAGAGTAGAATGAGTCATCAATGGTTACATGGAATAGACTTAGTTTTTGGGTACTTGCCAGGTTCTTATGGCCTGGATTGGCCACTGTTGGAAACAGGATGCTGGGCTTGATGGACCCTTGGTCTGACCCAGTATGGCATTTTCTTATGTTCTTCTTATGTTCTTATGGTTTATGGCAGCAAAGCAGAGTGGCAGAAAGTTGATAGGGGCAAGACAGGCTAGCAGAGAATGGGTTCACCCCTAGAGTGGGGTGTTTCCGTTAGCATCTAGTGAGCTCTCACTGGTCTTTTAAAATCTGGTGGGCGAAGCAGATATACAAACGAGAATTTTCAAGGCCGAGGTAGAGGAGGTTTCCATTTGAACAGCAGTTCAATATGGGTCAGAGGGTGCTAAGAGATAGGCTGGCTGTACGCGGGGAGAGTTCCCATTCCTTTGCACAGGAAAGGACTCCCTAGAACGGGTTGGCCCCTAGAGTGGAGCACGAGCCTTCAAGCATGGTGTGTCGACATGGTGAAGGTTTCCATGTGAACAGCGGTTCAACATGGGTCAGAGGGTGCTATGAGATAGACTGGCTACACTCGAGGAGAGTTCCTTTTCCTTTGCGCAGGAAAAAGCTCCCTGAAATGGGTTGGCCCCTACAGTGTGGTGGTTCATTTGGCATCTAGTGAATACCCAGAAGCTAGTAACTGTACTTATTCACTTCAGCTGATGACAAAGGAACTTGAAGAGCTCTCAGAAATAAGAAAACTGCTACTCAAGTCCAAATCTACAATATCAACCTATGTTGACTTTGTACCCTACAGTGCCTCTGTAAACTATGGGAACAGAGAGGATGAACTAGACTACAGCTACAACCAACATTAATGTTGGCACCTAAGAAAGATTTTGGCACCTAAGAAAGATTTTGGGAAAATGGCCCATTTTATGAAGTTCATGAAAACTATTGAGCATATGAAATATCCAAGCTCCAAGCTGGACATACAGGCACAGCATTAGAGGTCAAGCCCTTGTAGGGACATAAGGCCTGGACGGACAGGCACAGCATTAGAGGTCAGGCCCTTGTAGGGACGTAAGGCCTGGATGGACAGGCACAGTGTTAGAGGTCAGGCCTTTGTAGAGACGTAAGGGCTGGACAGAGAGGCACAGCGTTTGAGGCCAGGCCCTTGTAGGGACGTACGGCCTGGACAGCGGACAAACTGGCACAGTGTTTCAGGTCAGGTACATGTGCTGATATTATCTGGAGCATAGAAGGCAGTTGGAGCTGCTGCAAGGCTTTCAATTGCTTTTATTCATCTTGCTATTCACAGGGAAAATTTGGAAACCCAAGGAAAGGCAGGTTTATTTTCAAAAACACTAGCATTTCCATCAAATCTGGTGCCAGCCTTGAGCAGTGAGGGCTCATGATATCCCCCGGTCATTGAAAATACACGTTCACTGGGCACACTGATTGGTGGACATGACACACACACACACACACACACAAACACACATATAGTATATATAGTACTGAAATAGTGTCTGTGGTATTTGGAAAGATAGTACATCTTGAAGAGTCTGCATATTCACAGAGGCTCTTATCAGTTGTTAATGAGGCTCAGTCCCTGCTTAGAGACAAGCAGTTTCCTCCTGCAATGTGCCACCATCCTGATGTGGAGCCAGAAGAAAGATGATAAACTGAGAAGAATTTGAGGAGCTTTGTGTATCTTTCATACCAAGTGGCCAAGGTACATTTTCCACATTGGTCACTTAAAGAGATAATGGGTGCTCTTGGATACGGACAAATAAGAAATAGAAAAGAAGTGAAAGGATCACAGTAGGTTTTCATTTAGAGTCCCTTAGGAAGTTGTGTAAATAAGCTTCGGATTTGTTCTAGCTTGAGTTTGGATTTTTTTTCCCCAGCAAACTGGAGAAAATCCAATAAAGATTTATCTCTTTGTCCTCTTCCTCTTTTTTCCCACAGATCATGATAGTTCCAACCTTTTCCCTCTCACCTCCTGCTGATGTCACCTCCTTTTCCTTCCAGCTCTGTTGATACTGCCACTCCTAGCCCCCTCCCTCCCATCCTTCTGTCGATGCTATCATGTGCCTCTTCATTGAAGCCACTGACATGCTTGCCTACCTTGCCTTTTATCCTCTGCTGAAATTGTGAACAACTGCCCCTTCCCCATTCCCCACTCCCTGCTGATGGAGGGAGGGAGCTTGCAGCAAGAAAGAGAAGTGACAGGGGCTACTTTTTCCTTAACAGTGGTTTGTAATTCAATTTAACAAATTTGTATTTTTCCGATATGAGAAATTGTTTGCAAATGGATTTTTTTTCCAAGAAATTTGAACATGTATAATGGCGAACTAATTTGTACTTCAGACTCTCATGTTCTGTAAACACAACCAGACAAAATGGCATGGAGTCACTGTGAGAAACAGAGCGACAGACTCAGACTATCAGTACTTCACTGCCTATCACTTTCAGACAGGAAAAAGCTGTGAGCTTTGCCAGTGATAGGGAAAGGCAGAGCTTTGACAAGTACAGGCATTAGATCTGTTCAATTTATACTTTAGCTACGTTTGCTGATTGTAATTATTTGTTTTTCAGAAAGAAACTTTAGACCTGGTTATTCTTGTTCCTGGAGATGCATAATTACATAGTGATGCCTCTTTCTAACACAGGTTATGATCCAAAATAGATAGGTTGATGACCTTTGTTTTAGTTTTTTGATTTCTAAATTTGAGTCACTCAGCAGTGCATGGTTCAGAGAAATGTATCCTTGAAGGATACTAATGAAACAGTAGAATTAGGGCATCCCAACAGAGAGGTTCCAATAAAAGCAAACATAGTCCATGTGCCTATATGTAAAAAAATCACCTGAGCAAGAATTTCCAAATTATCCCTAAGAACTGAAAAGCAGGTTGTTAATACAAACAAAAACACACTTTAAAATGTCTGTATGCCAATGCCAGAAGTCTAAGAAGTAAGATGGGAGAGTAAGAGTGTGTAGCAGTAAATGATGAGATTGACATATTGGCATCACAGAGACCTGTTGGAAGAAGGATAACCAATGGGACAGTGCTATATAAGGGTACAAATTATATCGCAATGGTAGGGAGGATCAACTTGGTGGGGTTGTGGCATTTTTTGTCTGGGAGGGTATAGAATTCAACAGGATAAAGATCATACAAGAGACTAAATGCTCAGTAGAATCTATATGGGTAGAAATCCCATGTGTGTTGGGTAAGAGTATAGTGATAGGTGTATACTACCATCCACCTGGACAAAATGGTCAGACATATGATGAAATGCTAAGAGAAATCAGGGAAGCTAAACAATTTAGCAGAGCAATAATAATGGGAGATTTCAATTACCATCAATTAACCCAATATTGACTGGGTAAATGTAACATCAGGACTTCCTAGAGTCATAAAGTTCCTGGATGTAATACATGACTGCTTCATGTAGCAATTGATTCAGGAACCAACAAGGGAGGGAGATATTTTAGATTTAATTCTTAGTGGATCGCAGGATTTGGTGAGAGAGGTAATGGTGGTGGGGCCACTTGGTAAAAGTGATCATAACATGATGAAATTTAAACTAGGGATTAGAAGGGTGGCAATAAGTAAATCTACAGCTCTAACACTGAATTTTCAAAAGGGAAACTTTGATAAATGAGGAAAATAGAAAAAAACTGAAAGGTGCAGCTGAAAAGGTTAAAAGTGTTCAACAGGCATGGACATTGTTTAAAAATACAATCCTAGACGTGCAGTCCAGATGTATTCCATGCATTAAGAAAGGTGGAAGGAAGGCAAAACGATTACTGGCATGGTTAAAACGTGAGGTGAAAGAGGCTATTTTAGCCAAAAAAGCATCCTTCAAAAATTGGAAGAAGATTCCATCTGAAGAAAATAGGATAAAGCATAAGCATTGTCAAGTTAAGTATAAAACATTGATAAGACAGTCAAAGAGAGAATTTGAAAAGAAGTTGGCCATAGAGGCAAAAACTCATAATACAAATTTTTTAAATATATCCAAAGCAAGAAACCTGTGAGGGAGTCGTTTGGACCTTTAGATGATGGAGGGAATAAAGGGGCTCTTAGGGAAGATAAGGCCATTGCAGAAAGACTAAATGAATTCTTTGCTTTCGTGTTTACTAATGAGGATGTTGGGGAGATATCAGTTCCGGAGATGGTTTTCAATGGTGATGAGTCAGACGAACTGAACCAAATCACTGTGAACCTGGAAGATGTAGAAGGCCAGATTGACAAACTAAAGAGTAGCAAATCACCTGGACCAGACAGTATGCTTCCTAGGCTACTGAAGGAACTAAAATATGAAATTTCTGATCTATTAGTTAAAATTTATAACCTATCATTAAAATCATCCATTGTACCTGAAGCCTGGAGAGTGGCCAATGTAACCCCAATATTTAAAAAGGGCTCCAGGGGTGATCCGGGAAACTATAGACCAGTGAGCCTGACTTCAGTGCCGGGAAAAATAGTGGAAAACTGGAAACTGTTCTAAAGATCAAAATTGTAGAACATATAGAAAGACATGGTTTAATGAAACACAGTCAAGATGGATTTACCCTTGGGAAGTCTTGCCTAACAAATCTGCTTCATTTTTTTGAAGGGGTTAATAAACATGGATAAAGGTGAACCAGTACATGTAGTGTATTTGGATTTTCAGAAGGCGTTTGACAAAGTCCCTCATGAGAGGCTTCTAAGAAAACTAAAAAGTCATGGGATAGGAGGAGATGTTCTTTCGTGGATTACAAACTCTCTAAAAGACAGGAAACAGAGTAGGATTAAATGGTCAATTTTCTCAGTGGAAAAGGTAAACAGTGGAATGCCTCAGGGATCTGTACTTGGACTGGTGATTTTCAATATATTTATAAATGATCTGGAAAGGAATACGGCGAGTAAGGTTATCAAATTTGCGAATGATACAAAATTATTCAGAATATTTAAATCACAAGCGGATTGTGATACATTACAGGAGGACCTTTCAAGACTGGAAGATTGGGCATCCAAATGGTAGATGAAATTTAATGTGGACAAGAGCAAGGTTTTGCATATAGAGAAAAATAACCCTTGCTGTAATTACACGATATTAGGTTCCATATTATGAGCTATCACCCAGGAAAAAGATCTAGGCATCATAGTGGATAATACTTTGAAATTGTCGGCTCAGTGTGCTGCAGCAGTTAAAAAAGTGAACAGAATGTTAGGAATTATTAGGAAGGGAAAGGTTAATAAAACAAAAAAAGTCATATTGCCTTTATATTGTTCCATGGTGAGACTGCACCTTGAATACTGTGTACAATTCTGGTCGCTGCATCTAAAAAAAGATATAATTGCGATGGAGAAAGTACAGAGAAGGGCAATCAAAATGATAAAGGGAATGGAACAGCTCCCCTATGAGGAAAGGCTGAAGAGGTTAGGGCTGTTCAGCTTGGAGAAGAGGCGGCTGAGGGGTGATATGATAGAGGTCTTTAAGATCATGAGAGGTCTTGAACGAGTAGATTGAATCGGTTATTTACACTTTCGGATAATAGAAGAACCAGGGAGCATTCCAAGAAGTTAGCAAGTAGCACATTTCAGACTAATCCGAGAAAATTATTTTTCACTCAATGCACAATTAAGCTCTGGAATTTGTTGCCAGAGGATGTGGTTAGTGCAGTTAGTGTAGCTGGGTTCAAAAAAGGTTTGTGTAGGCCCATCATACTTATCAACTTTGAAGCTAAACTTTTAGCCACTGCTATTAATTGCATTAGTAGCATGGGTTCTTCTTAGTGTTTGGGTAATTGCCAGATTCTTGTGGCCTGGTTTGGTCTCTGTTGGAAACAGGATGCTGGGCTTGATGGACCCTTGGTCTGACCCAGCATGGCAATTTCTTATGTTCTTACTATGTTTTCAATTATTGCTTTATATGCTGCTTTTGTACTCTTTTTTTATTATTGCATATGCTGAATTTGCATTTTGTTTATTATTGTACACTGCTTCAGGGGGACTGTTTATATCCTGAATGGTGGTTGATCAGCTGTCAGTGAAGGAAATAAGCCTGACTAGAATGACCTGAATACGTGAATATGTAAGTGCTGGTACAGTTGGCAGTTATCAGCACTTAGATATTCTCCCCGCAAGAGGAAATAAGAGCCTGCTTTGGGGTTCGGTTGCAGATAGGTAGGAGTTGTACCCCAATAAGAAGAGAAGCGGAGGCATGCACTGTTTTGTAGGGGTGTGCATTTGTTTTGAACTTAAATGTAAAACGCAACTTTTTTTTTTTTTTAACTTAAAAAAGTGATGAGGCGAAAACGATCGGATTTCCAACTTATTCAACATAGCTATGTTGAATAAGTTGGAAATCGCGATTGTTGATCCTAAATACAAATTTAAACCCCTCACCCTCCTTAATCCCCCCCCCCCAAGACTTACCAAAACTCCCTGGTGGTACAGCAGGGAGTCAGGACGCCATTTCTGAACTCCTTTGCGAGGAGCACGTGATGTCGGCGTCACGTCGGAGTGACGCGGCGTCACGTGATTCCCCGCGCGATCGCTCCGGGACCCTCGTTGCACCCAAAAGGAACTTTTGGCCAGCTTGGGGGGGCCTCCTGACCCCCCAAGCTGGCCAAAAATATACGTCTCCTCTCAAATAAAGGTTTAACTTGGACATTTCCTGTTGTCTAAGGCCACTGTTGGCCTGCCAGATTTGTATTTTTTAACTTTAGCTAAGCTATTCACTGGGAGGCAAGTTGTGCTGAATATTCTTGGACAGGTTTAAAGTTTGCTGGATATGTTTGTTTGGATATTAACTTTAGAATTGTTCTGTACTATGACCATGCAAATATCAGGGTGATGGAATGTCTCTGTGCCTCCTCTTTTTTTCATTAGGGTAAGTTTTAGCCACGTAATGAATTGCTTGGCTAAAACGTATCTGCAGTGAGAGGCCAGAAATTGAAACCTTAGGGTTTGTTTGGCTAAATCCTAAACTTAGCTGACAAACCTCTTTGAATATGGACCTCTCTCTGTCTAATTCAGTGGTTCTCAACCTTTCTAATGCCGTGACCCCGCAATACAGTTCCTCATGTTGCGGTGACCCCTCGCCCCGCCCTCGCCCCGTGAGGGTGGGGTGAGGGCGGGGCTTTGGTCATATGGGGCGGGGTTATGGATGGGGTTGGATTTTAGTGCACACTTATCATTTAATTATGACATTTATAATGTGAATGTAACTCAACTCACATGCATGGCACACTGACCCATGATCGTCACGGGGCTAGATGTAAAAGTACAGTTTGTATCCACAGGAACCCCCCTGACCCACAATAATGGATGTAAAGCAGAATTATGACATTCCCCATACAACTCACCCTACAAAAAAGATATTCTGGTTCTAGTGACATCTCAGTAACAGCAACTCAAACTCCTTCTATTTCCAGGCTCAATAGCCCTACTTATGAAAAGACAGCAGTTTACCACCAATGCATGTCCTCTGAGAAAACACAACAAATAAGACCGATACAAACGCTTACATGCTAGCAAAATATCTCATCTCGGTAACAGACACAGAACCGACCTAACATACTCCCAGGATCTGTAGTAATGCACATAAACTAATCCGCACACAGTTACACCTGTATTATGGAATATACTCAAACAGGAGCAACCCTATCTATGAAAAGGCAACACTACAAATATTAAATCAGGTCCTAAAAACCAATACACCTCTTATTAGGAAAACAGAACTAGCAAGCAGCTATAGATCCCCACACAGAAATAATTGTAAAACTATACTAATAAGCAGAATAAATGTTTCAAAACAGCTATGAACATCCAACAATTAAAAACTCATAAAAACTATTAAACATTCTCCAAACACCAATAAAATATTTCAAAAAAGCAGACATCACACAATGAAAATGGCAGTCAAGAAAAATAAACTTAAAAAGCCACCTTTACTTACCCCCTCCAGCAGCTCTCCTACTCCCCTTCCCTGCAGGCCGTGGCACTCACCAGAAGCAGCAGTAGAAGCTAAGCTCTATACTTATGGTCCTCTTCCTTAGTGCCCATGTCTCTCACACACACACACCATACCAGTCATGCCCCCATGACCAGTTTCTGTCTCTCACACACCAATCATCTCCCAAACAGTCTTTGGCACACACACACCAGTCACCTTCCTGAACAGTTTCTCTCATGCCATACACACACACACACACAGGCTTCCCACTCCCGTGTTCTACTTACATATATGGGCTTCTCACTGTCATAATCACTTTCTCTCTCTCTCTCTCTCTCTCTCACACACACACACACACACACACACACACACACACACACACACACTCACTCACTCACCAGTCTCTCACTCCCATGCTTGTTCTCTCCACATGCACAGGCTTCTCATTCCCATAATCACTTTCTCTCTGTTACACACACACCAGTCTCTCTCATTTCCATGCTCACTCTCCACGTGCACAGGCTTCTCATTCCCTGAATCACATTCTCTCATATTCACACACACACACCAGTCTTTTTCTCTCACACGCACCATCACCTTACCAAGCAGTCTCTCTCTCTCATGCATGCACACTCACCCAGGTTTCTCACTCCCATGCTTTCTTTCACCCCCACAACACCAGGCTTCTTACGCCCATGCTTTCTCACATACCCAGACTTCTCACTTCCATGCTTTTTCTCTCTCTCACACACACACATCAGTCACCTCCCTGACTAATGTCTCACACTCTCACATACACATCAGTCATCTCCCTGAGCAATCACTTTCATTGTCTCTCACATACACACACACATCAGCTCTCTGACCAGTCAATCACACACAGGCTGGCTGGCTGCTTCTCTCTCTTTCTCTCACTCACTTCCTCTTCTCCCCCGAGCACAAATGGGAGCTGCAGCAGCCTCCGCTGGCCAAGAAAGAAGAATCCCATCGGCCGCGGGAGGCTCATGCTGCTGTTTCCTTTCTCCATTACCGGCTACTTCTATTGCTCGAGGACCGATGCTGCAGCCGCTGCTGCTACTTTTTCACGCGGCGCGGCTCTCTCTCCTTCCCGCGCACCGCGATTCACTTCCTGTTCCGGGTCACGGGAGGGGGGGGGGCAGGCGCAGGAAGAAGAAAAGGCCCAGTCACGGGTGCACAGCTTCTTCTAGCACCGCTGCCGTTCCCGCTGGGCTTGAACGTGCTGACAGCCCGGCGGCAACTGCAGCGGGAGAGACCGGGAGCGCGCGACACACCTGCCGGTGCTTGGCGGCGCTGCGGACCGGCAAAAAACTCCCACGGCCCGGTCCCGGTCCGCGGACCGGTGGTTGGGGACCCCTGCTTTAGGCGACCCCTGTGTTTTGGGCGTTCGACCCCCGCCGGGGTCGCGACCCACAGGTTGAGAACCGCTGGTCTAATTGAATAGCAAATGATACAAAATTATTATACAAAGCACTTCCTTTTGTGAGATTACCAATAATGCAGAAACATCTAATATTTTCTCCATCCCCATAACATCCATACCCTCCTTTTTAAGTGAACTTTAAAAAGGAAATACAGTAAATATTGGGGGTATAGAGCATGGTGCGATTTTAAGAATAGCTAGCAAATATTTCTAAAATAAATCATGTCATTGATTCATTAGCTTAAGCAAAGCATAATGAACAAACCTTAAATTTTTATAAAAGGAAGCATTTTTCATAGGGTTGACAGCTGAGCTGGCTCCAGATCTTCAGAACAGGTTGAGTCCCATTGCATGCAGAAAATTGTCATTTTGATTTCTGTACTACATTTCCTAAGAAAAGCAAGTCCATGCTTGCAGTGGTGAGAGAATTTGGGCCACCCATATGCCTCCCCCCCATAAGATTACCCAATTACTCTTGAGGTCTTCCTGGGGTAGGATTGATGCCCATTCTCTTCTGTCCCTCCAGCAGCCATTTTGAAAATGTTGCTGGCTGACTAGCTCACCCCATTCCCTCCCTTACCATGGGCAAAGATGGGGTGAACCGATTAGCTGGTGCTATTTGGAAAATGGTGGAGGAACAGAAGCAAGTGGAAATCATCCCTAATGCAGGAAGACCCCTTCACCCCGGCTACTACATCTATTGGGTAAGCTTGATGAAGGCCAGTAAGGGCATGCCAGGGGGCCAATTATTTTTACAAACATTTTTTTAAAGGCACCAAGGAGGTAGGGTTTTGGGTGGGCTTGAAAAACCCCACCACTATGGAACTTTTGGCCACTGAGGGGCTTGGGGTTGGCGATCAGGGATCAGAATGTGAGGGGCCACTATTCATTAAGGAGGATCTTTTACTTTGGGGAGGAGGGGGCTCAAGTGGGTCACATGGCCCCTTTAAACCATGGAATCCTCAGACATGGATGCCTACTTGTGAAATGTTCCACACGTTGCCACAGCCAGGAATGCACAAAGTTCTTAGCCCTGGCAACTTGCACAACAATTCATGCAAAGTTTTGCCACAAATGCAAATGAGCCCATTTGCATCCATAGCAAAATTTCACAAAATGGCCAGGATAAATACTGCAAATTAGTACATTGGCCTCATAAATAGGAGTTTTCAAATGGTTTTGTTGGCTAACTTTGAGAATTAGATGGCTAAATATCTGATGTTGAAAGTGTACCTCTTGCCGAGTGGCTATATTTAGCTATCTAAGTTCACGAGGTTGCTAAATTTTGTTTCTCAAAAAGTGGCGTCCTCAGAGGTATGGTTAGGTTGAGGAACTATCTCTGAGTGAAAAAATAGTGTCCTAAAACTAGCCATCCAGATTTTGGCTGGCTAGATTTAGGAGAATTTTCAGCTGCAAACTATCCTGCTGGATTTCACTTGAAAACTAGCTTAACTAACAGGGTTATTTATTATTTCACATTAGGGCCTTAGCACTCGCAATAATGCCCTAACACATGCATTGGTAATGAGCAGCTCCTAACATGGAATGCGATAGAATAACATGCAGGTTTTAATGCTGAAAATAACTACACATTTTTTCTGTACGTTGTGCCCATGTTAGCGGGGAAAAGATTTTTATCACACATGCCAGTCGGGGGAGGGAGAGGAAGGGGGGGGGAGAGAGAGAGAGTTAGAGAGCATGCTGAATAGACCTCACTATGTCACTCTCTATTTATAGCACTCTAAGAGGGGGGTACTTTAAACTCAGTTGGGGGCTGGGAATGGGGAGTGGTTTGACATAGACAACCAGAGGCACGAACCAGAGGTGATGAAAGGTACAAGAGGAGTTGATTTATACAATGCACTCTCTACCTAGCTTGACAGAAAATCTTCAGTGATGTCAACTTTGTTGTTCATACCTCTGACTGTGTATGTAAAGCCACCCCCCCACCCCGAAACCTACCCTATTCCCAACCTCCAAGCGAGTTTAAAGTACTTCCCACTTACAGTGCTAAAAATAGAGTGACATAATGAGGTCTATTCAGAATCTCTCTCTCTTTCTTCCTCTCTCTCTCGACCAGCATGTGTGATAAAAATCTTTTCCCCAGTAATGCAGGCAGAAGTCGTAAAGTGAAAAATAGTGCAGGTGCGATAAATTTATCACGCGTTGCGGAAATTGCCTATGTGATGCGGCAGACAGGAAATTATCCTAACCATGCCCTTTTTATTATTGCAAGTGCTATTTTCACTATATTTATAGCATTTTGATAAATCTAGGCCTAAGTCAGATAATTTGAGCACCGAAAGCCCATTTGAAAATCTGTCCCTTATTGTTTTTCTTACTCAGAAACAGGAATTTAAGTTACATTACATATCAATGAGTTACAGTCCTTAAAGATAATGTCAAGTTCCTTTTTACAGCTTTCTCCTTGATGATCTATGATCAGTTTGGTCCTTGACTAGCATTAAGTATCTTAAATGCTCATGAATTTGTAATTCAAGATATGCAATGTTTGATTTTCACAGTAAAATTACAAGGTATTGTCTTGTGAATTAATTTCTATAATGCCAATGTCAGCCTAGCTAACATATTTTTCTCCACTTATAAACTTATTTTTATTAGTTGCTGCATTTTCTGTACCTTAATTCAGGTCAGATGGCTTAAAACACGATGAATGAGTCCATTTTTTGTTTCATCCTGAATGGAATGAACTGAAAATAGCCTCATTCTGAAAAATTCAAATGTTATTCAGATTTTTTGTTTTGTACAAATGGTGCACTCTAGCAAATAGTAGGGATGTGAATCGTGTCCTCGATCGTCTTAACGATCGATTTCGGCTGGGAGGGGGAGGGAATCGTATTGTTGCCGTTTGGGGGGGTAAAATATCGTGAAAAATCGTGAAAAAATCGTTAAAAAAATCGAAAAAATCGAAAAACCGGCACATTAAAACCCCCTAAAACCCACCCCCAACCCTTTAAATTAAATCCCCCACCCCCAAATAACTTAAATAAACTGCGGGTCCAGCGGCGGTCCGGAACGGCAGCGGTCCGGAACGGGCTCCTGCTCCTGCATCTTGTCGTCTTCGGCCGGCGCCATTTTCCAAAATGGCGCCGAAAAATGGCGGCGGCCATAGACGAAAAAGATTGGACGGCAGGAGGTCCTTCCGGACCCCCGCTGGACTTTTGGCAAGTCTCGTGGGGGTCAGGAGGCCCCCCACAAGCTGGCCAAAAGTTCCTGGAGGTCCAGCGGGGGTCAGGGAGCGATTTCCCGCCGCGAATCGTTTTCGTACGGAAAATGGCGCCGGCAGGAGATCGACTGCAGGAGGTCGTTCAGCGAGGCGCCGGAACCCTCGCTGAACGACCTCCTGCAGTCGATCTCCTGCCGGCGCCATTTTCCGTACGGAAAAATGGCGCCGGCCATACGCGTATAGCCGGCGCCATTTTCCGTACGAAAACGATTCGCGGCGGGGAAATCGCTCCCTGACCCCCGCTGGACCTCCAGGAACTTTTGGCCAGCTTGTGGGGGGCCTCCTGACCCCCACGAGACTTGCCAAAAGTCCAGCGGGGGTCCGGAAGGACCTCCTGCCGTCCAATCTTTTTCGTCTATGGCCGCCGCCATTTTTCGGCGCCATTTTGGAAAATGGCGCCGGCCGAAGACGACAAGATGCAGGAGCAGGAGCCCGTTCCGGACCGCTGCCGTTCCGGACCGCCGCTGGACCCGCAGGTTATTTAAGTTATTTGGGGGGGGGTTCGGGAGGGTGGGGGATTTAATTTAAAGGGTCGGGGGTGGGTTTTAGGGGGTTTTAGTGTGCCGGCTCACGATTCTAACGATTTATAACGATAAATCGTTAGAATCTGTATTGTATTGTGTTCCATAACGGTTTAAGACGATATTAAAATTATCGGACGATAATTTTAATCGTCCTAAAACGATTCACATCCCTAGCAAATAGCATTCACTATTGGCACATCCATCCCCCTGCTTCCCTGCAGCCTCCACACCCCTTCCACACCCACTTACCCGCTTTGGGGGGTTTCAAAGGGAGAAAGATGCAGGAGTTAGCTCCGGGTGCTCTTTCACTGATGGCGGCACTTTATAAATGGCTTCATTCACAGGGTTGGTCCCTGCCTAGTTGTTTTATGGCCATGAAGCAGTATAGCTTTAAAACAAGTTTTGCTTTATGGCCGTAAAACTACTAGGGCCCGGCTGGCCCTGCGACTCGTGCCATTTTTAAAGTGCAGCCAGTGGGGCAGGAGCATTTGAGGTTTGCCCCTGCTCCTTTCTCCCTTTGAAATGCCACGATGGGGGTGTAGGAGATTGGGGGAGAGGGAGCAATTTCATTTTGTTGTTTTTTTTGGGGGGGTTAATTTTAATATTCATTTCAATTCATCAAATGAACAAATCAAATAAATATTAAACAATATGGATCTCAAAAACAAACCAACCCTGAAACGAAGAAATGAAAACAAAACATGACCTTTCTGTCTGCACATCCGTAAATACGGTGGTGTGACTCAGTTCATGCCACTGAAAAGCATGTTTATTAGTTCTGTTCATTTATCCCTTTTCTTCTTACTACCATACCTTCTGCAGGTTAGAGAGATGATTGGATTTAATGAGATCAATATCCAAAGCCATATAGCTGGGTAACTCACAAATTATTAAGTTAAATGGTGAATTTTGCATATTCTGGCTAAAATTTAGCCGAATATGTAAGGAGCATAAGAGACGAGCATAAGGGACGAGATAGCCAAATAACTTATCCAGCTGACTGATATTTGGAGTTATCCGAATACGTTATTCAGCTTTTTCCAGACATGGCTGAAAGCAGGTGTAAAATTATTTGGCCTCGTGATCAGAAAACTTTAGTTTTACCTGACTACATGTAGCCAGATAACATTAGGCAACTATACTCAGCAGAGGTTTATCCCACTGAATATCTGGAGTAAGTTATCTGAGAAACTTTAGTTAGGTAATTTGTTGGCATGCTGGCTTACTGAATATTGGCCTTATAGTGTTTTTAAAACAGCCTTTGGCATACTTTTGTTAATATCTGCTGTAACTTAGAGAAATACCAGGAAATGACTAGGTATTCATCAAGAACATTTTTATTTTGACAACCTATGTGCTGATGTTAAACTTCTTTAAATGTGCAGTGGCATTTCTGGAAAGCTATTTTTTAAGCTTAAAATTATTTTGTTTCATTTTGAAATTTTACTATTGTTTGTTTGCTTTACTTTTCCATTCATTTTTTGTTTAAAGATAGAAAACGCTTCATATGCTCTGTCTCTATTATCTCTTTTGCTCACTTAGAGATAGATTTTAAAAGTGTTGCGCAAATACAGCCCATGCACTCATATGTGGGCCGCGTGTGAGCACTGCAAATTTTAAGAAGCCCGAAGTATGCACATATATACACGTGTGTCTCGAGATCAAGGGGAGGGGGCATGGTGTTCCCAAGAGTTACACACATAAAGCCAAATTTTAGAAAAGCTGACCATGGCAAGCGTCAGTGTGTTATCCACTAGGAATGTGCAGCAGGGACGGATACGTTCGATTCGGAATTCATATTCATCGGTACCCAAATCCATTACATCCATTTTTGGGGGACCCCCGATTCGTCCATTAGTTACACATGGTATTCGTTTCCCATTAAAGTTAAAAAAAAAAACCCATCCCAACCCTTTACATTTAATTAACTACAACCCCCCACCCTCCTGACCCCCCCCCCCCAAGACTTGCCAGAAGTCCCTGGTGGTCCAGTGGGGGTCAGGAGGGTGGGGGGTTTATTCGTTCAGGATTCGTTGCATTCGTGGAGGTTCACCATACGTTTCACGAACCCACGAATGCAATGAAAAGGGACCTATACGTTGGGGATTACACATTCGTTCACAACAAATGCACATCCCTATTATCCACATAACTTTAAAAAGTGAGAGAGAGAGAGAGAGAGAGAGAGAGAGATAGAAGTGTAGGAGAGACAATATGACACTATATATCTACCACTGTAGGAGTGGTACTTTCAGCTCAGGGTGGATTTGAATCATAACAACTTTATCCAAACCTTTTTTAAACCCAGTTACACTAACTGCTATAACCACATCCTCTGGCAATGAATTCCAGAGCTTAATTATATGTTGAGCAAAAATTTTTTTTTCTCAGATTTGTTTTAAATGAGCTTCTTGCTAATTTCATGGAGTGCCCCCTAGTTCTTCTATTGTCTGAGAGTAAATAACTAATTTATATTTACCTGTTCAAGTCCTTCATTCCCTCCCCCATGGCCAGGGTGCAAGGGTCTGTAACATCACACCCCCCAAACCCACCCTGAGCTGAAAGTGCCCCTCTTACAGTGGTAGATTTATATAGTGTCATATTGTCTCTCAGAGAGTGCATGTGCTCTCTCTCTCTTTCTCTTTCTCTCTCTCTCTCCCTCTCCCTCTCCCCCCTCTTCCTCTGTTAAGGACACAAAAAAATGGTTTTCCCCTTGTGTGCACATAAAAGCCTCTAAAGCCCTAGCGGCAATACATGCAAGACATTTACTCGAGCCGCCTTTTAAGATCACACATAGGAACATCAGGTATATTAAATGATATGTGCTTATGTCTGTGCACAATATAAAATGGCAGCACATCTCTGCTCCTGTACCGATAATTGTGTTTATGGGTTATGCACATTCTTTTTAAAATTAGCCTTCATCATAATAAGCAAATATAATGGGTCATGTAAAGTATGCAACTCAATCAATTGTACAGATTTTCCTTTTTCAGATTGCTGGCACCTCAATAATAAATCATTTTAAAGCTTGTTTTCCATTGTTGTCTGCATGTAGATTGAAAAGGTTTATTAATTTCACTAACTCAGGCATATTTACTTGGAAATTTCAGTAGTTTTTAGACAAGTTAGTTTGATCTTGAAATGCATACGACATAACACATATGCTTCTAACACTTTCCTGCTATTCCTTTTTAAAGTGTTAGTGCTGAAAATTAATTCAGAGACTTTTTGAAATGTCTGATAGGAGTCTGTCTTCTGAAGGCAAGGGGAGGGGTAGAGATGGCAGAGGAGAGGGCAGGGTTTTGCTTGCTGATATACATTTTGTACAGTTGCTGAGGTACCAGCTTGAATTCTAGACAAAGCCTAAGTAGGCTCCCAGGAGTAATGAGGCAGAAAGCTGGAATGAAGAGAGGTTGTTAGATAAGAAAGGGAAAAAGGGGAATATTTTGCTGACAGAAAAGAAATATAATTTGGACGTATATTTAATACCAGTGATATTTTAATCTCTCAGGCAGGCAAAATTAATTTAGCATTTACAGTGTCCTTCTCACACTATACATGTAGGCTGGCTGATGGTTGGAGCCTCATAATTAAGCAGTAGCCTCACATAAAAAAGATCATGAAGAAACCAGTGAAAAATAGATTTTTATAGTGAATTCAGACTTGAATACAGTTCATATTAGGGGTGTGCAAATGAAATATTTTTATTTTGGTTCATTCATTCATTTTGTAGGGCACCTCCATTTGGTTCATTGGTTTCAATAAAAAAAAAATCACTTATTTGTTTTATTCATTCCTTTGCCATTAAAGTCTACGAGGGAAGCAATGCAGCCTATTTTGGGCTCCAAAATTGGGGTTTTCTTATCAATTATAATAAAACTAGTGGATAGATATCATCAGAAGGATGAAGGCATGCCAACGCATGAAGACTATGTCAACATGGCACCAAAAGTGGCATGTATAGCTTAAGGCATTGTAAAAGGGCAAAGGAGTACCAGCAGTGGCAGGAGCTCTCCAAGGCACTGTCAGAAGAGCAAAGGAGCAGCATAAGTGGGAAGGACATGCCAAGTCTTCAAAAGAAGACACCAACCACAGTAGCATTAAACCTCAAAGGCAGCATTAGAGACAAAGTAGCATGAAGAATGTCACCAACATCCTAAGGCATTGTGAAGGGGGAATGAAGCAGAAAAGTTGGCAGGAAAAACCTTAAGCCACTGATAAAGGGACAAAGCAGCACAAAGACTGGCATCAACACACCAAGGCACCATGAAAAGTGCAAAGCAGTCTCTCACAGTGGCAACATCACTCCAAGATGTAGAGTCTGGGACGTGACAGAAGGGCAGAGTGACAGCAATATCCTCAAGATGCAAAGTCTGGGTATGACATCAATGTTGAATGGAAGAAAGACACCTAAGGCAAAGGATAAGGGGTTTAGCAGCTAGGCAGCATGTCATTGAAAATGTTTTTCTTCCTGTTGAAGTACTTGTCACTTGTCAGATTTAGTACAAGAGAATGATCTGCCATCAGTAACATAAGGTTTGTTACATTCTGTACTTGAAGTAGCTCTTGCTGCTAGGTGGAATATTGAGTTTCTTGTGAAATTTGATTTCTGAAACTTCTGTCAGAATCAGAACATGTACATGGTCTCTCATCAGTGTGGCTTTCTGAAAATTTGTGAGCTTTATTAAAAAAGCTTTTCCCATATTCTACAACTGAGCAGTCTCTTTCATTTGTTGATTTTCTGGAGTTGCATTAGTTCTCTCTTTTTACTGAAACTTTTATCACATTCAGAACATGTAAAATTTGCTTAGGTATCCTTTCTCTTGTGCCTGAATTTCATCCATCTGACAGATTTTTGGGGACAATGCACATCAGTGTAATCAAGAAAGAAGATGAGTGGGAGAACTAGGCTGAATCCTAAAGATGCACAACAAAACAGTAAGGTACAGAATCAGAAGAAATGCGGTGGAAGTAGAAAATTATAATTTTTGTTTTTTCAATTTTTTTTCTGGAGACAAATACCCCTAGTATACCCAACATATAGGATGGGGGAGAATGATGTTGGGACTGTAGACAAGTCCAACAACATGGAGAATCATAAAAGAGGTGGGGAGGGAGAAGAAACTTGTATTTTTTCCTTTTTTTCAAAATGTTTTATATGGAAAAAACATCCCAGAATAAGCAACAAACATATAAACATGATGGGAGAACTAGGCTGAGAACAAAACAGATAGCAAGTAGCAACAAGCAGACACCAAAACTCCCAGGCTGGTGGTACATGGCAGGTAGACATATTAACAACATTACCCTTAGGTGGCATATCAGGGGCAAGGCAGGTAGGCAGAGTGGTAGCAGTAAGATCTCTAAGATGGTATATAAGGGGCATGGTAGGTAGGAATGTGACAAATCTCACTATTACTTTTCAGATGTGCAGAGTCAATCTCCTGAAGTCACCAACATCTAGAATTGGGCAGAGGAAACACTTTCATAAACCAAAGAAAGTTAAATACAATGCTATACAGGATTATAAGTGAGGCCAAATATCTATGCAAAATAGTAGAGGACAAATAAACCCTACCTCAAACCCTCATGGTTTGCCATCATTATTTTATCAGCAGCACCGCACATCAAGAAGGAATGATCCCTTCATAGACAACACATGCCTATTCTACTCTGAAACTCAATTTCCCCCTTTCCCCTTCAAATATAGACTATATAGGGAACTGTAGCACAGAAAGGGGGTAGTGGGATGTTGAAATGGATTTGCCTCACATAATACAGTCATCCTCATCCTTCAAATCTATGATTTGAAAGACACAGCAACTTGAGAAAGGCATATTTCAGATTGTGAGTGGGGTAGATAGAATCCTATTTATAGAATAGAGTGGACAAGTGGACAAGGCTCAGAGAGGTACTGATGTGTCCTCTGAAAGACTTATTCAATAGATTCCTGGAAATGGGTGTGGTGCTGCAAGATTGGAGAAGAGCAGTAGCAGTTCCACTTCACAAATGTAAGTGCAGAGAAGATGCTGGAAATTAAAGGCTGGTTAGTCTTAACTCGGTGGTGGGAAAATTAGTGGAGATGCTCCTGAAGGAAAGGACAGTCAACTGTCTACTATCCAATGGGTGCAGTATCCGAGGTAACATGGTTTTTACCAGAGGAAAATCATGTCAAATTAATCTGATTGATTTTTTTGATTAGACTAGAGAATTACTGTAGATAAAGGATGAGCACTTTATGTGATGTATCTGGATTTTAGCAAAGCTTTTGACACTGTCCAACATAGAAGGCTCATGAACAAATGAAAAGCCTGGGAAAAGATTATTTATTTATTTATTTGAGCTAGCTTTCAATGTGTAAGAGCTCTGATTTTTTGTTTCAATGTGCTCTAATCTTTGGCTGTTCCAAGGGTCACACTGATTATACTTACTTTGTTTTCTATGATTTTATGTGACTTATATTCGTTTCTATTATTTTATTGATATGTTGCTTTAGTTTATATTCTACTGTGAATGTCTCATGCTCTGTACTCTTCTTAGGGTTGTGTATAAGTGGCATATAAGAAATTTAACATAAATAAATTACAAATTTGTTTATTGACAGATGTCAGCAATTGGTGGTAAATGTAACCTACTCTAGATGAGAGAAATGTGATAAGTGGAGCGCCTCAAGGATTGGTTTTGGGGCTAGTTCTGTTCAATTCTTTGTGAGTGCCATAATGGAAGGGTTAGAAGGAAAAATGTGTCTTTTTGCAGCTGACACTAAGATCTGCAAATGAGTAGATGAAAATGAAAAGAGATCTTAAAAAGCCTGACTAATGGTCGAATGTTTGGCAGCTGAGATTCAATGCCAAGCAGTGCACAGGCATGCTTTTGGGGTGAGAATTCCATAGGAAATCTATGTTATGGGGGTAGAAGATTGATATGTCTGAAGGCAAATCAATGGCTAAGGCAAGAGGGATGCTGGGCTGCACAGAGAGAAGCATAATCAGCAGGGAAAAGGAAGTGATGATGCCCCTATACAAGTCCATGATGAGGCTTAACCTGGAGCATTGTATTCATGTTTGGAGACTGTATCTCAAAAAGGATAGAGACGGGATGGAAGCAGTCCAGAGAAAGGTGATCAAAATAGTGAAGGGTCTAAACTAGAAGACTTATGAGATGAGACTGAAGGACCTCATATGTGCACCCTGAAGGAAAGAAGGGTCAGGGAAGATATGATGCATACTTCTCTACCTGAATGGTATTAATGATGCACAAGAATCAAACCTGAATCAGAACATATTAAAGAGCTAGTAGCCAAAGAGAATTTGGGAGTTCTAGTCAATGGTGTCTTAGCTTCCCATGAGGAAGCAGGGAAGATAGATGAATTTAGGTATCCAGCTAGATAAAAACATTACTATGAAAAAGCACATCAATAACTTAATTAATACAATTTACATCAAATTATCTATATTATGTTGCGAGCACAGCCTTCTGGAGCCGATGGTGTGGGCTCAGTGCGCGTCACTTGGCTCATATGAGAGCGGAGCCCTTGGGCCACGGGGCGGCTCAGGTTGGGACACGAGTCGCATCCGTGTTGAGGTGTGTGTGTGCATGAATGGGTGGCACAGGAGCAGAGCTAGACGGAGCTTGGAAGATGGACTTAGATGTGGAGACTTGTAGACTTGAACATAGACATGGAGATGTGGAGACTTGAAGACTTGGAACTGAGGAGATGAGTTGAGGACAGGAGACAAGGAGGGATGAGCAAGACCCTCAGGCACCCTGCACAGCATGTGGAGCTGGTCGCGGACCACACTGTCTCCGTCGCACCTACACAGCCATATGGATGGGCGTGGACCACGAGGAGAACGGGACAGGCTCAGGAAGTCTCTTAGCACAGGATTACAGCAACCCCTCAGATCCTCTGGAGTCAGGACTATGAAGACAAGCTAAAACCTTGGAGCTTGATGACTCGGATTAAAAACAGAGAATCTCCGGAGGCACGGATCCTACAGGACCTGGAGCTTTAGGACCAGAAATATGATGGAACTTGGAACACAAAGAGACTTGGAACATCAAGGAGACTTGGAACATCAAGGAATGGAGTCACAGACGTCTCTCTGGAATGAAGTCACAGACGTCTCTCTGGAGTGGAGTCATGGACATCTCTCTGGAATGGAGTGATGGTCGTCTCTCTAGAATGGACTCATGGATGTCTCTCTGGAGAAGAGTCATGGACGTCTCTCTGGAGAAGATCATGGACATCTCGGAATGGACTTACGGACATCTCGGAATGGACTCATGGACATCTTGTATTGGACTCATGGAGCACAGACATCTCAGGACTTGGAAAGGCATCAGGCTGAAGAGTCAAGAACATCAAGACATGGACCGAACATCAGGACATGGAACAGGCATCAGACTGAAGAGACTTCTTCAGGAGCAAGTGGATAGATGCGAAGACAACGAAGGAATGAAGCAAAGTCTTCTTATAGTGCTGAGAGAGCAACTCCCTGGGAGGAGCTGCCTAGAGAACCACACCTCTCTGTCCTTTTAAGAAGGGAAGAGAACCACGAGCCTTCCCCCCAGGAGGGGCAGGAAACAGGAATTTCAGGGCCCTGGACAGCAGCATTCCCACCACAGACGAGCAGGAGAAAGCCGTGCCTCAGAGCAGGCCCCAATGGACAGCGGCGCACTTCCGCCAAAGGAGAGGGAAAAGGCTCCAGGACAGCCTCCTAGCTGCAGGAAAGGATCCGGCTGCGGTGGCTTCCGGGCCCAGCCATGGGGGAGCGACAGCAGCAGGATGGCAGCCTCCAAGCCACGAGGTAAAGGCCTGGCATGGCTCCTGCTATGCCGGCAAGATGATGGTCGGGCTGCGGCATGGCGGAGGTAAGGCCCTGTCCGCGGGCACCGTGGGCAGGGGCGCAACATATTACATTGGTTGAAACTTTAATTAACTTTCAAAGACTTCCGTACAGTATTGCAAACTTATTTTCTCAAATCTAGACTATTGTAACTCTATTACTCGTTCTTCCCACATGTCTCTTGAAACCATTACAACTATTACAGAATGCTTCAGCTAGACTTTTATTAGGAAACAGGAAATTTGATCACATTACACTCTAATAGTAATATCCCTCTGTTCAAATTAAAAAAATACAAACCGACTGTAAAAATATCCTGCATGACTAAGAATGTAGTTTATGTAATATGGTGCCAGTGTGGACTTTTGTACATAGGGAAAACAACGAGGCAATTGAAAACACGTCTGATCGAGCATAAGAGTGCGCTCAAACGAAATAAGGTGGAAGCGTCATTAGTCCAACACTGTTTGGAACAAGCACATACTTTGAAAGTCTCAATTGTATGGTTTTGGAAGTAGTTGAACAGGATAAACGAGGGGGTAATATCAGTTTGAGGCTTTTGCAACGTGAGCAGAGATGGATTTTTAAATTAGATACGGTCTCTCCCGCGGGTCTAAAAAAGAAGTAGACTGGTCCGTGTTCATGTAGGTTTGTGATGATTGGTCGGTTTGCTATTAATGACAAACGCATAAGTACCTGGCTACTGGCAAAGGTGGATAAGAGCGTCTGTGCGCCATCTTTAAACTGTGTGAAGTTGCTGGGTTAAGCTGGTAACAGCTGTAACGTAAGTCTGGGGTGAGTGGCATGTTTCAAAGTAATTTATTATTTAAAAAAGATTGAGGAAAGGTGATAAAAGTGCTTTTTATTCTAGGAACAATGCTAAGTCCCCTGAAGCAGGCGTGAGTCCCACGCCGAAACATTGTCAATGTCGGGCAAGTGAGAAACAGCAACGGAGGTGGTGATAGCAGCAGCAAAAATGAGATAAGTTGTAGCAAAATAGAGCTAAGTTAAATTGTTTTAGATTAATAAGACATACACCAAAAAAGACATTTTAAAAAGGGTAATTAGTAGGGTAGATTTCACTAATGGTATAAAAATACTGAATGGGAAGAAGTAAATGACGTTACCAAAGTGCAAATAAAAGAGAGGGGTTGTAGCCCTTTGCGGGCAAGAGCCCATGAGATTGAAGCACTATATATTCTGATACTGATTCCCGGGAATTAAAAAGCATAAAATAATTTGTTACTGTATTTTACAGTTTCCCTCATATGTTTTGGGAGTAGTTTTTGTGATATTCTAAATTGATGGTTATAGCCAAAAGTATTTGAACACCTAAAGTTTACACAGGTTACCTCTCTTCTTCATTTCCATTCTCTAGTCTTTTGGGATTCCATTCTGAATTCCATTACTGTTCTTGCCTTCACCACCTTTTCCAGAAAGGCATTCCAATCATCCACCATCCTCTCTGTGAAGAAATGTTTCCTGATGTTGGTTCTGAGTCATCCTCCCTGGAGTTCCTTATTGTGACCTCTAGTTCTAGTGCTTTCTTTCCTTCAGAAAAAGCTTGATGATTATGCATCAATAATAACTTTCAGGATTCTGAAGATCTGTATCATATCTCCTCTGCACTGCCTCTCCTCCAGGGTATACAAATTTAGATCCTTCAGCCTTATCTCTTGGTCGTATATAGACCCCACACCATTTTGGTCATCTTTCTCTGGACCGCATCCATCTTGCTATCTAACCTTTTTGAAATACGATCTCAGGAACTTCACACGGTGTTGTGATTCTGCCTGTTATGCAGCCTCCCACCCATCAGAGGCCATCAGGGAGCTGCTTCTTACCCTCTTTTCCACTCATTGTCATTGTGAACTCATGACTCAGCAGGGCCCATCTTATTAACTCTGCCTCTGGTTATGCTCAGGGCCTTGTCATCAAGTCTACTCATCTCCTGCTTGTCCCCTTCTCCCTGAATGCTCTGTGGCTTCTCTAAGTCTTCTTGTTCTAACTTTGCTTTGTGGGCTTCCCTAAGCCTTCTTGTTCCAAGTTTGCTCAGCAGCTTTCCCAAACCTTCTGCTGTTGCCTTGCTCAGTAGCCTTCCTGGGTCTTTTGCTTTTGCCTTGCTCAGTGGGCCTCCCTAGGACTTTTGGCTACCTGTCTGGTCTAGTCTTTTTGTTTGTTCTGTTTGTTCCAGTGTCCCAGCCTACTCACTGTTTCAGGATAGAAACATAGAAAGTGACAGCAGAAAAGGATCCTACGTCCCATCCAGTCTACCCAGCAAGCTCCCATAGTTATCAGTTTCCCATACTTATCAGTTACTCAGACCACCAGGTCAGGCTCTTGTTGATTACTGTTTGAGTCCAATTTCCTCCCCCCACTCCCTCACCATTGAATCAGAGAATCAGAGAGCAATGTTGCAATATTGGGAGTTGCATTAGTAGTATCAGGCTTTTTGGTAAAGGGTACTAACCATCGCATCAAGCAAGTTACTCCCATGCTTATGTGTTTTCCCACACCATACAGTTCAATGTCTTTGTTGGTTGTTGTCTGAATCCAATTCCTCTTTTCCTCTTCCTCCCCTGCTGTTGAAGCTGTGAGCAAAGATGGAGTTGCATCACATTTTGAAGGCTATTTGTTAAGGATAGTATCTGCCACACCAGCAAGATTCCCCCGCCTTACTTCCTTCCCCTTCCCCTTGCCTTTAGGGATCCACGGTGTTTATCCCATGCCCTTTTGAAATCTTGCTCAATTTTTGTCTTCACCACCTCCTCCGGCATCTCCTGCTCTCGGGCCGTCGGCTGCTACTAATAAAAATGGCGCTGATGGCCCTTTGCCCTTACCATGTGACAGGGTATCTGTGCCATTTGCCGGCTCCTGTCACATGGTAGGAGCACTGGATGGCCCACGCCATTTTTAAAGATGGTGCGGATATCAGCTATGGCTGAGAAATTGGTCAGCTGATGTGACCTCCAAGGCTAACCTTATGAAGTTGCCCTTTGAAGTCTCACGTTTGCTTGGGAGCGAATTAGAGAAAACGGCTAATAAGTGGGGCAAGTCCCTGGTTTCTTGGTTTCCAGAGGATAAGAAGCAGATGCTGCACTTCTTTAGCATGAGAAGTCATGCAGGGCACAGGCTCAGGTAGTGGAGCCCCCCAGACCTTCCAATGAAGGTGTGCTGATCCACCCCCGGGAACAGGAGATAGGGGGGGTCACCTATCTCTCTTTTATCAGAGGTGGGTTGAGATCACATCAGACCAGTGGGTCTTGGAGGTGATACAAGATGGAGATGGACTGAGGTTTTGCAGTGTTCCTCAGGATGTGTTCATGGTGTCTCCTTGCCACTCCCCACAGAAGAGGCAGGCAGTGGAGTGTACATTGTCAAGGCTCCTCAATATGAGGGCTGTAGTTCCAGTGCCCACATCTCAAGAAAATATGGGCTAATATTACATTTATTTTATTGTGCCCAAGAAAGAGGGCTTTTTTTGTACCATCCTGGATCTCAAAGGGGTCAACCGTCATTTGCGGGTGACTCATTTTTGCATGGAAATATTGCACTCAGTAATAATGCCCATGCAGTTGGGGGAGTTTCTGATCTCTTTGAATCTGTCCGAGACATACCCGCATATTCCCATCTGGCTAGAGCACCAAGGTTTTCTGTAATTTGTGGTTTTGGGATGTCATTATCAGTTGCAAGCACTGCTTTTTGGTCTGGCCACCATGCCCAAAACTTTTTCCAAGGTTATGATGGTGGTGGCAGCAGAGTTGAGAAAGGATGAGATTCTGGTACACCTGTAGTTGGATGACTAGCTGATTTGGGTCAAGTCTCTGGAAGAGAGTCTCCTGGTGTCATGTAAGGTGATCTCCTTTGTGCAGGAGCTCGGTTGGGTGGTGAACCTGGCCAAGAGCAGTCTTCAGCCATCTCAGTTGCTAGAGTATCTCAGTGTTTGTTCGACACAAAGCAGGGCAGGGATTTCCTGCCAGAAGGACATATTCAGTTGTTGGCGCAGATGCAGCTATTGATGAACACAATATGCTCGACAGTGTGGTCCTACCTACAGGTGCTCAGATTTATAGCAGCGACCCTGGAAGTGGTACCATGGGTGATGGTGCATATGTATCCTCTTCAGCACTCCCTGTTGTCTTGTTGGAACCCTCAGTCTCATGATTATTTGATTCGGCTCCACCTGCCAATGGAGGTCTGCTCTCAACTATAGTGGTTACAAGCGGATCATCTAAGAAAGGTGGGTGTCCTAAAATCGCCGGACTGGCTAGTACTCACAAAAGATGTGAGCCACGAGGGTTGGGGAATTCACTTTCAGGAACTGACAGTATAAGGGTGCTGGAGTGCAGAAGAGTCTCTCTGGAACATCAATTGGCTGGAAGCCCGAACGGTCCAGTTGGCTTGCTTGCAGTTTGGTGACAGGTTGCAGGGTCGCGTGGTCCAGATGATGTTGGGCAATGCAATGGCAGTGGCTTACATCAATCAGCAGGGAGGAACCAAGAGTCAGCAAGTATTGCAGGAAATAGACCAACTTATGGAATGGATGGAAGTGCATCTTCAGGATATTTCAGCCTCACACATTGCAGGAAAAGACAATGTAAGAACAGACTTTCTCAGGAGTGAGAGTCTGGACCCAGGAGAACAGGTATGTCAGACGAGGCATTTCAGCTAATGTTGGTTCGCTGGGGCCTTTCATTTCTGGACCTGCTGGTCACTTCTTGCAATGTGAAAGTTCCTCAATTCTTTAGTCGCAGAGAGATCCAAAGTCATTGGGCATTGATGCTCTCGTGCAAGAGTAGCTGGAGGAAAAGCTGCTGTATGCTTTTACCCTATGGCCTATGTTGGGCAGAATGGTTCAGAGTGTCGAGAATCACAGGGGGATGGTGCTTTTGGTAGCACCAGATTGGCCCTCGATATCATGGTATGCAGATCTGCAGTAGAATATCCATGCTTCAGCAAGCAAACCCTCTCAATGGCCATACCTCAAGATAAAACTGAATCAGATCTTCGTGATGAACAGATCCCTGCCACAACAGAGCCCTGTGCACCAGAAACCGGAGGGGAGAGTCCACCAGAAGCCTTCATAGATTGACCCTGGAGACTATGTTATGCAGATCTACAAAGGTTCCTGGTGGAATCCCCCCCTCCGGTTTCCAGCGCACAGGGCTCTGTTGTGGCAGAGGCCAGTTCTTCATGAAGATCCGACTTGATTTTGTCTTAAAGTATGGTCCTTGAGAGGTTTTGCTTGCTGAAGCATGGATATTCTACTGCGGTGTTTGCCCCCTTGCTACAAGTGAGAAGGTTCTTCACTTCCTTAGCCTATGTATGGGTTTGGCGAGTGTTTGAGACTTCGTGTGAAGATCAAGGGATTCTTCATCAGTCAGTTAAGATCCCACTCATTTTGGGATTTTTGCAGGATGGATTGAATAAAGAGTTGGACCTAAATGCCTTAAGTTACAGGTAGTATGTGGTAATTCTTGACTCTCTTTGGGACTTGTTGGCTCCATTAAGATTAGTCAGCTTCTAGGGAAAGTAGATCCACTGCTTCAGAAGCATGAGGGGTTATCACAGGTATATGATGAGAGATTACAAATTTTGGAGAATGAAGTTAAGGGAATCCAGTCTTTCAATGTCACATTGATTCAGGAAAAGAGAACCCTTTCCAGAAGTGTGGAGTTTTTGGAGAATCATTTGAGACATTTCAACTTATGTTTATTGAATTGCCCTAAAATGATAGGAGAATTATTATGAGTGACTTTCAAGAAATACTTCAGAGATTTTTCATATGTCTTCAAATACAATTCCTCCCTTCTTCCATCTGGTATATGATCAATGGGTCAGCAAGATGTCTGGACAATCTCAGCACATTGTTAAGCTCTGGAATTCTTTGCAGAAGATGTGGTTACAGCAGTTAGTGTAACTGGGTTTAAAAAAGGTTTGGATAAGTTCCTAGAGGGTAAATCCATAAACTGCTATGATGGTAATTAATAAGCAATAGTAGCTTATGATCTATCTAATCTTTGGGTACTTGCCAGGTACTTGTGACTTGGATTGACCATTGTTGGAAACAGGATACTGAGCTTGATGGACCCTTGGTCTGGCCTAGTATGGCATATCTTATGTTCTTATGAATTTGACTTCTTTTCCAGAAAATTCTACTCTTTACAAAAGAATTATATTGTTAATGAGCAAGATTTAGGTTCCTTCATGAGATTATATTTTAAACATATCAATACTAGGCCGGATTTTAAAATGGCCTTATGCACGCTGGGCCTATTTTCAAAAGGCCCGGCAATGCGCGTAAAGCTCCGGGACGCATGTAAGTCCCGGGGCTTTACTAAAGGGGTGGGAGCATGGGCGGGGCATGGGTGGGGCAGGACTGTCTGTGTGCGGGGCGGGTTAAGGCTCCCGGCACAGCGTCCATATTTGCGGCTGTGCCAGGGATCGTGCACCGGCAGTTGGCAAGCACAAAAGGAAAATTAAGGTCAGGGGGGGTTAGAGTAGGGCTGGGGGGGGGGGGGAAAGATTAGGGGAAGGGATGGGAAGGTCAGGCTAGGGGGAAGGAAAGTTCTCTCTCAGGCTGCTCTGATTTCAGAGCGGCCTGGGAGGGAACGGAAGAAGGCAGTGCGGCTCAGCGCACACAAGATGCACCATTGTGCACCCCCTTGTGCGCACCGACCCAGGATTTTATAACATGCATGCACCTCTGTGCGCAGGTTATAAAATCAGGTGTACATGTGCATGCGCCGGGTAGCATGTGCACACGAACGCCTGCGCGCAACCTTTTAAAATCTACCCTAATATGTCTTGGGTCAAATGATTAGAATGAATACGGATTTAGCTAAAGTTATTCAAAAGAGGAGGAAAGGGTGTCTAGATCTATGTTAAGAGTTTTGTGTTATGGGGGCTTCCTTTGTACTACAATATCCTTGTAAATGTGTGGTCAAGTACAATGCAGATTGTTACATGTTTTTGCTCAAGAACAACTGAGATTTTTTTTTTATAGATGGTAAGAAGTTATTTACATTTTCAACAGTTCCCAATCAGAATTAAGATTTGAATTCTGGATAAGTTCTGACTTATCCAGCTAAGTGGCGGCATTTGAATATCTAACTACTTTCAACTATCACCACTTAGCAGGATAACTACTTATTACATAAGGAGCACTTATGTAGAATTAGTATAGAAAAGACCATCTTAGTGTCTTGCAATCTTCATTATTAAGCCTATTTTTCAAAAAGTATTACTGTGGAACAAATAGTTGAGCTAAGCAATTTGTTTTGCATCTGTCTAAAGTCTTATGATCTGATTAAGAAATGAAAGATTAAGTCATACCTGTCTGAAAGCAAGAATTATATTAAGCCTATACCTGGGATATTAAATCATAATAAAACTGCAATTGTTCCCCTTTTTATAGGAGATAAGCATGTTTTTCTGTTGAAAAGAGTGAAAAACATCACATGATGCACCATCTAAGATGGAGGACAAAAGGAGGATAAGATGTAATTACTAATTACTTTTCAATATATATTTATATGAAGAAATACATTTCCTGCCTGATTGGCTCTATGAGGTGATGATGTCATGAAAATATGATGCAAAGAAATATGCAATAATGTATTGAATGGCTGTGTATGTGTATAATGAAAAATCAAAAGTATATAATGATCTTCCTGTGGAAGATGCAGGAAGCAAACTGTTTTTTTAACCTTTTTGTAAGAATTGTACTTTTTGCAGTAAACCACCTAAAAGTACTTGCCAGGTACTTGTGACTTGGATTGACCATTGTTGGAAATAGGATACTGATCTTGATGGACTCTTGGTCTGGCCCAGTATGTTCTTATGAATTTGACTTCTTTTCTAGAAAATTCTACTCTTTACAAAAGATCTATATTGTTAATGAGCAAGATTTAGGTTCTCTCATGAGATTATATTTTAAACATATCAATACTGGGCCGGATTTTAAAAAGGTTACGTGCGTAAATGGCCTTATGCACATCGGGCCTATTTTCAAAAGGCCCGGCAATGTGCGTAAAGCCCCGGGACGCATGTACGTCCCGAGGCTTTACTAAAGGGGCGGGATCATGGGCGGGGCAGGGCTGTCCATGTGCAGGGCGGGGGCGGGGTCAGATTTTCTTGGTTAATGTCACTCTGCAAGTCTAAGAGTTTGCTTGGAGATAAATTGGGTCCTGGAGATCAATTCATTTTGAAGCCAGGAATGTTTAAAGGAAATAAAGGACTGATTTTTCCCAATTTCTGCACTTATCCTGTTAACTGTGCTGGATAAGTAAGTAGCAATATTTAGGCTCATTCAGCTAAGTTATCTAGATATGTTCGTCTTGCTAATGAGAAAGTCTAAAGTTAGACAGATAAACTTATCCAGCTAACTCAAAAATCATCCAGCTATATTTAGCAGCACGGCTGAGTCACTGACTATCATGGCTAAGTTAGCTGGATAAGTTTATCCAACTAGCCAGCGCTGGTGCAAGGGTGTTGGGCACCCTAGGCAAACCTTCTGCCTTATGCCTGCCCCTCCTCCCTCCCCCACCGATCCCGGCCCCAGCCCCGACCTCATTCACTGAGATGCTGCTCATGGCCCACCAAGTGTTTGCTTTTCTTGGCTGCGAGCAGGATAGGCACCACTCTCAACCAGTTGATTCTGAGCTTCTCTGGGCCACGAGCAGGATAGGTGCAGCTCACGGCCCACCGAGTCTCTACTCCTCTAGGCTGTAAGTGGGATGGGCTCCACTTGTAGTGCCACATGGCTGCTCTTCGCCACCCCCTAATGGTTGGCACCCTAGGTGAGCACCTAGTTAACCTAATGGGACGCACTGGCCTGCAACTAACTTCCCTGGCCTGCTAGATTCTGAATATCTACCTCTCAGTGTTTGTGTATGTGTATATATATTTTGACCACCTATTCTAGATCATGCATCATACTTACTTTTTGTGCATGTATATGTATGCTTGAACATATTTTTAAGATGATGTATCTATATTTTCTGTATCATGCCCTCCATTTGTTGTCATATATTATATTATTCATTATATCCTAGGCCATCTACATTGCAGTTGTAAACTACTCGATAATCATGTACCTCACTCTGAGAACAGTAATAGATGTTGCGATTCCCGGCTGCGGGACTCCACGGCCGGGTTCTTACCTCCCACTGGTCCTCTCAGCATGTCGCGGCATTCCTCCGCTTCCCCTGGGCCTTGGTAGGCCTTCTCTGAGGTGGCGTTCCCACGAGGGAGACACCTCTGAGCTCCTCTCTCTGACCCTGCCCCTTAGGCGCGTGCACAAGGGGTTTAGATTTAAAGGGGCCATGGTGGGAAACTTCGGCCGGCCTCCTGGATGACGTCAGACGCCGGCAGGGTATTTAAACTCAACTGCTGTTCCATTTCTTTGCCTTGCAACGAGGTTCGCTTCCTGGAGCTATCGAGTTGCTGTTCCTGATCCCTCTTGTTACTGATCCTGCCTGATCCTGCCTATTCCTGTCTCCAGCATTGTCTTCACCTGCTCCTGTTCCAGCTTCCCCTTGGCTCGTCTTCCTGGCTCCTGACTTCGGTACGTTCTTCAGTGATACTGCTTGCTGCCTGTCTTGATTCCTGGTCTGCCTCCAGTTTCTGCTGTCTGCCGCCTGCCCCGACTGTTGGCCTGTCTCCACGTTCTGCTACACTGCTGCCAGGCACGACTTCTGGAATTCTCTTCGGACTCTCTTCCCTAGGATACTGCACCTAAGTCCAAGCGGCTCGGGTCCCCAAGGGCTCCTCCTGGGGGGACCTCTGGCTTCCAGTGGTGAAGTTCCTGTTGGTCTCCTGGCTCCGATCCGCCTCCCGGCTACGACAACCGCTGTGGGCCTCCCTCAGTGTATCTTCATCATCTTCTAGATGGCTCAAGGGTCCACAATCATAACAATAGAACAAGCAATACATTCTTGTGATAAGTAAATAAATAAATAAATAAGCAAATATTAATATATATTAATCATCAATAACATGTGGGTAAATTTGTACTGTGTCAATTCCTGTATATGGCCTTCCTTTTTCTGTTCGCTTGCATGCTGTTCGTGGATATGTTTCATTTGCGTGCCCTCAAAATTTATCACCCGGTCTGAGGGAGCTGTTAAATGTTGGGCCTTTCTGGAGCACTCACTAAATAATGCTGAGCTGCAGTTAGGGCTACCAACTGGCTCCAGATTTTCAGGACTGTTTGATCTAGTCCTGGTTTTAGCCCACTGCATGCAGGGACTTGTAGTTTTGCTTTTCCCAAGGAATGCATAGGGAAATCTGAGCTGCAAATCTCTGCATGCAATGAGGTAAAACCAAGACTGGATCAACCTCTCCTGAAAATTTAGAGCCAATTGGCCACCCTAGCTACAGCATAGGTAGCTATTTAGTGATCATTTGGTACATCCTCTTTTGATTATGATGTTACTTCATTTGTATGTACAGACACACCAGATTTTGCATCTTCTAGAACCATTTTAATATACACAAAAAGGCCTTCCCGCATAGCATGCTATCTTAGCTGGCACCAGAGGGCCTCAGTTTTCCCATTAATGTTTATTGATAGGCCCTTCAATCTTGTAGTGCTACTCTGATACAAGATAAATTGGTTGTCCATCATAAATTGGAGCTGTTGGAGAATTAGAGCAGACAATTGAATTTACATTTCTCAACTTCTCCAAATCCCTGTTTGTGAGTGCTGTAAAAATGCTTAAAAGATATTATCAGGAAGTCTTGAAAGTGCCAGCTGAGACTTTTCCATCAGTTATCAGGGGTTATTATCTTCCCTTTGGGAAGCATGATAAACAGCAAGAGACAGACTCTGAGAAAAATCATGTTTTGGCTGACAGTTTAGGTCTTAACGGGATTCCCGGAAGAATCTCTGGAGCTTGAAACAATCATAGCCACCCTGCTAGTATCTTTTGCATTAGAGACAGATCAGAAATGGACTCTGAAACTGTATTTTCAATTGAAAGATGTTTCTATTCATGATTATGAAAGGGGCAACTTTAAACTCTACGCAGAAGTATAAAGTTTGCTGGTACGTTTTACATGCAGACTAACAGAGAGATTTATGAAGCAGCAATATTTTACCATCGGAGTGATATAATGTCATGAGGGTGTTCTCGCAATATTTCGCCCCTCTCCGGGAAAATGTTGCAGCCATACCACAGCATTACTTTTTCTCTTGGAAAAACTTTATGAGAAAAAATACTGTGAAAGGGCCCAAAAGACGTGCAATGGCACCCATTTCACAGAGGGCTGCAATAATTTTAATGGATTTTAAGGCCCAAAAATACCCCCAAAATTCAAAAAATACCCCAGGGAACTACTGATACCTTTGCCCACCCACCCCTGCAGCCTAACAAGGTGGCAGGAATCCAAAAACAAAAAATAATCAATGGTATGCAGCAATGACCAATCCCACTTCCCAAATCCCTCCTCTTTGTAGAAAATACTAGGGATGTGAATCATTTTTCAACGATTAAAATTATCGTCTGATAATTTTAATATCGTCTTAAATCGTTATAGAACACAATACAATAGAAATTCTAACGATTTATCGTTAAAAATCGTTAATTCGTGATAGTGCGCACTAACAGAAAATGATACAAATTGACACTTTCCAGGTCAGTAAAGGTCAGTTAGGAATGAATATGTATTCCTATTGGCTGGCTGCCCTCTTATCTATTGATGTTACCAAGGTTCCCACTGAGGTGATGGTTGGGGGGATGAGAAATGGAAATGGAAACTCAGGAACACTAACAGAAAATGATACAAATTATTGACACTTTCCAGGTCAGTAAAGGTCAGTTAGGAATGAATATGTATTCCTATTGGCTGGCTGCCCTCTTATCTATTGATGTTACCAAGGTTCCAACTGAGGTGATGGTTGGGGGGATGGGAAATGGAAACTGTTGGTAGTTGACAAAAAAAGTAATGTGATCAGTCAATATGACTAGAACTTGGGCCCTATTCCTGATAACAGGAGTGTTGTGATCTTCCTGCACTCAGTGCCCTATCCCTGATACCAGGGGTGTTGTGATCTTCCTGCACACAGTGCCCTAACGCTGACACCAGGAGTGTTGTGATCTTCCTGCACACAGTGCCCTAACGCTGACACCAGGGGTGTTGTGATCTTCCTGCACACAGTGCCCTATCCCTATTAATACCAGGAGTGTTGTGATCTTCCTGCACACAGTGCCCTAACCCTGATACCAGGGGTGTTGTGATCTTCCTGCACACAGTGCCCTAACCCTATTAATACCAGGAGTGTTGTGATCTTCCTGCACACAGTGCCCTAACCCTGACACCAGGGGTGTTGTGATCTTCCTGCACACAGTGCCCTATCCCTATTAATACCAGGAGTGTTGTGATCTTCCTGCACACAGTGCCCTAACCCTGATACCAGGGGTGTTGTGATCTTCCTGCACACAGTGCCCTAACCCTGATACTAGGGGTGTTGTGATCTTCCTGCATGCAGTGTCCTATCCCGCCTGCATTACTAGTGAGAGGCTGGCTTCACAGACAGGAGGGAGCTGCCTGACCCTCACTCCTGACTTCCCCCATGTCCCAGCCAGTGAATGGTGTGTGGGTGAGGGGGGGGGGGGAGGATGGTGAAGCTGAGACAGCTCCCTCCCTGCATTACTAGTGAGAGGCTGGCTTCACAGACAGGGGGGAGCTTCCTGACCCTCACTCCTCCCCCCCCCCCTGTCCCAGCCAGTGAATGGTGTGTGGGTGAGGGGGGGGGGGGGAGGATGGTGAGGCTGAAACAGCTCCTTCCCTGCATTACTAGGGAGAGGCTGGCTTCACAGACAGGGGGGAGCTGCCTGACCCTCACTCCTCCCCTCCCCCATGTCCCAGCCAGTGAATGGTGTGTGGGTGAGGGGGGGGGGGAGGATGGTGAAGGCTGAGACAGCTCCCTCCCTGCATTACTAGTGAGAGGCTTGCTTCACAGACAGGGGGGAGCTGCCTGACCCTCACTCCTCCGGGGTGTTAGAACATAAGAACATAAGAAAATGCCATACTGGGTCAGACCAAGGGTCCATCAAGCCCAGCATCCTGTTTCCAACAGTGGCCAATCCAGGCCATAAGAACCTGGCAAGTACCCAAAAACTAAGTCTATTCCATGTAACCATTGCTAATGGCAGTGGCTATTCTCTAAGTGAACCTAATAGCAGGTAATGGACTTCTCCTCCAAGAACTTATCCAATCCTTTTTTAAACACAGCTATACTACCTGCACGAACCACATTCTCTGGCAACAAATTCCAGAGTTTAATTGTGCGTTGAGTAAAAAAGAACTTTCTCCGATTAGTTTTAAATGTGCCCCATGCTAACTTCATGGAGTGTCCCCTAGTCCTTCTACTATCTGAAAGAGTAAATAACCGATTCACATCTACCCGTTCTAGACCTCTCATGATTTTAAAACACCTCTATCATATCCCCCCTCAGTCGTCTCTTCTCCAAGCTGAAAAGTCCTAATCTCTTTAGTCTTTCCTCATAGGGGAGTTGTTCCATTCCCCTTATCATTTTGGTAGCCCTTCTCTGTACCTTCTCCATCGCAATTATATCTTTTTTGAGATGCGGCGACCAGAATTGTACACAGTATTCAAGGTGCGGTCTCACCATGGAGCGATACAGAGGCATTATGACATTTTCCGTTTTATTCATCATTCCTTTTCTAATAATTCCCAACATTCTGTTTGCTTTTTTGACTGCCGCAGCACACTGAACCGACGATTTCAATGTGTTATCCACTATGACACCTAGATCTCTTTCTTGGGTTGTAGCACCTAATATGGAACCCAACATCGTGTAATTATAGCATGGGTTATTTTTCCCTATATGCATCACCTTGCACTTTTCCACATTAATTTCATCTGCCATTTGGATGCCCAATTTTCCAGTCTCACAAGGTCTTCCTGCAATTTATCACAATCTGCTTGTGATTTAACTACTCTGCACAATTTTGTGTCATCTGCAAATTTGATTATCTCACTCGTCGTATTTCTTTCCAGATCATTTATAAATATATTGAACAGTAAGGGTCCCAATACAGATCCCTGAGGCACTCCACTGTCCACTCCCTTCCACTGAGAAAATTGCCCATTTAATCCTACTCTCTGTTTCCTGTCTTTTAGCCAGTTTGCAATCCACGAAAGGACATCGCCACCTATCCCATGACTTTTTACTTTTCCTAGAAGCCTCTCATGAGGAACTTTGTCAAACGCCTTCTGAAAATCCAAGTATACTATATCTACCGGTTCACCTTTATCCACATGTTTATTAACTCCTTCAAAAAAGTGAAGCAGATTTGTGAGGCAAGACTTGCCCTGGGTAAAGCCATGCTGACTTTGTTCCATTAAACCATGTTTTTCTATATGTTCTGTGATTTTGATGTTTAGAACACTTTCCACTATTTTTCCTGGCACTGAAGTCAGGCTAACCGGTCTGTAGTTTCCCGGATCGCCCCTGGAGCCCTTTTTAAATATTGGGGTTACATTTGCTATCCTCCAGTCTTCAGGTACAATGGATGATTTTAATGATAAGTTACAAATTTTTACTAATAGGTCTGAAATTTCATTTTTTAGTTCCTTCAGAACTCTGGGGTGTATACCATCCGGTCCAGGTGATTTACTACTCTTCAGTTTGTCAATCAGGCCTACCACATCTTCTAGGTTCACCGTGATTTGATTCAGTCCATCTGAATCATTACCCATGAAAACCTTCTCCATTACGGGTACCTCCCCAACATCCTCTTCAGTAAACACCGAAGCAAAGAAATCATTTAATCTTTCCGCGATGGCCTTATCTTCTCTAAGTGCCCCTTTAACCCCTCGATCATCTAACGGTCCAACTGACTCCCTCACAGGCTTTCTGCTTCGGATATATTTAAAAAAGTTTTTACTGTGAGTTTTTGCCTCTACAGCCAACTTCTTTTCAAATTCTCTCTTAGCCTGTCTTATCAATGTCTTACATTTAACTTGCCAATGTTTATGCTTTATCCTATTTTCTTCTGTTGGATCCTTCTTCCAATTTTTGAATGAAGATCTTTTGGCTAAAATAGCTTCTTTCACCTCCCCTTTTAACCATGCCGGTAATCGTTTTGCCTTCTTTCCACCTTTCTTAATGTGTGGAATACATCTGGACTGTGCTTCTAGAATGGTATTTTTTAACAATGACCACGCCTCTTGGACATTTTTTACTTTTGTAGCTGCTCCTTTCAGTTTTTTTCTAACAATTTTTCTCATTTTATCAAAGTTTCCCTTTTGAAAGTTTAGCACGAGAGCCTTGGATTTGCACACTGTTCCTTTTCCAGTCATTAAATCAAATCTGATCATATTATGATCACTATTGCCAAGCGGCCCCACCACCGTTACCTCTCTCACCAAGTCCTGTGCTCCACTGAGAATTAGATCTAAAATTGCTCCCTCTCTCGTCGGTTCCTGAACCATTTGCTCCATAAAGCTATCATTTATTCCATCCAGGAACGTTATCTCTCTAGCGTGACCCGATGATACATTTACCCAGTCTATATTGGGGTAATTGAAGTCTCCCATTATTACTGCACTACCAATTTGGTTGGCTTCCCTAATTTCTCTTAGCATTTCACTGTCCATCTCACCATCTTGACCAGGTGGACGGTAGTATACCCCTATCACTGTAGTCTTCCCTGATACACAAGGGATTTCTAACCATAAAGATTCAATTTTGTATTTAGTCTCATGCAGGTGTTGTGATCTTCCTGCACACAGTGCCCTGTCCCTGATACCAGGGGTGTTGTGATCTTCTTGCATGCAGTGCCCTATCCCTATTAATACCAGGAGTGTTGTGATCTTCCTGCACACAGTGCCCTATCCCTAATACCAGGGGTGTTGTGATCTTCCTCCACACAGTGCCCTATTCCTGATACCAGGAGTATTGTGATCTTCCTGCACGCAGTGCCCTATCCCTGATACCGGGATGTGTTCAAGAAGATCACAACACCCCCGGTAACCGGGATAGGGCACTGCATGCAGGAAGATCACAACACCCCCGGTATCAGGAATAGGGCACTGTGTGCAGGAAGATCACAACACCTCTGGTATTAGGGATAGGGCACTGTGTGCAGGAAGATCACAACACTCCTGGTATTAATAGGGATAGGGCACTGCATGCAGGAAGATCACAACACCCCTGGTATCAGGGATAGGGCACTGTGTGCAGGAAGATCACAACACCCCGGAGGAGTGAGGGTCAGGCAGCTCCCCCCTGTCTGTGAAGCCAGCCTCTCACTAGTAATGCAGGGAAGGAGCTGTTTCAGCCTCACCATCCTCCCCCCCCCCCCCCTCACCCACACACCATTCACTGGCTGGGACATGGGGGAGGGGAGGAGTGAGGGTCAGGAAGCTCCCCCCTGTCTGTGAAGCCAGCCTCTCACTAGTAATGCAGGGAGGGAGCTGTTTCAGCCTCACTATCCTCCCCCCCCCTCACCCACACACCATTCACTGGCTGGGACATGGGGGAGGGGAGGAGTGAGGGTCAGGAAGCTCCCCCCTGTCTGTGAAGCCAGCCTCTCACTAGTAATGCAGGCGGGATAGGGCACTGCATGCAGGAAGATCACAACACCCCTGGTGTCAGGGTTAGGGCACTGTGTGCAGGAAGATCACATCTCCCCTGGTGTCAGGGTTAGGGCACTGTGTGCAGGAAGATCACAACACTCCTGGTATTAATAGGGATAGGGCACTGTGTGCAGGAAGATCACATCTCCCCTGGTGTCAGGGTTAGGGCACTGTGTGCAGGAAGATCACAACACTCCTGGTATTAATAGGGATAGGGCACTGTGTGCAGGAAGATCACAACACTCCTGGTATTAATAGGGATAAGGCACTGTGTGCAGTAAGATCACAACACCCCTGGTGTCAGGGTTAGGTCACTGTGTGCAGGAAGATCACAACACCCCTGGTATCAGGGTTAGGGCACTGTGTGCAGGAAGATCACAACACTCCTGGTATTAATAGGGATAGGGCACTGTGTGCAGGAAGATCACAACACCCCTGGTGCCAGGGTTAGGGCACTGTGTGCAGGAAGATCACAACACTCCTGGTATTAATAGGGATAGGGCACTGTGTGCAGGAAGATCACATCACCCCTGGTGTCAGGGTTAGGGCACTGTGTACAGGAAGATCACAACACTCCTGGTATTAATAGGGATAGGGCACTGTGTGCAGGAAGATCACAACACCCCTGGTATCAGGGTTAGGGCACTGTGTGCAGGAAGATCACAACACTCCTGGTATTAATAGGGATAGGGCACTGTGTCCAGGAAGATCACAACACCCCTGGTGCCAGGGTTAGGGCACTGTGTGCAGGAAGATCACAACACTCCTGGTATTAATAGGGATAGGGCACTGTGTGCAGGAAGATCACATCACCCCTGGTGTCAGGGTTAGGGCACTGTGTACAGGAAGATCACAACACTCCTGGTATTAATAGGGATAGGGCACTGTGTGCAGGAAGATCACAACACTCCTGGTATTAATAGGGATAGGGCACTGTGTGCAGGAAGATCACATCACCCCTGGTGTCAGGGTTAGGGCACTGTGTACAGGAAGATCACAACACTCCTGGTATTAATAGGGATAGGGCACTGTGTGCTAGGGATGTGAATCGTGTCCTCGATCGTCTTAACGATCGATTTCGGCTGGGAGGGGGAGGGAATCGTATTGTTGCCGTTTGGGGGGGTAAAATATCGTGAAAAATCGTGAAAAATCGTGAAACATCTAAAAATCTAAAAATCGCAAAACCGGCACATTAAAACCCCCTAAAACCCACCCCCGACCCTTTAAATTAAATCCCCCACCCTCCCGAACCCCCCCCAAATGAGTTAAATAACCTGCGGGTCCAGCGGCGGTCCGGAACGGCAGCGGTCCGGAACGGGCTCCTGCTCCTGAATCTTGTTGTCTTCAGTCGGCGCCATTTTCCAAAATGGCGCCGAAAAATGGCGGCGGCCATAGACGAACACGATTGGACGGCAGGAGGTCCTTCCGGACCCCCGCTGGACTTTTGGCAAGTCTCGTGGGGGTCAGGAGGCCCCCCACAAGCTGGCCAAAAGTTACTGGAGGTCCAGCGGGGGTCAGGGAGCGATTTCCCGCCGCGAATCGTTTTCGTACGGAAAATGGCGCCGGCAGGAGATCGACTGCAGGAGGTCGTTCAGCGAGGGTTCCGGCGCCTCGCTGAACAACCTCCTGCAGTCGATCTCCTGCCGGCGCCATTTTCCGTACGAAAACGATTCGCGGCGGGAAATCGCTCCCTGACCCCCGCTGGACCTCCAGGAACTTTTGGCCAGCTTGTGGGGGACCTCCTGACCCCCACGAGACTTGCCAAAAGTCCAGCGGGGGTCCGGAAGGACCTCCTGCCGTCCAATCGTGTTCGTCTATGGCCGCCGCCATTTTTCGGCGCCATTTTGGAAAATGGCGCCGGCTGAAGACAACAAGATTCAGGAGCAGGAGCCCGTTCCGGACCGCTGCCGTTCCGGACCGCCGCTGGACCCGCAGGTTATTTAACTCATTTGGGGGGGGTTCGGGAGGGTGGGGGATTTAATTTAAAGGGTCGGGGGTGGGTTTTAGGGGGTTTTAGTGTGCCGGCTCACGATTCTAACGATTTATAACGATAAATCGTTAGAATCTCTATTGTATTGTGTTCCATAACGGTTTAAGACGATATTAAAATTATCGGACGATAATTTTAATCGTCCTAAAACGATTCACATCCCTACTGTGTGCAGGAAGATCACAACACTCCTGGTATTAATAGGGATAGGGCACTGTGTGCAGGAAGATCACAACACCCCTGGTATCAGGGTTAGGGCACTGTGTGCAGGAAGATCACAACACTCCTGGTATTAATAGGGATAGGGCACTGTGTACAGGAAGATCACAACACCCCTGGTGTAAGGGTTAGGGCACTGTGTGCAGGAAGATCACAACACCCCTGGTATCAGGGTTAGGGCACAAGTTCTAGTCACATTGGCTGATCACATTACTTTTTTTGTCAAGCTACCAACTGTTTCCATTTCCCATCCCCCATATATTGTCAGTGGGAACCTTGGTAACATGAATAAATAAGAGGGTAGCCAATAGGAATACATATTCTTTCCTAAACTGACCTTAACTGACCTGAAAAGTGTCAAATTGTATCATTTTCTGTTAGTGCGCACTAATCGGAAAAAACAATTTTTTAACTAAAAAATCGTGCCAAACACGATTTTCTTCTCCTGCCAGACGATTTCAATCGTTAAGATGATAGGGCACACGATTCACATCCCTAGAAAATACCTCCCCTCTCCAAACAAATGCCCCCTGTATTAAAACCCTCCAGCAGTAGGATCCCCCCTGCCCCCTCAGTCCACCCTCACCCAAAATAAAACATCATCATTGTAGTCTAGTAGGTCTCCTCATCTCTTCCGCCACTTCCCTTTATATTAAAAATAGATTTTGGTTGTCTAGTGAGGCTTCTAGACCCTTAGAAACCCCCCCCCCCACCCCACATGATGGGGCAAAGCTTTCTCTGCAAGCAAGTTGTAAAATTTGCAAGCATTAGAGGGCAATTTTCAAAGGGATTTCTGCAAGTAAATGAGTGTTTACCACAGACTTCCACCTTTTACCGCTGCATGGTATGCATGGCATGTGTCCTGTCCACAGCATGTGGACTTTTCTCTAGAGATGTGAATCGTGTCCTCGATCGTCTTAACGATCGATTTCGGCTGGGAGGGGGAGGGAATCGTATTGTTGCCGTTTGGGGGGGTAAAATATCGTGATATATCGTTAAAATCGTTTAAAACCCGCTAAACCCACCCCCGACCCTTTAAATTAAATCCCCCCACCCTCCCGAACCCCCCCCAAATGACTTAAATTACCTGGTGGTCCAGCGGGGGTCCGGAACGGCAGCGGTCCGGAACGGGCTCCTGCTACTGAATCTTGTTGTCTTCGGCCGGCGCCATTTTCCAAAATGGCGCCGAAAAATGGCGGCGGCCATAGACGAACACGATTGGACGGCAGGAGGTCCTTCCGGACCCCCGCTGGACTTTTGGCAAGTCTCGTGGGGGTCAGGAGGCCCCCCACAAGCTGGCCAAAAGTTACTGGAGGTCCAGCGGGGGTCAGGGAGCGATTTCCCGCCGCGAATCGTTTTCGTACGGAAAATGGCGCCGGCAGGAGATCGACTGCAGGAGGTCGTTCAGCGAGGGTTCCGGCGCCTCGCTGAACGACCTCCTGCAGTCGATCTCCTGCCGGCGCCATTTTCCGTACGGAAAACGATTCGCGGCGGGAAATCGCTCCCTGACCCCCGCTGGACCTCCAGGAACTTTTGGCCAGCTTGGGGGGGGCCTCCTGACCCCCACAAGACTTGCCAAAAGTCCAGCGGGGGTCCGGAAGGACCTCCTGCCGTCGAATCCTGTTGGTCTATGGCCGCCGCCATTTTTCGGTGCCATTTTGGAAAATGGCGCCGGCCGAAGACAACTAGATTCAGTAGCAGGAGCCCGTTCCGGACCGCTGCCGTTCCGGACCCCCAGGTAATTTAAGTCATTTGGGGGGGGGTTCGGGAGGGTTGGGGATTGAAGGAGGTAGGATTTGGCAAGGAAATGTTTAAGTTATTTGGGGGGGGTTCGGGAGGGTGGGGGATTTAATTTAAAGGGTCGGGGGTGGGTTTTAGCGGGTTTTAGTGTGCCGGCTCACGATTCTAACGATTTATAACGATAAATCGTTAGAATCTCTATTGTATTGTGTTCCATAACGGTTTAAGACGATATTAAAATTATCGGACGATAATTTTAATCGTCCTAAAACGATTCACATCCCTACTTTTCTCTACAGGGAACAGAGTAGCATTGGGCCCAGGGTGAGGGTGACATCCAACCGTTCCTTCAAAGTCCATCCAGAGTTTATTTTCAGTTTTTCTGCCCACTTCCTGCAGGATGTTTGCGCTTACAAACTCTGGGTACTTTTAAACTGTGGTTCCCTCCAGACCACAGATTTTCATGGCCTGCAAGTAGAAAAGCAAGCTATTTGAGGTTTGAAATTATCTCTCCCCAACCATGGGTGTAGCATCCATAGTGCACAGTGGTGCACAGGTACCAAAAACTTTAAAGCAAGGTGTGCAGTGTACACCAACTGTGTGAACATCCAGGAGAGTGGTGACACACAGGAGGAAGAGGCCTGCGAGGCCACTGGCAGACCCCATCTCACTGGTGGCCAAGAAGAGGAAGAGGCTCATGAGGCTGCTGGCCGATTCCATCTTGCTGGCAGCCAAGAAGAAGAACAGGCCTGGGAGGCCGCCGGTGAACCCCATCTCGCTGGCGGCGAAGAAAAGAAGCAGAACCAGGAGGCCCCCGGCAGACCCTGTCCCCTTGGCGGTGAAGAAAGAAGAGGTCCAGGAGGTCACCAGTGGCTCAGAAGAGAAAGAAGTCCATTCTCCTGCTTCTCTAAGTAAGCAGGCCTTCAAATCACATGCAGCCAGTATGTGCTCTATGCTGATCTCGTGAATCATGAGATCAGGATAGAAGATGTGCTAATCCCATATGTTTTGAACAGCACAGAGCAGGCATACGAGCAGCAGCAGGAGAACAGGTTCCTTCCTCTTCTCGGCTGCCGGTGGCCTCTCAGGCTTGTGCCTCTTCTTGGCCACAGGCAGGATCGGGTCTATTGTCAGCCCCTTCCAGATCCAATAGAGAGCTTGCCTGTGTTTGTGTGTGTGTGTGTGTGTGTGTATGTGTGTGTGTGTGAGTGAGATAGAGAGAGAATAGTAAGCTGCCTGGGTATGTGTGAATGGTAACTTGTCTGGGTGTGAATGTGTGTAGTGTGAATGGTAACCTACCCGGGTATATGTGTGTGTGTGTGTATGTGTGTGTGTGTGTGTGCCTGCTTGGGGGGCATGTGAATGGGAGCCTGCCTGAGTGTATGTGTGTGTGAGAGAGAACATGTGGGTGTGAGAGCCCATAAGTGAGACAGAGAAGAGCATTTGGGAGTGGGAGCCTGCATGTGAGAGAGATAGTATATGAGGGAGCCTGTGCATGTGGGGGTGTGATAGTGACAGCCTGCATGTGAGAGAGAGCATGTGAGAACATGTGTGTTTGCATGGCAATATGAAGCTATGTGAGAGAGTATATGTGTCTGAAGAGGGGAATGGGCGCTTGCATGTGAGAATGAGAGGCTGTGTGTGTATGTATGTATGGGAGTGGAAGCCTACATGTCATGTAGTACTACAGAAATGCTAAGTAGTAGTCGTAGAACCTGTGTGCTTGTGTGTGAGACAGTATATGGAGTGAGAACCTATGTGTGTGTTTGTGGGAATGGGAACATGCGTGGTGAGAGCCTGTGTGTATGTGTGTGGGAGTGGGAGCCTGTGTATAAATCAGAACATATAAAAGTGAGAGCTTGCAAATGTGTATGGGAATGAGACCTTGCATGTGAAAGATAGCATGTGAGACTGAGAACCTGCATGTGAGAGAGAACATATGAGAGTGGGAGTGTGTGAGAGAAAGCTTATGTGTGAGCCCGCATGTGAGAGAGAGCCTGTGTGTGTGTGTGCATGTGTGTGTATGTGTATGGAGGAAGGAAAGAAGACAGGAGGAGAGAGAAGAAAAAAAGAATAAAAGGGACCCTGAAAAAGGAATAAGGAAAAGACAGACAAAGGGAAAAAAGAGACTGGGATCAACCGATTAGAAAACTAAGATCAGACAACAAAGGTAAAAAAATATATATATTTTGCCTTTCAGCAACTGGAATATGCCATTTTTGAGAACGTGCATTTATTATATATTTGTATTTTGCTTTTCCTTCAGTATTCCAGAGTTCACATAGTCTGGAATACTGTTTCTGTTTCTAATTTGTAGTCCCTTATTCTGTGGTAGGAAAGGGTCTGTCTGTGATGCGCATGTGTAACAGAAGTGTAGTATTTTGACTAGTGTGTAATTTCTCTGTAGGGATTTGTAACAGTCTGGCTTGTTCTGTATGCCCAGTAGGTGGTGTATTAGTGTTTTAGGGCCTTGTGTGTCATACACAGGCTCTCACAGGCATGAATGTGTGAGAGAGAGGAATTGTGTATGAGAGCATTAGCATTTATATGAGAAAGGGACTGTGTGAAAGAATGAATGTGTTAGTATGTGTGTGTGAATGAGAGAGAGAGGAGATAGTTTGGTAGCCCTACCTCCACCAATCAATGATAATCTCAGAGTGAGTGGAAATTAAAAGGTCCCAGGTATGGAGAGCAGGAGATTTTTTAAATTCTTATTAGTTTTAATTATTGGGTGCAATTTGATGTTTCTATTGTTTTGAAATATTTTATTGTTTTTTTGGGTAATATTAGAACATTTTTTGATTGCAGGATGTTTTATTTATCAGATGTTTTGAAATATTTTATTGATGTTTGGGAAATATTAGAATAAATTTATGCAAATGTTTTAAAATTATTGGATGTTTGTCGGCTGGGTTGACATTTATTCTTTTTATTAGCCTGATTTTAATATTATGAATGTTTCATATCTCTTGACTTTACTGCTTCATGTTTTTCAAGGAATGATGATGTTTCTGTTTTTCTATTGTGTACTGCATAATACAGTCAGGCTTCTGGTTTCCAGTTCAGTTTTTGGTGGCAGATCTCTATTGTATTTGATGAAGGTTTGAATGTATTTTAAAGGTCCAATTTATGTGTAACTTGAATTCTTGCTGTGAAAGTTATGGTACTTACCATCACTGACTTTTATGGCATTATGGACCTTTCTTCCTCATTTCTATTTTAAACAGAAGTTTGCTTTTTATTAATTTCATTGGCATGCAGAACATGGTTTTGAATAGTCTTGTTGAAAATATTTTTTCATTCACATATTTTACTGTAACCACTATTAGTAGATTAAGTTATTATTTTAAAGGATGGATTTAGCTTATTTTCCCTCTAAGGATTGTGCTGCTGTGAGCATAAAACTGATAGGCTTTTAGCATCAAAGAAAGTAATGCTCACGAGGTAATTGTAAGAGGGTAGACTGTGTTCTAGGGCACATAGTGTTACGCGTCCCACCTGCGGTCATCCCGCGCACGGGACCGCTCACCTTCGGGGTCACAAAGCGGGTCCCGGTACTGTCTCTCTCGCGGCCCTTGCTAGTCCGGCTAGGCCCCGGCATCCCGCGGCGGTGGTCGCCGGGCCTTCAGTTGCGCACCTGGCCTCACGCCAGGCCTCAGCAGCTCAGCAGCTAGCCACGCCCCTATGCGTGCGCACACAGACCAGCCACCCTGATGTAAATTCCAGAGCAGGGCCTAGTTCCATGGCGCACCCTGATTGAACTCATGTCATAAGGAAGTTCCTGGCCTCACTTCCTTGCCTTGGCAATCGGGTCGGTTTGTTCCTGAGATTGCCCTTGCTCGTGTTCCTGCTTGCTTGCCTAGTCTCGTTCCAGGATCCTTCTGTTCCAGTTCAGTTCCTGCTTGTACCTGCTTCCTTGCCCTGCTTGTTCTGTGTTCGTTGTTCGTCTCCCTGGTCTTACCTTGGACTTACTTTCTGGTAAAGACCTCAGCTTGTTCCTGAACTGCCTGCCGCCTGCCAAAGACCTCAGCTTGTTCCTGACCTGCCTGCCTGCTGCCTGTCAAAGACCTCAGCCTGCTCCTGACCTGCCTGCTCTCCTGCCGCCTGCCAAAGACCTCAGACTGCTCTTTTACCTTGCCTGACCTCTGGATCTTGACCCTTGCTTCGTTGACCACTCCTCGGACTGATTCTTGGACTTTGACCCTGCTTGCCTGGCTTTCCTTGATTCTGGCTCTGTTCCTAGCCTTGTCCTCACCAACTCTATTCTGGTTCGCTCTCCTCCAACCTGTTTCCAGCTTCAAACCCGACTCTGACTCTCCCTGCAAGGCCCACCTAATTCTCAGCGGCCCGGGTCCCTATGGGCTCCTCCCGGGGTGACCTCGGGCTTCCAGTGGTGAAGATCTACACTGCCTCTGTCTCCTTCCATGCTCCGCCCCCTGTGGTCAGTCCCCGTACTGCCACAGGACAGGGGTCCACCCCTGAGTGCAGGACATAGCAGCAGCAAATTTTGTGGTGCACCACCAACTTCAGCAATCACCCTACGTCCATGTCTCCAACTGTGTATTCTCTGAATTAAGTCAACTCAAACTTTTCTTAGATGGACTAATCATGGCAAAGTAACCATGGAAAAATTATATTCTGCATAAATACAGCAAGCAAAGTTCTAGGCAGAAATGTGTGTATAAAATTAAAATCTTCTGGGGTTTGCTTTGCTTTGCTTTAGTGTGAGGCAATGCAATTAGGTTTATACAGTTTTGAACAGCTTTTGGCCAATTCTTTACCTTTATTTCTTTTACATTTATTGTGAAAGATACCATGCTCTATTTCTAATTTTCTAAATTTGATCTCTCATATCTTTTCTTTTTTTTTTTTCTGGTTATGATTTTGTTAATTAAGTCTAACTTGTTTGCATTTCTTTATGTCATAAATTCTTGATATGTAGTTTTAAAGTCCTATAAATATAAAAATTAAAATGATGGCCTATTTTAGTAAGAATTAATAAATATGTTCCTTAATGCCCTCTAAGAATCCTTGATCGCTGCTCTTTTTAAAAATATTCATATACTTGTTCAGGGGCTATAAATGGACATTGCAGAGTATCAGTGAAAGCACATCCATTATCAGAAAGCAAAGGTCATAGAGCACTAACATATAAAGGCTGTGATAATGCTCACAATTATGACAGATGGTGTCTTGGAGCTTTAAAGGAGCCTTTGCTTTTGTCTACATTATATTTCATCTGCCATTTAGATGCCCAATTCCCCATGACAAGGTCCTCATAGTTAACTTGCATTTTGATTATTTAGCATATTTTATCTCATCTGCAAATTTGACCACCTTGACTTGTTAGCCTTTTCCATGTCATTTATGAATATGTTAAACAACACTGCCCTCAGCACAAGATTCCTGGGATCTCCACTGTTTACATCACTCCATTTGGAAAACTGACCATTTAAACCTTCTCTCTGTTTCCTAAAGGCCCTGAAGTGGCTGAGTGAGTTAGAAACTGTTCGAGAAGAAGGCAGCAAAAGGTAGTGGTAAATGGAATTCATTTCAAATAGAGGGGGGAGGGGGGGGTTACCAGTGGTGTGCTGCAGGGATCGGTTCTCAGTCCAGTTCTGTTCAATATTATTGTAAGTGATATAAAAGAAGGGCTAGATAGATATTGCAGAAGGGCTATCAGAAAAGGCTTGCTTTTTTAGCAGATGATACCAAAATCTACAATAGGGTAGAGACATCCTGAAAGGAGTGAAAGAGGAATATTGTGAAACTTGAGAAACAGGCAAGTGTTTGGAAGCTAATAATTAATGCTAAAAAATGCTTCTGGGTTAAAAAAAACCAAAAAAAAACCGAAGGGAGCAATGCAATATACCGGGTGAAGTTCTTCTAAGGACAAAACAAGTGTAACATCTAGGGGTGATCACAGCTGTTGATCGTAAGGTGACCAAACAGGTAGATAGTGCCAGAAGGATGCCTGGATGCATAGGAAGAGGAATAGCCAGCAGGAAAAAATAAGGTGATATCGCCACTGTATAAGTTTGGAGTACTGTGTACAATTCTGAAGAAGATATAAATCAAATATTGTCAGTCCAAACGGCAACTACTAAAATGATCAGTGGTATTCATTTTAAAGCATATGGGGACAGACTTAATGATCTAGGGGCCCAGAAAACAAAGAGGAAGGCGGTCTAAAAAAGCCGTGAGGAACAAAAAAGAAGGTAGCCGGAAGTCCTTCGAGAATTCTTTATTGGTTGCCCGACACTAGGCTTGAGTTTCGCCTAAAAAAGGCTGCTTCAGGGGCTGAACAAACTTTAAAATGGCTTATTCATAAGTCAGCATGATCGGTTGGGTTACATCACAGGCTTCTTTGAATATCTCCAATGAATTTAGAGATTTATTCTTTGATGCAAGCAAATGTTATATATCCATCCATCAATCGGGATCTCCTCGATTGTGGTCAAGAGCAGTTTAAAAATTCAATACGTGTCTGGAATCACACAAAATATATAACATTTGCTTGCATCAAAGAATAAATCTCTAAATTCATTGGAGATATTCAAAGAAGCCTGTGATGTAACCCAACCGATCATGCTGACTTATGAATAAGCCATTTTAAAGTTTGTTCAGCCCCTGAAGCAGCCTTTTTTAGGCGAAACTCAGGCCTAGAGTCGGGCAACCAATAAAGAATTCTCAAAGGACTTCCAGCTACCTTCTTTTTTGTTCCTCAAGACTTAAAGATCTAAACACATATACCCTAGAGGAAAGATGGGATAGAGGAGATATGAGAGAGCTTCAATGTATCAATACACAGGAAACAGCCCTCTTTCAATAGAAAGGAGGCTTTGGAACAAGGTATCATGGGTAAGGTGAAAAGGAGAAATCTAAGAAAATATTTCTTTATGAAAGGATGGTGATCCATGGAACAGCTTCCCAGTGGAGGTGGGGAGACAAACACAAGATCAAAATTCCAAAACATATGGTGCAAGCACAGAAAATCTCTGAGGGTGAGAAAGGGACTATAAAGCTGAGCAGAGGGTGTAGATGGGCAGACTGGATAGGCTGTAGCTGTATGGTCTATATGTGATGTTATTTTCTCTGTTTCTAACTATTATGATTTCAGCTGCTATGCAGCTTCACCGTACCCTGACTATGATGCCTCCCTACCAGTAGATGTCTCCTGTGAGTCCTGCTCAGAACTGTCCTCACCATCTCTTCCTTGGTCTCATGATTCAGCATGTCTTATAGCCTCCCTTTCACCAGGGGACCTCAACAAGCATACTCTTCAGGCTGGCCAAGCTTCTCCTCTCTGTTCTCTCCAAGCCCAGGTCTCTGCTCTATATAATCCAGCCCTGCCATAGCCACCTTGTCAATTCATGTAGTTATGTTTGCCTCCTTGTCTTGGCCTTTGACTTTCTTTCTACTTTTCCTCTAGCTTTGCCTTGTGGCCTTCTTCTAGCCTTCTGCTCCTAGCCTTGCCTTATGGCCTTCGGGCCTTCTGCTCCTAGTTCTACCTGGCAGCCTTTGGGCCTTCTGCTCCTAGCCTTTCCTTGCCTTCTGGCAATCCAGTCTTCTGCTCCTAGCCTTGTCTTATGACTACCTGGCCTTCTTGCTTGTTGCCTTGTCTGTCTTGTGGACTATCTGGTCTCATTCTGTTACCCAGTAGCCTATGGGCAATATGCCTAGTTGCCTTCAGGTGTATTCATTCTGTGTTCTGTGTTGCCTTGCTCAGCCCTTGTTTTGTCTAGTCTTATTCCAGTCCTGTCCTGTCTCAGTCCTGCCCTGTCCTTGTTTGGTGTTTTGTCCTATCCCAGTCCTTTTCCTGTGCTTACTCCTAGAACCAGCTTTGTTCCAGACCTGCCAGTCTCTTCCCAGCTTTGCTGCATCCAGCCTGTCTACAGCCTTGCCTGATCTAGCCTGTCCACAGCCTTGCCTGATGTAGCCTATCTACATCTTTGCCGTATCTAGCCTGTCCACAATCTTGCTTGGTTCAGCCTGTCTACAGCTTCGCCTAACCCAGACTTTGCCTTGCTTGATCTGCCTGTTTTCAGGATTCCCATGTACTTCCTACTAGCCCCTATCACCCAAAGACCCAACCTGCAGGGAAGGGGGCTAGCTAGGGAGAAAACCATCCTATGTCCCATCCTGCAGTCCTGCACTACCCCTCAGGCAATGTTCTCTGAACAGGGAGTGTGTAATACTAGCAGATTAAAAGAACAAGATTGATTCATTGTGCTGTAGGGATGTGCATTCATTTCAAATGAATTACTAAAATACAATGAATATATATTTTAATGAATGGGGGGTTCCCATGAATGAAACAAAAAAATCTTTGACTCATTCATTTATGTTTCCAATTCAAGTCTATGGCCCATTGAAGTTTATATCTATGTATTGCTGAGCAAAAAACAGTTGGTGACTATAGGAAACAACTCCTACCTGTATGACCTCATAGCCTTGACAGAACCAAGGCAGGACAAGGTTGCAAGGAAACCACAGGGAGGACAAATCATGATGCAGCATTTTTTTAAATAGCCTATAGCTGCTATCTGGATCAAGTGATGCTGTCCCTCTCCCACCTTAAAGTTTAGTATGTGCAAAAAATATTCTGTATTTTCTTTTTAGCTCTTGGCAGAAGACATATTTATAGAAGCTCTCACAGAGCTTTACAAAAGCTTAGAAACTTTTGGATTTGACACTGGTAAAGGCTGCTTCTGATATCCTCTGTGCTGCAGTGGACTCACTCATATTGACAGAAAGAAAGGTGGAGGCACTGCTTCTGATTTTGATTGTAGCAGTACTTAATTGCTAGTGAATGTTTCGCCTTTGTCTGGACACTAGTGAGGTGAGCACTGCACACTGACAGACTGAGGAGAACAGTTTTACAAATCTGCCAGTCTTTTTTATTCTGTTTGTTTAACAGTTTTTCTGTGTGTGGATTGGAAAAAAGAATCACAGTCAGCACTCAGTGCACACAGCACACATATACATTGTATCTGTGTGTGTGAGAGAGAGTGACTGACAGTTTCCCATACACACAGTAGAGTTGTACTATGAGTAAGGTACAGTTACAGTATCAATAAATAAATAAAAATTCCTTTGTAATATCCAAAGCTACTGTGAGCGTATTCTTCAACAAATTCCATCATGTCAGAAAAATGGAGAGGAGAAACCTGTTGCCACGAGTCGTCTCTTACCTTCTCCGGCCAGCTGGCCCGCCTCCCTGACGCTGTCCCTCTGTGGCCCGGGGCCGCCATCTTGCAGGTGTGGCAGGAGCCGTGCCAGGGTTCCCATAGTGGCAGGAGTCACCATGAGCCAGCCATCCTCTTTGCGGCCTGAAGGCCACAGTCCCCGGTGTCCTCTGTGGCAGGGAGCCGCTCTTGTTCCTCCTTGGGCGGCAGGGGATCCACCTCCCATGTTGGGGTCTGCCTGAGGCCCGTTCTCCCTGCTTCAGCATCAGCATCTGCAGGGCCGCTGTCCAGGGTCCTGTAGACTTCCTCCTTCCTGCTTCCCTAGGCATGGGACCACATCTTTCTGCCCTTCTTAAAGGGACAGTGAAGGAGTGGTCCTGCTGACTCCTCCTTGGGCATCTCCTTCCTTCAGCCCTACAAAAGAGCTCTTCAGCCAGTCCTTCCTCACCTTTGCAAGGAGCAAGTTCCTCCTTGGAATTTGTCCTTCTGGAGCTGGTCTCCTGAGGACCCCTTGTTCCCTGCTCCTGCTTGGCATTCTTCATCTTCATTGGATCCCACGTTATTCTGTTTCTGGTCTCTTGTCTCCATCCTGATGTTCTGTTCCAGTCCTGATGTTCCGTTCCAGCCCTGATGTCTTTGTCCACGTTCCAGATGTTCTCCACTGTCCAGATGTCCTCAGCTCCACTCTGACCTGTCCCTCCTGGTCCATGACTAGCCTGGCTGGGTTGAGTAGGGCGTGTAGAGGCCCAGTGGTCCGTGACCACCCCCACTAGGGTGTGTAGGGCACTGGTGTGTCTTTTCCATCTGTTGGCACTGAGAAACCTTCTCATCCCTCATTAGACCTCTACCTTGTTCCTGATATCCTGGTGTCCATAATCCTGATGTCTGTCCTTCCCTGGGCAGGCCCCGCTCCCCTCATGGTCCATGACCAGCCGGCTGGCTGTGTAGGGCACATAGGGGACAGAGTGGTCCGCAACCAGCCCTGCCAGGCTGTGTAGGGTGCCTGAGGGACCTTGCTCGCCATCCTCCTTCCTTCTGTTCCTGGACCTCCTGAGGGGATGTCGTTTGTCCTCCTCTCCATCTTGCTCTTCACCGAGTGTCTGTGAGTTGTGGAAGCCCTGCACTCTCTTAAGAGTTCTAGACTTTTAACTACCTGATTTTAACTTGCCTTGCCTTGCCATTCCATGCCTTGTCATGCCATGCCTTGCCTGAGTCTATGTCTTCCTCAACGCCTGAGTCTTCGTCTTCCTCTGCGCCTGAGTCTTCATCCTGTGCCAGATGTCTTCATCCGTCCTTGACCTCTGTCCAGCCTGCCACCCTTGCTGTTACCCAATGGCAGGTCCGAAAGGGCTTGGAGTGGTCAGAGGACCACTCAGAGACCACCATTGCGTTGATGGTCTCAGCAGGGCATGCAGGTCTGGTGAAGGGTCAGGGCCTCCAGATTTCCAGACTAGGTTACAATAAACCAGTGTCCTCAATTTCATCTATTCTTTCACAATTAAATATCAAGAAACAGCATACTTTTTTGAGAAAATGTTTTGAGAAGGATCCTTCCGCCACCCTACAGGCTTCCTATAAATCTTCCCTTCACACCTACAGAACCACTATCCTCAAAACAAAAAGAGATTTCTATGCCTTCAAAATCCACCACTTTCAATATGACACCAGGGCCCTCTTCTCATTCATCTCTGACCTCATTAACACTCCACCCATACCCATCTCTGAAGATGAAGCCAAGGATAAATGTGGAGAACTTGCAGTCTTTTTCCAGGACAAAATCTCCAAGCTCCTGCTGAGGTTCAACTCTTCCTCCCCTCCCCCCCCCCCCCCTCTTCAACCACAATTTATCTGGTGCCTCCTTTACCTCTTTTGAACCGACATCCTCTCTGGAGATTGAAACCCTCCTTAAGAAAATGAAGCCTTCCTCACACCCTTCAGACACTATTCTCACTAAATTATTCCTGACTATACCAAACATAATTGCAAAACCCCTTGCTGAAATTATCAACTGCTCGGACATGTCCCAAAAGCCCTGAAGCAAGCAACATTCAAACCCCTATTGAAGAAACCGAATCTAGACCCTAGAGACCCCTCCAACTTTCATCCAATTTCAAACCTACTTTTTATAGCAAAGTTCTTGGAAAGGGAAGTCAACAACCAACTGAATGACTTTTTAGAAAAACAAAATGTACTCTTCCCCTCCCAATTCGATTTCCAGAAATGTTTTAACACTGAAACCCTCTTAATATCCCTTTCTGACACTCTCATCAAGGGATTAGATAAAGGCCAATCATTCATCCTCGCATTATTGGACATCTCATCAGCTTTCAACACTATCAATCACAACATATTCTTAAATCTTCTCACAGAAATTAGCATATCAGGAATGGCCCTCTGCTGGTTCCAGTCATTCCTTAACGATAGATACTATAAGGAGAGAATTGGTAATAAAGAATCCTCCCCTATAAATCTAACCCGAGGAGTCCCTCAAGGTTCATCCCTATCTCTGACCCTCTTCAATATTTACCTCCTCCCCCTCTGCCTACTCCTATCTAACCTAGGCCTCATCCACTTCATCTATGCGGATGATGTCCAAATTCTTATCCCCAAGTGCTCAAGACCTGGGACCACTGCCTTAAATCAATCAGCCAGATCCTTACCAGCCTCAACCTAGCCCTCAACCCAGAAAAAATGGAACTTCTCATCATCTCCGCTGACCTAAACCATCTCTCCCTACTCACCCCGGCAACACTGACTATATCTACTGCCCAACAAGTAAAAGACCTAGGCGTTAAGATGGACAGTCAGCTGAATCTAAAAAATTTCATTAATACCACAATAAAGGATGGCTTCTTTAAACTTTAAGTTCTAAAGAAATTAAAACCCCTCCTCCACCTCCACGACTTGCGTACTGTCCTCCAAGCTACACTGTTCTCAAAAAATTAACTACTGCAACTCTCTGCTTCTAGGCCTCCCTGTGACTACCATTACACCTCTCCAAATGCTCCAAAACTCAGCAGCAGAATCCTCACTAACACCCGCAAAAAAGAGCACATTACCCATATCCTCAAAGATCTCCACTGGCTCCCTATCCATTTCAGAATAATCCACAAGTGCCTTATGATTATCCACAAGTTTCTACACAACCAACACTCTCTCTGGCTAAACGATACTTTACAATACTATACATTCAATAGGCCTATTGGCTCCACCTACAAGCGAACCCGCCTCACTCCATCTCCCAAGCTGTTCCACCTCACCTCCACCAAGGAACGGGTCTTTTCCTTATCAGCCCCCAAGTTATGGAACTCCATGTCTCCAGATCTATGCTAGGAACACTGTACCCAAACCTTCAAAAAAAAAACTAAAAACATGGCTATTTAAACAAGCCTTTACTTAGCCTCCTCTTAGCCACCCCCTCTAGATGAAACCTCCCCTCCCTTCTTTTCATTATGATGCCCATCCGCCTTTCCATCCTTCCTTCCCCCCATTATAGGTCTCCCTTCCTTGCCTTCCTGCTTCCTTAAACTTAACCAGTTAAGTTATATCCGGTTAAGTTAAACCTGCTGTATGGCATGCATATCTTATCCGATTAACTTAACTAGATAAGTCCAAATATCAGCACATATCCGGCTGTCAGCCAGATAAGTAATGATGCAGTCGAATCGTGTTGTCTACGGCCGGCGCCATTTTGCGCAAAATGGCGGCGCAAAATGGCGCCGGCCGTAGACAACACGATTCGACTGTAGGAGGTCGTTCCGGACCCCCGCTGGACTTTTGGCAAGTCTTGTGGGGGTCAGGAGGCCCCCCCAAGCTGGCCAAAAGTCCCTGGGGGTCCAGCGGGGGTCCGGGAGCGATCTCCTGCTGCAAATTGTTTTTCCGTACGGAAAAACGATTCACATGCAGTCTTGTGGGGGTCAGGAGGCCCCTCCAAGCTGGCCAAAAGTCCCTGGGGGTCCAGCGGGGGTCCGGGAGCGATCTCCTGCCATGAATCGTTTTTCCGTATGGAAAAACCAAAGGTAGCGCCGGCGCCATTTCTACAAGCACCGGAGGTCCGAAAGTAAAAGATCATACCGGGACCCTTCCTCTGGACCCCAGGTAATTTAAGGCATTTTGGAGGGGTTCGGGAGGGTGGGGGATTTATTTTAAAGGGTCGGGGTGGGTTTTAGGGTTGTTTTAGAGTGCCGGTTTTCCCGCCCTCCCCCTTCCCCTCCCCCTTCCCCCGATTTACGATTTTTTGACGATAAATCGGGGGAATTGTTATTATATCACGGCTCTAACGATTTTTGACGATTTAAAATATATCGGACGATATTTTAAATCGTCAAAAAACGATTCACATCCCTACTTGCTTTAGTTAGACGATGTTAGGTTCCATATTAGCAGCCACCACCCAGGAAAAAGATCTAGGCATCATAGTGGATAATACTTTAAAATCGTCAGCTCAGTGTGCTGCAGCAGTCAAAAAAGCAAACAGAATGTTAGGAATTATTAGGAAGGGAATGGTTAATAAAACAGAAAATGTCATAATGCCTCTATATCGCTCCATGGTGAGATCGCACCTTGAATACTGTGTACAATTCTGGTCGCCGCATCTCAAAAAAGATATAGTTGCGATGGAGAAAGTACAGAGAAGGGCATCCAAAATGATAAAGGGAATGGAACAGCTCCCCTATGAGGATAGGCTGAAGAGGTTAGGGTTGTTCAGCTTGGAGAAGAGATGGCTGAGGGGGGATATGATAGAGGTCTTTAAGATCATGAGAGGTCTTGAACAAGTAGATGTGACTCGGTTATTTACACTTTCAAATAATAGAAGGACTAGGGGGCATTCCATGAAGTTAGCAAGTAGCACATTTAAGACTAATTGGAGAAAATTCTTTTTCACTCAGCACACAATAAAGCTCTGGAATTTGTTGCCAGAGGATGTGGTTAATGTAATTAGTGTAGCTGGGTTCAAAAAAGGTTTGGATAAGTTCTTGGAGGAGACGTCCATTAACTGCTATTAATCAAGTTGACTTAGGGAATAGCCACTGCTTTTAATTGCATCAGTAGCATGGGATCTTCTTAGTGTTTAGGTAATTGCCAGGTTCTTGTGGCCTGGTTTGGCCTCTGTTGGAAACAGGATGCTGGGCTTGATGGACCCTTGGTTGGACCCAGCATGGCAATTTCTTATGTTCTTATGCTTTGAGCAATAGCTAGTATCTCTTACAGTACAGGTGTGATCTGTTGCCACCCTTAAAGCACTTAGGCTGAGCATTCCTGCACCAAACAGCTTGCAGATAGTTCCATTTGCAACGTTACTCCTCACATTTCTGTGGTTTAATGGTTGCAGGCCCTTGCTCATCCACTTGCCTGTCACGACTTGTGGGGAATCCTGAAGAGCTGCTATCCTCTACGCTGTGCCTCATGTGATGTAAGTCACTTTTACAGTTAGTGGTGAGCAGAGCAGGTGCACTCCTATACTCACAATGATCTGCTCTGTGTAAAGCATTAAGGCTAGAGAAACTGTTGTCAGCTGATGACTTCATGAGCCTACAAGCTGCCTCCATAGTACATGGCACATGGTTCTGAATGTATAGGCCTACTGCTCCCAGAGGTCTCATGTGGTTGGCAAGATGGCTGATGGCCTTTCTGTGTTGTTCTCTTGCCAGATATGCATTTAGTGCCACCTAAGGCCCTGAGGGGCCCATGTCAGTACCTCAGACTAAGTAAGCGTCATATATGCCTCTGACAGATGTGTTTTATTTCACCAGGTATACATAATCAGTACCGAGGAAAGACTACCAATTCCTCATTAGCAGTTCTGTACAAGCTGCCGCACACATCAATGTTGTTTGATGACCAGCATTCCAGGAACATATACATTGCCCAATTGTAGATGCATAAAGTGCTGCAGGTAGTCCGTACTCAAAAGATAAGTGTGTCAGTGTGCGACTCAGTGAGTGATGTGCTGTGTTACCCTCTGTTAATCTCTGTCTTTGGGGGTGCTGTTGTACTAGGTGGTCTCTCTGTTACCACAGCAATCCACACTCCAGAGTAGGCAATATGTGAGCATTCATTTTGCACACACTGCTTTTGGACAGCAGTGATCGACTGCTTCCACTCTTGAGAAGAGGCACATCTGACAGTTGACCATATGGGCTGCAGTATGCATGGCCTCAGGCCTTGTACGCTAAAATTTCCCCTAGTCTGTTCACTGTTTATACCTAGCATTGAGAGAGGGGCAGAGGTGTGAAACCTGCCAGTGTCACATATCAAATATGCAGTCTTACATGTGTGCGTATTATTTATTTATTTTATTTATTTGTTGATTTTTATATACCGACATTCGTCGGATCATGCCGGTTTACATTGTAACAAATTAACAAGAGAGTGAAATACAATAAACAGGGAAGAGGAAGGGGGAGCAGCAATGAAGGAGGAGAGAGGACAGCAGTAGGAAGGATAGAAAAAGAGAGATTTTATAGGAACATTCAAAATATAAATTAACAATAAACAATATATGTACAGGTGGATATTTGAAAAAAATATAAATTAACAATAGACAATATATGTGCAGGTGGGCTGGTAGGTACCAGACCATTGATGTCAGTGAAAGGGATAGGGGGAGGGGGGGGGAAGGGAGGGACAGGGAAGGATAAGCTAAGGGTGGAGGAGGGGAACTAATAACACAGGGGTAGATTTTAAAAAAGAGCGAGATCGCGTACTTTTGTTCGCGCAGCAGGCGCAAACAAAAGTATGCTGGATTTTATAAGATACGCGCATAGCCGCATGTATCTTATAAAATCCTGGATCGGCGCGCGCAAGGCTGCCGATTTTGGGCAGCCTGCACGTGCCGAGCCGCGCAGCCTGCCTCCGTTCTCTCCGAGGCCGCTCCGAAATCGGAGCGGCCTCGGAGGGAACTTTCTTTCGCCCTCCCCTCACCTTCCCCTCCCTTCCCCTACCTAACCCACCCCCCCCGGCCCTATCTAACCCCCCCCCTTACCTTTGTCCCTCGATTTACGCCTGCTAGAAGCAGACGTAAATCTACACGCGCCAGCGGACTGCTGGCGTGCCGTCATCCGACCCGGGGGCTGGTCCGGAGGCCTTGACCACGCCCCTGGTCCGGCGCCACGCCCCCGGCCCCGCCCCTGAAACGCAGCATCCCCGCCCCCGAAATGCCGTCATTCGGCCCCGCCCCAACACGCCCCCGACACACCCCCGACACGCCCCCTCAAAAAAACCCCGGGACTTACACGCGTCCTGGGGCTCTGCGCGCGCCGGCGGCCTATGCAAAATAGGTGCGCCGGCGCGCGAAGGCCCTGCTCGCGTAAATCCGGGCGGATTTACGCGAGCAGGGCATTTAAAATCCACCCATCAGTATTTAGTAGTCTTTGCTAGGGGGAAGAAACACTGTATTTTGGAGACTTTTTATTATATTATTTTTATTATATTATTTTATTTATTATATTACTATATTAGTTGACATTTGCCTGTAAGGCACACCGTGCAAACCCCACCATGGAGGCTTTTCCACCTAGTAATTGGAGTGGGCCTAACAGTCCAGTTATTTGGGGGTGTGCAAGCTACCCAGAGCTTAAGCTGTCACTGAGGCCTGCCACTTTAAGGAGGGAGGAAGTGGATGTTAAGAAGCTGTCCACTGAATGTGGGTATGCTGGGATGGCAGGAACGAGAAGTGGAAAGGACCATATAATGGCATCGATGTTGGCCTGATTCAGATGAATGGCTTGGATGAGGGTTTAATGGCAGCATGTAGTGAGACACCTGGTGCAGGGGGGTTGTGTGTGTGGGTGGAGTTGGTTTGTTTGGTGGATGCCCGAGGCCTGACAGCAGTTCTATTTGAGAGTCTCTTTTTCCAGACACTGGTCTCCTTAGCCTCCTCTCTGTTGATCATATCATGCACAGTAGACATAGAAGCTGCCACCCCAGGGCACATAATTGTACATTCACTCTGTTCTCTGTATATGCTGGCAGGTTCTTTCTACCATATGTAGGTCAATAGCTTTCCTGTGCTTACATAAAGGTGGTACAGCCATATCTTCTGTAGAATCTAGGGGACAGGTTTTGCTTAGCACTTTTGGTATTTCACTTGTACACTAACCAACCTTTCCCTTCGACACCGCTGTGTACTTGGTGACTGTTGGAATAGAGTGTCAGCTGCTGTATGACAACTAAGGAGGAGGAGTGAGGGAATAGTATCTTGTTGAGAATGTGCACAGGCAAAGAGCAGAGGCCCTAGAGGGCTGCTGCTGCTGTTTGGGACCAGGCAGACTTCCACAGATTGACTGCCATCCCTGTAATGGGCTCTCTTCGGGATCAGGATAAGACCTGAAGGTCATCTTTACCTTACACGTATTATATAGATCCCCAAGGAATGCCAATACAGGGGTGTGAGACAGTCTGTGGAAATCTGCATGGTCCCAAGCAGCATCAGCCCTCTAGGCCTCTGCTGTTGGCCTGTGGACATTCTCAACACAACAATACTCTCTCACTCCTCCTTCCTAGTTGTCACACAGCAGCTGACACTCTGTTCCAACTATCAGCAAGTAGATGTCATATTTGGTTTACTGTGAAAGGTACAAATGGTTGGATACAGATAGCTTTTGAGTCATGACACAAGTGAAAGGGGGGGGGGGTGAAGATCAATTCTTGTGTGATAATGACTCTAACTTCCCCTTAACATTACATAAGAATTACATGTACAAAATATACTGATGGGTAGCTAGCAACTGTCCATCTTACATACAGACCCATTTAAGCAGGAGCTAGCTAAGAGTATGTAGTGTGAAGAAGGCAACACGAGGCTATAGTGAAGGGCTCCAGTAATAAACTTTTTCTTTACCTCTTGCTGTCTTCCTTAGGAGCATACACTAAACGTTCAGTTATATGGTGTAGGCCATATGGTCTTGCCTGCTAGATAAGTGGCTACTTGGAATGTGCAAGGAGATTCTAGCATGCAAATTCATCTGGAGGGCAAATCTTGCACCTAGTGAACCCTTTAAACAAAAACCACACAATGAAGGAGCCAACCAGGAAGTGTATTTTTCAAACCAGTGACCACTTTATTAGGAAAGACATTGTTTGAAATCAAGTCAAAGTCTTAGGTAATCACAATCTACAAGGACAAGACAATAAAGATCACAAAACATTGTAAATTATATGCACAGTATATTCTGTGTAGACTTGTATGTACATTGTTTGAAATGGCATCATTACATATACAGGTTTAGCATCTTATCCTTTTGGCACAATCATGATTATAGCAAAGACCATAGAAAGTGGAAGTGGCACCCCCAATAGCTACAGTACAGCTCTAATGTTGGAGCTGATAGCAGCCTTGCCATGTGAAAAGGCCCCCAGATAGTCCATGTTGAAAGAGTGCACTCAAGGGGACAGTCTAAGGACCAAGACAACAGAGTTCAAGTAAAGGCCCCAGACAGTCCTTGATGAAAGAGTGCACTCAAAGGGACAGCCTAAGGGTGAAGGCAGCAGAGCTCAAGTGAAGGCCCCAGACAGTCCATGTTGAAAGAGTGAACTCAAGGGGACAGCCCTACGGCAAAGGCAGCAGTGTTCAAGTGAAGGCAGCAGGACCAGGACCAAAGAATGCAGCATGGAGGCAGTAGGACCAGGACTAAAGAGTGCAGCATGGAGGCAGGAGGCCCAGGAGAAGACACAGCAGCATGGAGGCAGTAGCAGCATGAGCTGAGATGAGACACCAGAATCTGGAACAGGAGATGAAACATGATGAGAAGAGGAGGCAGCTGGACCGTGACTGGAGGACACATCAAGGAGGATGGAATACAGGCAGAACATCGAGGAGGGTTTTAGATTTAGGCTGCTGGACCACAATGGCTGACAGTAGAACATCCCTTCTGCATGCTGGCACAGGACCTCTGTAGTGAGTATGGGCCCAGCAGGATTCTTCCATCTAGCCTGCACAGGAACTCTGTAGTGAGGATGGGCTCAGCAAGCTTCTGCCATCTAGCCGGCACAGGAACTCTGTAGAGGGGCCTGCTCAAGATTGTTGCTACAACTCTTCTTATTTAGCATTTAATGCCTCAACCTTTGGTCCTTTATGGTCCCTTGCCACATTGTGGCCTGCCACTTGGGGGGGGGGGCATGTTTTTTGGGAGCCTACCCCTCGGTTGTCTGTAAGCCCGGGGAATGCTGTGGGGTGTGTACTCCATTGATGCTTGGAAAGACTCAGATGGCTGCTTGGACATCCTTTGCAGGATCTGTATCAGCATGTTCATCATGCCATTGACTGCTGTGGCCAGTGTCGTAACATTCTGCGTGTTTGCGGCAGTCTGATCTCATAAGATCTGGTTCTGCCTGTTGACAGGCCTCCTGAGGCACACTAGCTCTGCTTGTATTTGTTGGAGGTGTACCTCATGCCTCCTTTCCAGCTGGTCCATCTGCTCATTAGGGATGTGAATCGTTTTTTGACGATTTAAAATATCGTCCGATATATTTTAAATCGTCAAAAATCGTTAAAGGCGATATACAATAGGAATTCCCCCGATTTATCGTCAAAAATCGTAAATCAGGGGAAGGGGGAGGGGAAGGGGGAGGGCGGGAAAACCGTCACACTAAAACAACCCTAAAACCCACCCCGACCCTTTAAAATAAATCCCTCACCCTCCCTCACCCCCCCAAAATGTCTTAAATTACCTGGGGTCCAGTGGGGGGGGGGGGGTGTCCCGGTGTGATCTTCCACTCTCGGGCCACGGGTGCGTTTATAGAAATGGCGCCGGCGCTACCTTTGCCCTGTCATGACAGGGCAAAGGTAGTGCCGGCGCCATTTTGGTTCCTGTCCCCCGACGTCACGAGCGCAGGAGATTGCTCCCGGACCCCCGCTGGACCCCCAGGGACTTTTGGCCAGCTTGGGGGGGCCTCCTGACCCCCACAAGACTTGCCAAAAGTCCAGCGGGGGTCCGGAAGCGACCTCCTGCACTCGAATCGTATTGCCGTATTGCAAAATGGCCATACGGCCGGCGCCATTTTCTATTGCAAAGGAGAGAAGAGGATGCAATACGGCAATATGGCCATACGGCCGGCGCCATTTTGCAATACAAAATGGAAGCCGGCCGTATGGCCATATTGCCGTATTGCAAAATGGCGCCGGCCGTATGGCTATATGGCCGGCGCCATTTTGCAATATGGCAATACGATTCGAGTGCAGGAGGTCGCTTCCGGACCCCTCCGCTGGACTTTTGGCAAGTCTTGTGGGGGTCAGGAGGCCCCCCCAAGTTGGCCAAAAGTCCCTGGGGGTCCAGCGGGGGTCCGGGAGCAATCTCCTGCGCTCGTGACGTCGGGGGGACAGGAACCAAAATGGCGCCGGCGCTACCTTTGCCCTGTGCAAAGGTAGCGCCGGCGCCATTTCTATAAACGCACCCGTGGCCCGAGAGTGGAAGATCACACGGGACCCCCCACTGGACCCCAGGTAATTTAAGACATTTTGGGGGGGGGGTTCGGGAGGGTGGGGGATTTATTTTAAAGGGTCGGGGTGGGTTTTATGGTTGTTTTAGTGTGCCGGTTTTCCCGCCCTCCCCCGATTTATGATTTACACGATTTAAAAAAAAACAAAACTGCGACGATCCGATTCCCCCCCCCCCCCCCCCAGCCAAAATCGATCGTTAAGACGATCGATCACACGATTCACATCTCTACTGCTCATGCATGGACTCCTTTGTTGGTGACAGGGATGTTGTTGGTGCTGGTGCCTGGCCTGGCCTGGAGCCAGTGCTGGTGGTGATGCTGTGATGGTTGTGTGGAGTGCAGGAATTTACGCATGATGAGGTTTCAGTGTTGCTCCTGCCAAGGCCGTGGTGCTTCAGGCTGCTGCTGAGGTGTGGTGGCTTGAGGTTGTGATGATTCTATAGGCTCTCACTAAAGGCACCGTTCCTCCAGGAAGCCAGAGAAGTTGAGGGATACATTGAGTGAGCTGGGTGAACCCAAGGGTTGCAGCATCTGTAATGGCTCCTAAGCCTGTGGCTGCTGCTGTTCCTCTTTCTCCTCCTCACTGACTTGGGTCTGGGCATCCATCAGGAAGGGCCTGTGCAAAAGGGCTGCTGTGCTGCTGATCCCTGGGGCTTCCTGGCTGAGACCGGCAGCTTCATGGGTGAGAGCTGTGGAAAGAAACATAAGACATAAGTACCAATGGCAGCAAGTATCTTTTTTTCATTTAGCATCAGAGGATCACTTTGCTTCTTATCATTGTGAGCATCTTATGACAAATGATGTGTACATCCATTGCTGCCTGCCCATTTACAGGTGAGGTGAACTTACTGGCTGTGGCTTGTGTGGTATCCAACTGCTCAGCCATGCCCTCAAACACATCCAGTTCTAGCCTTTGCATGAGGCACTCCTCCATGGGGATCAGGACGATGGGACAAGGGGCTCCTCCTCCAATCTGCTGTATATATTTATTTCTGGCTGCCACCTTGGCTTTCAGCTGCGTCTTGATGTCCCGGTACCTGTGGGCCACCTGATTCCTGCTTTGTTGGACTCTGCTATGCCTGGAGATGCCCTGGGCTATGTTGCACCAGATCTGGCTCTTAAATCCTTTGAGGTCTTGGCTGCCTGGTTGCATGGCATAATGTTCCAGAACCCCTGCAATGACCATCTCATTATCTTGGACACTGAACTTGATAGCGTTGAGAACATCCTGATGCCTGGCTGCCAGAAGGGGGTGCCACTTTCAGTTCTGGAGAGGTGTCCTCCCTTTCCTCACTATCCCTCCCACTCCCCTCTCCAATCCCTTCCTCCCCCTCCTGCTCCTGCCCTTCCAACTCCCTTCCCTCTGCCTATCCCTAGCCTGATATATTCCTCCCTCTGTCCTCACCTGCCTAGGCCCTTCCCCCTCCCACCTCCTCCTGTCCCTTCCCTCCTGTCTATCTCCAGTCCTGTCTCTGTCCCTATTCCTACTCCTCCTTCCCTTAGCACTCCTGCCCTTGCCCTTCTGCATTCTCTCCTCCATCCTCCTCTTCTCTCCTTTCGCCTCTCCTCTTTCCCCATGCCTCTCATGCTCCATCCTTCTCACTCCTCCTCACCACAAATTCCTCCACCAACACCACTCCTCCATACCCACTTCTCCACTCCTCACTCCTACACCACCACTTCTCCACTCTTCCTCACTCCTCCACACCAAAAGACAGACAGACAAACTGGAGTAGCAATCAAAAACTTTCACAAAGAAGACAAAAGACCAAGGTAAAGGGAAACAAATGGCAAAAGAAGACCAGGCAACACACTCAGGTAATCGAATCAGAAAAAGCTCCTACTCCCAATAAACCACTAAATCACTCACCAGCTCATTTCTCTCTCTCCCATGCCTGACATACTCTCAAAGAGGTAGCTGCAGGAAGCCGGGATATATGAAGTGAAAAAATAATGCACCATGCACTAATTTATGCTAGCTGTGTAAAATGATGCGGCATGTGGTGACGTAACGTGCAACGCGCTGATGCAACGCGCCGTTGCCTGACACAATGCACTTTGTGCTGACACAACACCATGTGTGTTATTTACTTATGCCATGCGGCAGGCTGCAAATTAGCATAATCACGCCCTTTTTTATCACGGGCGCTATTTTCGCTATACTTATAGTGATTTGATGAATATAGGTCTAAATTAGGTGCCTAAGGGCCTTATTTACTAAGAATTTTTCCCATAGACATAGAAAGGGAGAAAAGCCTTAGTAAATCAGGCCCAAGTTATTATTTTGAATTTATTATTTTATTTATTGACATAAATAAATAATAGTATTAGATCAACAGACAATATTGGTCGATCATCTATATATTTTTAGCTGAATCTAGGGGCATATTTTTTTTAGCTGAAAAGTCAACATAAATTTAGGTCCCTAAAAATTAGGTCTCTAAAGTGAGGTCTGCTGTTGATTTGCCTAGATTTAGGGCCCTAAATTAGGTGCCTAGCTCTGAAAATCAGTGCTAAGCTCCTAACTTTGTTTCCCTATCCTAACCCTGCCCCCATAGCCACCCACTTTTTAGAATCCAAAATGTGAGTGCTCAATCCTAATACATGTTCAAAACGGCTAATCTAGAAGCCTAACTCAAAAAGTTATGATCCTAACATGTTGAAAATTGACCCCTTGGTATTATTGTTGAAAAATTATAAGCTGCTATGACACATATATTTCACAAGTTTCATTTAAGAATAAAAGTATTTTTTCTTAAATTTAAAAACACTTTAAGCATTTTACTCATGAATAGATGGTTTTCTTTTTCTTTTTGGTTATTTAGATAAGAATTTAGTATTCTCAAAGAAACCCCACTACCACCTTTTGGTAGAAAAGGCAGAAGAAACAGGAAGACCAAAAGAATGTTTCATAAAATAGAGACTGCAGTTTACTGAGTAACAATTCATTATCTAAAGTCAGAGAATAGGCATTAAGAACAAGATTTCTCTGGATGGAAAAAATAACTATTTTCATGTTTTTTTAATGCTGATCTTATAGTGCAAGTGCCTTCAATAATATACGTTTTCCTTGTTATTTTCATTTTTTTTTTTTAAAGAGGGCAGATTGGGTTAATTTCCAGTTCTTCACAATTTATCTGTGCTGAACTGTGAAGAGTGTTGAGTGGGGAAGGGTTTCATTGTCCACTACTGCCTTATGGCTCTTCAACACCCACCGCTCCTGCCTCATCTCAAAGAAAAGCAAATAGGTTTATTAAATAGCTGTCAGGCCAAATGATCTTGTACAGAGAACAAACACAGGGGAAATTGGATTAGAGGCAGAGCACATGCCACGCTGAGCAAGGCTACAGATTTACGGCTTTTACTGTACACTCACACAAGCAGTTCTTAAAGTGGTTGAACGAGATTTGACTAAGGGGTTGGCTAGATGAGTGGAAAAGAATCAGTAGATTACACACTGACTTTTCACCCGTGGGATCAAGCATTCAAACAGAACCATAAACTCAGGAACTAAAGAGAAAAAGTTAAATCACAGGAACTGTTAAAAGTGAAATTTATTTTACAGTTTTTCAGCAGCTGCTAATAAGTTGCTCTTTAACAGCTTGGAACGCCTTGCTTTACTCTGAAAAAGAAAATGAATATCTCTGAGCTCAGCAGGAATAAAATTAATACAGTAAAATCATACGCTAGAAAAAAAAATCTCATGGGGTTATTCTGCATATATTTTCTTGTTGAATCCTAGAGTGACTCATACTGGTAGTGACAGCTCTGGGGTTAGTGTCACCTCAGTCAGGGCAAGATCTAGGCATTCTGCCAAACTAGGCAACCTGGAAAATGTACACCACAGTCCCAGTCAATCACATAATAAACAGTTATTGAAACTGAATAGATAAGCAAAAGCCTAAGTCACTTAATAAACAGCTCAGTTCACGAGAGTTGAATGAGAATGTGAGGCTCTTCTGATCTTCCAGGCCGTGACTGAGCAACAAAGCAAAATGGTATTTGGAAGGATTTGTTTTTGTTGGTTTGGATATACAGAAAGCGTAACTTACTGTCTGCTCTGGGTATGTAGGCAGTGGCAGATGATCTTGGCAGGCAGGGGGGACAGTACTCAGTGAAACTTCAAATGCGAAAGTGTCAAATGATCCTAACACCTTGACCCAGGCTGCAGTATTGTTTACTTAGGGGATCCAGGTTTGTTTATTTGATGTTTATTCTGCTTTACAGGTACTTCAAAGCAGATTATATTCAGCTACTATATTTTCCTATCCCCAGAGGATATACAATTTAGCAGCATAAATTTCAAAACTGTCCATGGAACAACATTTACATGTGTAAGTGGATGTGCAGAGAGTAATGCTCGTATTTTATAAAGCATGCAGCTGGAGTTGCACAGTTTATAAAATACCACATATATCTGCTCCGAAAGTATGTATGCATTTTTCAGTATGTGTAAATATTTCCAAAGCTAGAAAGCGCATACTTTCTCTACTTATTTTATAAACATTTATACGTATATTTTAGGTGCATAAAAAAAATAACATACATGTGTAGTAACCCTGATTTATACATGGAGGCAGGTATTTTTTAAACAATGGAGTGAATTTTCAAAGCATGAGAGTAAAATTAGCATATACATATGTATATGCTTGCACTCATGTAATTGCTATTTTATGAACATTGATAATATGTGAATACTTTGCATTTTGTGCGCAAATATATGCACTAAAAAAGGGGCATTCTGGGGTGTTCCAGGGCCTGGGCAATAGTTACTGGCGTAAACTGCTATTTTATATTACATTCATGCACATATATTTGGCAATCACTCATGTAATTTTACACCTGCTAATTAACTAGCGGAAATTAAATCTGACTAGTCTGTTGTCTTCTATTGTTAGGTGGGAGTTCTGGGTGAACTGGGGGGAGTTCAGGCTGAAGAACCAGAACAGTCTCAATGACCTGGAGAAGGACTGGGCAAACTAGTGGAAGAATTGTAAAATTAGTAATTTCAATTATTTGCACATGATTTAAAATATACCTAATTCTGCGCATATATTGGGTTTCGAGTGAGCAAGTCCTACTTTTTTTCATGTGTAAAATATATGCATGAATATTTTTGTAATTGGAAGGAAAAGTGTCTTCAATACATTGTAATACTCGCTTTCAATGAATTGCATGTATTCACATATAAGCACAAATATACAATCAAATGAATGAGAGTCTTTTATATAATTTACACAATACAAATCTTCATTTATCAACTTACACGACACCTCATAAAAAACAAACATTCATACCTCATTCATACCTTAAAATCAACCATACATATGGAAAAATACCTGTACGCTATATCTCAACAATGATAAATACACGTATGTGGTATAAATGTTACATACATACAAAGGGTATATGTTCTTTACATCTCACATATATGTAAAAGACAATATATTGCTTATATATTCTTTATGTGCCCTTTTAAACAATTTCTTTTCACTGTCAACTACAATGTTATTTCCTCATCAAGATCTTGTGAATGAGGAGTTTGCGAAGGAATGAGTAAAATCAACGTCTCTCATTATAGAGTTGGTACATGGTTGAATTGTGGTACATTTTGATTTGTATGATTATGGAATGAGCCATGCGAGCATTTGGTTTGAAGAAAGTCAGTAATAAAGAGTTGGATGGTATTTGTTGCACACCCCGTCTGTGTCTGGCCCACGCACGGGCCTGCTCACCTCTCTGGCTCCCTTGCAGGTCCCGAGTCGGTCTCCACAGCGGCAGCCGCAAGCTCTTCCAGGCCTCGGCGGTGGTCGCCAGGCTTTCCACTGCGCACCAGGCCTCATGCCAGAGTTCGGCGTCTCCCGTAGCGTTGGCCCACCCCTAAGCGAGTGAGTGTGGACCGTCCGGCCTCTTGTAGGGCCAGGGGCGGGTCCTAGCTCCATGGCGTGCCCTGATTGAAGGAACTACTTAAGGAAGTCCCTGCCTATACTTCCTTGCCTTGGCATGTGGCACAGTGCCTAAGGTGACAAGACCTTGATCTGAAGGTCATGGGTTCAAGCCCCACTTTGGAGTTTCCAAGAATTGGTTCCAAGCTTGTGGTCCTAGCCCACACATCTATGAATCCATGAACACTTGATTCCAAGTGTGTGGGTTCCAGCTCCCACTTCAAAGAATTCCAAGAACCAAAACATCACTGTCCTATTCACTTGTTCAGCCTGGGCTTTGCTCCTGTTGATTGGCTCTGTGTCTGACTGTTCCATGTGTTGAGATGTGGCCTGGTAGAATGAAGATCAAGCACTGCTTTGGGTTGGCATCGTGTGTTAGATTGTCACTGCATTCTAAGTCTTGCATCCTACTGTTCCAGTTCCAGTGTTTGTCTGTCCATCTCCCCAGGTAATACCCTTGGACTGTCTCTCTGGTACAGACCTCAGCCTGTTCCTTGACCACTCTGCCTGCCTTGTGACCTCCTTGGATTCTGACCTCTGCCCATTTGACTACTAGGGATGTGAATCATTTTTTGATGATTTAAAACAATCGTCAGATATATTTTAAATCGTCAAAAATCGTTAGAGCCGCAATACAATAACAATTCCCCCGATTTATCGTCAAAAATCATAAATCAGGGGAGGGGGAGGGCGGGAAAACCGGCACACCAAAACAACCCTAAAACCCACCCCGACCCTTTAAAAGAAATCCCCCACCCTCCCGAACCCCCCCAAAATGTTTTAAATTACCTGGGGTCCAGTGGGGGGGTCCCGGCGCGATCTCCCACTCTCGAGCCACGGCTGCGTTAAGAGAAATGGCGCCGGTGGCCTTTTGCCCTTACCATATGACAGGGCAAAGGTAGCGCCGGCGCCATTTTGGTTCCTGTGACCTGACGTCACGAGTGCAGGAGATCGCTCCCGGACCCCCGCTGGACCCCCAGGGACTTTTGGCCAGCTTGGGGGGGCTTCCTGACCCCCACAAGACTTGCCAAAAGTCCAGCAGGGGTCTGGGAGCGACCTTCTGCACTCGGGCCGATTTGCCAATATTCAAAATGGCGCCGGCGCTACCTTTGCCCTTACTATGTCGACATAGTGAGGGCAAAATGGCGCCAGCGCTACCTTTGCCCTGTCATATGATAAGGGCAAAGGGACACCGGCGCCATTTCTCTTAACGCAGCCATGGCCAGAGAGCGAGAGATCGCGCCAGGACCGCCCCCCCACTGGACCCCAGGTAATTTAAAACATTTTGTGGGGGTTCGGGAGGGTGGAGGATTTATTTTAAAGGGTCGGGGTGAGTTTTAGGGTTGTTTTGGTGTGCCAGGTTTCCCGCCCTCCCCCTCCCCCGATAAAACGATTTTTTAACCTACAAAACTAAGACGATCAGATTCTGCCACCCCCTCAGCCAAAATCGATCGTTAAGACGATCAATCTCACGATTCACATACCCATTGACTACATCTTCTGGTTCTGTCCCTTGCCTTGTCATTGCCTATGCTGTTCTGGTCTTCCTTGCTCCATCAGACCTACAATCTCAAGTCTGACCATGCTTCCTTGCTGTCCATGGGCATGCCTGTCTACTACCTCTCAAGGAGACCCTGTGAGGCCCAGCTTGGGGGGGGGGGGAACTGTGGGCTTCCAGTGGTGAAGCTCATCCTAGCCTCTGTCTCCTCCAGTGCATTGCCCCCTGCGGGCAAGTGCTTCCTGGTCCCTAGCAATTTTACTCACATTGTTAATTGTAAACCGGGTTGATGTGATTCCTATCATGAAACTCGGTATAATTAAAAATATTAATAAATAAATAAATAAATAATAAATAGCAGGGAGCTATTCTCCACTGCTCCAGGACAAGGGTCCACCCCTGAGTGCAACAGTATTGTCCCCTGATGAAGCCTTAAAGGCAAAACAAGGGTCCCTTGTAGGGGATGTGAAGAGGAATTTATGTGAATACGAGAAAGACATTGTGAGGAAAAAGACTTGATTAAAAAATCTTTAATGAAAAAGAATTAAATGAGGAAATAACATTGTAGAGGAAATGTAATAAGAGGATCCTGTATGAACAGTATTGTTGGAAATAGATGAGAAAAGAACTTTTTGAGAGTCACAAATAATTCCACCCATATAAGTTTGCCTTTCACATTATAAGCACACATATCTGTTTCCCCAAAATTCAAGCATATGTGTATTTTATAGTAAGTGGATATCTGACATGCATGGGTTACAAAATATTGTAGTAGATCACTACACGGCCAAATACACATGTTACTGTGAATTGAACCTGGATCTCATAAATAATGTCAAACACTGTCATGCTGGGATTTTGGGCACCTTCTAATTTGTTTTCAAGTTGTTTCGTCTTGAAAACCATTAAAGGTGAATTTTAAAAGCCAGGGGTGAGCATTTATTAGTGGATGCATGAATATGTTTGGCTTATGCGCGCTGAGTGGTTTTTAAAAGCTGCTGAGATACGCGCATATCTACCAGAGCGCACACATCTCAGACAAACTCAAAAAGGGGCAGAGTGTGGGCATTTGATGGCATGAACCTGAGATGTGCACGTAAATACTTATACAATTTGTCGTGTTCCAAGGCCCCCTGTCACGTAACTTTACTTCTGCTATGGATGACAAGTTAAAAAAACAAACAAACAACTAGGCACATTTGCAAGGTTTTAAGGGTCAGAGCTAACTAAGGGAGTGAAAGCTATTAAACTAGGGGTGTTTGGAGGAAATATGACTTAATTGGCTGAACTGGGATGAAAGTGGTAAAACTGGGAATGACCTCAGTGAGCGCTGCTTTTCAATCCTCGATTTACATGGTAGAAGCGGTATTTTTGTGCACTTGCACAAGCTTCCTTGAAGAGATGAGCTTTAACCTGCTTTCGAAACAATTCATGGGTTTGCGTTTTCCGGATGCTTACCAGTAGCTCATTGCGAAGGGTCGGGGCTGCCCACAAGACGACTCTATTCCTTGTCTCCTGCAGCTTTCCCTTTCTAACCTCTGGGCCCATTTAATAAAAATATACCTTCTGACCTTAGTATCCACTGGGTTATGTACCAGGAAACTAGGCTTTTCAAATACACCAGGCCCTCCCCATATAATACTTTTAATGTAAGTGTATTCAATTTAAATTTGACTCTCTGAGTAATGGGGAGTAGTATTATGATCTCAGAACTGGGCTAATATGATCTCTTTGGAAGGTTCTGATAAGAAGATGAGCGGCTGCATTCAGTACTATTTATTTATTTATTTATTTATTTATTTATTTATTTAGAGTTTTTATATACCGGCAATCATGAAAACATATCTTGCTGGTTTACATAGAACTGGGGTGCAATAAATACATAGAACTAGAACTGTGGTGACAGAAGGTACAGTTACATTTAACAAGGGTGGCCGAACTTGGAGAAGGAAGAAGAGAGGAGAGGATAGAAATGGTTAAACAATATACAATTTAACTGTAGTATACAAAATAACTGTTATATACAAACGGCAAGGTGTTTTAGGAGTCATTGGATTGTGTCATTGGGTTGTGTCCGGAAAAGCTTGCTTGAATAACCAAGTCTTAAGTTTTTTCCTAAAAGTTGGGAGGCAGGGCTCCTGTCTGAGGTCTGTAGGAATGGAATTCCACAGTAGAGGGCCAGCTGTGGAGGTGGCGCGATCTCTTAGGGTAATGTGTTTGGTCGTTTTCGCTGGGGGAACTAGGAGGGAGCCTCTATAAGCATCTCTGGTAGGTCTAGTAGAATTATGTACTTGGAGAGGGAATTGGAGATCGAGAGTGGTGAGTTGATGTATAGTTTTATAGGTGATAGTTATGGCTTTATACATGATGCGGAAGTATACGGGTAACCAATGAAGCTCTTTCAAGACGGGGGAAATGTGGTCTCTTTTCCTTGCGCCTGTCAGAATACGGGCTGCTGAATTTTGAACCATCTGTAGTGGTTTGGAGTAGGATGAAGGTAGACCTAGCAATAGGGAATTGCAGTAGTCCAGTTTCGAAAAAATGACTGCTTGGATGATCGTTATATGTAGGTTTACACTTAGGTAAACCTACATATAAAGTGTATAGTAGTCTAAGGTAGAGAATACGAATGCTTATATAATGGTCCTAAATTTGTTCCTGCCTAACACATGCGGCAAAAGCAGCAATTTCATAAATTTGAAAAATCCTGTTCTTACGACTGATCTAAGACAGCTTGAGGAGTAGTTGAAGGTTTAGCAGCTAAGATTCAATTCCAAGAAGTAGAGAATCTGCATTTGGGGCATAGTAACCAAAGGACCTGCAAATGATTGGAAATGGGGGAGGGCCAGAGACTGATGTAAATTGACTGGAAGAGAGACCTAAGGGTGAGAGTGTCTGATGATCTGAAGGTAGCAAAGCTATGCAACACGAAAATGACTCAGGCTAGAGGCATGCTGAGCTGCATAGATAAAGGTATAACCAGCAGGAAAAAGGAATTGATAATGCCTCTGTACAGATCATTGATGAATCCTCACCTGGAGTACTGGGTTCAGTTCTGGAAATCATATCTAAAAAAAGATAGGGATAGGAAAGATATGATCCAGAGAAAAATAAACCAAACAGTGCAGTATTTGCACCAAATGACATATGACATGGGTAGGGGGGGAGGGGGTGCTAGCGAGCATTGAAGATGGTGGCTGCCTGAATCTTGAGCTCCTTTGCACTTCTAAAATATCTTGTTTTCCCATTAGTCATTCTTACTCCCTGCAGTGAGAAACGGTATTCTCTTTTAACTGAAGATGTACTCGAACAAATCCTCTAAAGGATCAGGAGTAAAATGATCAAAATAAGATGCCCTTTCACCAATCAAAATGGCATTTGGATCAGATTCTGAGGTCTCCCTGCAAACAATAATGACAGAACACTTCAAGTCAAAGACATGATTAAATTACTACAGTCACTGTGTTAGGATTTGTGGGTTTTGTGGACCCTTGGCCTGAAGCAGAGGTTGATACTACCTAAGGGGTGGAGCCCCATAGGTCCTCACTGTAAGGAGGCGAGGTCAGCTGCAGCAGGGAACACAACTGTAGTTCAGTAGAGTAAGAACGTCCTGCGTCACTGCCACGTGATTGCAGGTACCTGCACTGAGATATACTGTGAGGCATCCCGAGGAGCGGGGCGAAGAGGCACAGTTCAGAGAAGTCACAATACTTAGGCAGGAAAGAGACAGAGTACTAGAGCAGGAACCTCCAAGACAGAGGAGCGCTAGGCAGGACCCGAGTGGGGAGCGCGGAGACAGGAACTTCTGGAGGAGTGATGCAGAGACTGTCCCGAGGGGTGGGACAGTGTAGCAACAGAGTCTCTGGTGATGATGTAGGGGCTGCCCCCAGGAGCGGGGAAGCGAAGCATAGTCACTAGTGTAAGATGTTGAGACTGCCCCAAGGAGTGGGGAAGTGTAGAATAAATTCTCAGATAAAGTGACATAGAGGCTGCCCCGAGGAGTGGGGACATGTAGAGTCAAGTGGGGACATGTAGAGTCAAAGTCTCCGGTGTAGTAAGGTAGAGACTGCCCCGAGGAGCGAGAAAGCATAGAGATGGGATCTCTGATAGGCAGTGTTGAGGCAACTCCGAGGAGTGGAGAAGCGATAGGAAAACCCCACAAAATTTTCATGGGGTTCTCATCATTTTGGGGGGGGGGGGGGAAAGGGCACACAAAAACAACCCCCAAACCCACCCCGACCGTGTAAATCTCATTTAGAATCTCCCACCCTCCCAACCCCCCCCAAACTTTTCTAAAGTACCTGGTGGTCCAGCAGAAGTCCCGGGAGCGATCTCCCACTCTCAGGTCGTCGGTTGCCACTAATCAAAATGGCGCCAATGACCCTTTGCCCTTACCATGTGACAGGGGCTATCGGTGCCATTGGCCGGCCCCTGTCACATGGTAGGAACAATGGATGGCCGGCGCCATCTTTAAAAATGGCACGGGCAATCCATGGCTAGCGCAGGACCGCCCCCCGCCCCTCATTACCGCATTTTTCTAAAGAACCGCAGGCATGCGATACTTTAGAAAATGAGACCCTTAGTGTGCACTAAATTGAAATAGTGTGCACTAAAACAAAACATTAAAAAAAAATCCCTGGCAAATTAAAAAAAAATGGACACTTAACAAAATGAGACAAACCCAAAATAATAATTTTATTGATGCACACATCTACTTGCTTCTCTACCCCTTAAGTCTGACAAGAAGTAGCAGAACTGCATTCCAGACTGTTCCCCTACAAATTAAGCATTTCTGAATAGAAATTATTTTTTAAAGGCTTTTTTATCTAGTTAATTTTTAAGGTCTGAGGACATAATCAGCATTCTTTAATGATTGCTTTTTTTGTTCCCATAAAAGTGTACTTATTGGGCGCGAAATAGGCAGCGAAAAGACTCCTTACCTTTTTGCTGACCGTGCCGTCCTCGCAGAGTCGGCCCCGGTGACGCCCTGACTCCTCCTCTTCTGGGGCCGACTCCACCCCAATGTAGGTAGCGCAGGCGTGCGCTACCTTCGCTAGCTATCGCAGTGCTGGGGAGGAGCTGGCTGTCGTGGTACATGTGGGCACCAACGACATAGGAAAATGTGGGAGGGAGGATCTGGAAGCGAAATTTAGGCTCTTAGGTAGGAAGCTTAAATCCAGAACCTTCAAGGTAGCATTCTCTGAAATGCTCCCTGTTCCATTCGCAGGTCACCAGAGGCAGGCAGAGCTCCGGAGTCTCAATGCGTGGATGAGACGATGGTGCAAAGAAGAGGGATTCAGTTTTGTTAGGAACTGGGGAACCTTTTGGGGAAGGGGGAGTCTCTTCCGAAGGGATGGGCTCCACCTTAACCAGGATGGAACCAGACTGCTGGCGCTAACTTTTAAAAAGGAGATAGAGCAGCTTTTAAACTAGAACAAAGGAGAAAGCCGACAGTCGCTCAGCAGTGCATGGTTCGGAAAGAGGTATCTTCAAAGGATACTAATGATGCATTATAATTAGGGCATCCCGACAGTGAGGTTCCAATTATAAGAAAAGTAGTCCAAATGCCTGTAACTAAAAACTCAGCTGAGCTAAAAAACTCCAATTTATCCCTATCAATTAAAAATCAGAATGAAAATACAAACAAAAAACAAACTTTGAAATGTTTGTATGCTAATGCCAGAAGTCTAAGAAGTAAGATGGGAGAATTAGAATGTATAGCAGTGAATGATGACATAGATTTAATTGGCATCTTAGAGACATGGTGGAAGGAGGATAACCAATGGGACAATGCTATACAGAGGTACAAATTATATCGCAATGACAGAGAGGAGCATCTGGGAGGCGGTGTGGCGTTTTATGTCCGGGATAGCATAGAGTCCAACAAGATAAACATCCTGATTGAGACTAAATGCACAATTGAATCTTTATGGGTAGAAATCCCTTGTGTGTCGGGGAAGACTATAGTGATAGGAGTATACTACCGTCCACCTGATCAAGATGGTGAGAATGATAGTGAAATGCTAAGAGAAATTAGGGAAGCTAACCAAATTGGTAGTGCGGTAATAATTGGAGACTTCAATTACCCCAATATTGACTGGGTAAATGTATCATCGGTACATGCTAGAGATATAAAGTTCCTGGATGGAATAAATGACATTTTTATGGAGCAATTGGTTCAGGAACTGACAAGAGAGGGAGCAATTTTAGATCTAATTCTTAGTGGAGCACAGGATTTGCTGAGAGAGGTAACAGTGGTGGGGCTGCTTGGCAATAGTGATCATAATATGATCAAATTTGAATGAATGACTGGAAGGGGGACAGTAAGCAAATCCAAGGCTCTTGTGCTAAACTTTCAAAAGGGAAACTTTGATAAAATGAGAAAATTTGTTAGAAAAAAATTGAAAGGAGCAGCTACAAAGGTAAAAAGTGTGCAAGAAGCGTGGTCATTGTTATAAAATACCATTCTAAAAACACAGTCCAGATGTATTCCACACATTAAAAAAGGTGGAAAGGCAAAACGATTACTGACATGGTTAAAAGGGGAGATGAAATACTATTTTAGCCAAAAGATCTTCATTCAAAAATTGGAAGAAGGATCCATCAGAAGAAAATAGGATAATGCATAAGCGTTGGCAAGTTAAATATAAGACATTGATAAGACAGGCTAAGAGAGAATTTGAAAAGAAGTTGACCGTAGAGGCAAAAACTCACAGTAAAAACCTTTTTAAATATATCTGAAGCAGAAAGCCTGTGAGGGAGTCAGTTGGACCGTTAGATGATCGAGGGGTTAAAGGGGTACTTAGAGAAGATAAGGCCATCATGGAAAGATTAAATGATTTCTTTGCTTCGGTGTTTACTAAAGAGTATGTTGGGGAGATACCCATTCCAGAGAAGGTTTTCATGGGTAATGATTCAGATGATCTGAACGAAATCACAATGAACCTAGAAGATGTGGTAGGTCTGATTGATAAACTAAAGAGTAGTAAATCACCTGGACCAGATGGTATACACCCCAGGGCTCTGAAGGAACTAAAAAATGAAATTTCAGACCTATTAGTAAAAATTTGTAATCTATCATTAAAATCATCCATTGTACCTGAAGACTGGAGGATAGCTAGTGTAACCCCATTATTTAAAAAGGGCTCCAGGGGCAATCCGAGAAACTACAGACCGGTAAGCCTGACTTCAGTACCAGGAAAAATAGTAGAAAGTGTTCTAAGCATCAAAATCACAGAACATATAGAAAGACATGGTTTAATGGAACAAAGTTAGCATGGCTTTAACCAAGGCAAGTCTTGCTTCACAAATCTGCTTCACTTTTTTGAAGGAGTTAATAAACATGTGGATAAAGGTGAACCAGTAGATGTAGTATACTTGGATTTTCAGAAGTGTTTGACAAAGTTCCTCATGAGAGGCTTCTAGGAAAAGTAAAAAGTCATGATATAGGTGGCAATGTCCTTTTGTGGATTACAAACTGGCTAAAAGACAGGAAACAGAGAGTAGGATTAAATGGGCAATTTTCTCAGTGGAAGGGAGTGGGCAGTGAAGTGCCTCAGGGATCTGTATTGGGACCTGTACTTTTCAATATATTTATAAATGATCTGGAAAGAAATGCGACGAGTGAGGTAATCAAATTTGCAGATGATACAAAATTGTTCAGAGTAGTTAAATCACAAGCAGATTGTGATAAATTGCAGGAAGACCTTGTGAGACTGGAAAATTGGGCATCAAAATGGCAGATGAAATTTAATGTGGATAAGTGCAAGGTGATGCATATAGGGAAAAATAACCCATGCTTTAGTTACACAATGTTAGGTTCCATATTAGGTGCCACCACCCAAGAAAGAAATCTAGGCGTCATAGTGGAGAACACATTGAAATTGTCGGTTCACTGTTCTGCGGCAGTCAAAAAAGCAAACAGAATGTTGGGAATTATTAGGAAGGGAATGGTAAATAAAATGGAAAATGTTATAATGCCTCTGTATCGCTCCATGGTGAGTCCCCACCTTGAATACTGTGTACAATTCTGGTCGCTGCAAATCAAAAAAGATATAATTGCGATGGAGAAGGTACAGAGAAGGGCAACCAAAATGGTAAGGGGAATGGAACAGCTCCCCTATGAGAAAAGACTAAAGAGGTTAGGTAATATGGCCATATTGCGTACGGCAAAATGGCGCCGGCCGTACGGCAACACGATTCGAGTGCAGGAGGTCGTTCCCGGACCCCCGCTGGACTTTTGGCAAGTCTTGTGGGGGTCAGGAGGCCCCCCAAGCTGGCCAAAAGTCCCTGGGGGTCCAGCGGGGGTCCGGGAGCGATCTCCTACGCTCGTGACGTCGGGGGATAGGAACCAAAATGGCGCCGGCGCTACCTTTGCCCTGTCATATGACAGGGCAAAGGTAGCGCCGGCGCCATTTTTCTATCAACGCACCAGTGGCCCGAGAGTGGAAGATCACAATGGGAGCCCCCCACTGGACCCAGGTAATTTAAGACATTTGGGGGGGGTTCGGGAGGGTGGGGGGTTTATTTTAAAGGGTCGGGGTGGATTTTAGGGATGTTTTAGTGTGTTTCCTAATCAGGGATGTTTTCTGCAAACTCTTCTGTGCTACGGATGTACATTTGTTTAAAATGAAAGTGCTAAACGTGATGAATAAGGCTAATTTGTTTCATTTTAAACAAATGCATTGAGCCTAGGTCTAGGCCTGAAGCCAGGGCCTCGCCTACGGCATAAGCCTAGGCCTGAAGCAGGGATTGTGGCTTATGCCCTAAGTGAGACCCTGGCTTCAGGCTGCTGCATTTTGTATTTAAATTTAACATGGCTTGGAGGTCTAAGGAGACATGGTTCGGTGCTGACTTGGGGCCAGATGATATGACTGTTTTTTTTTTTTAATATATATATAGAGGAGGGACAACATATTGCTGTTACTAGTGGCTCCAAGCCACATTGACAATAATAGCAGCAGTCAGCTACAAGGTCCACGGTGCTGTTGGAGCCTGGGAGCTCTCCACAGCAGAAGGAGAGTAAGGCAGTGAGGGGTGGGAGTAGGAGTGAGCAGTTGGTGAGGCTGCCACTACCATTCTGACTCCCAATGTCAACTGGGACTACGGCAATTAATTTAAAAGTTTAGCACTGCCATGCGAGACTGGTTAGATGGGCAGCAGCAGCCTGGCTGCTGCATGTTGGAGGCAATCTGAGGCATCAGGGGCATTAGTTAAGCCCCTGGAGTGGCAAACATATGCAGGCCTAGGCCCTGCTAATGTCAGTGCTGATATCAGTGGGCATCCGTGATAATGCCTAAAGGACACAAGTTAAATGAAAGCCAAAATAATAAATTTTAAAATGTTAAAACATAGCCTTTTAGGTGGGGAGCTGAAGAGGAAGTTCACTACCAATTTATAAGTCCTGGAAAGTACATTGGTAGACTGTTGCACTCAGGGGTTGACCCTTGTCCTGGGACAGTGAAGGTACGCCTCCTGAAAGGGAACAGGAAGTAATTGCCCCCAGGGGGCAGAGCACTGGAGGAGACAGAGGCTGTGAAGTGCTTCACCACTGGAAGCCCGAGATCCCTCCAGAAGGAGCCTGGGCCATTTGGACTTAGGTGGGTCTCGCAGGGTCTCCTGAGAGAATGAAAGTCCGGCGTGCCCATGGACACAGGGGGAGTGTGATCGGATTCGAAATTGGAGGCTGGTTGGAACATGGAGAACCAGAACAGAGTTGGTGATAACAAGGCGAGGAACAGAGCCAGAATCTGGAGACAAGGTCAGGCAGGCAAACGTCAAGATCCAGAGGTCAGTCCGAGGAATAGTCAGTAAAGCAGGGGTCAGGTACCAGAGGTCAGACGAGATCAAAGGCAGGCTGAGATCTTGATGCAGGCGGCAGGTCAGGAGCAAGCTGGGGTCAGTACCAATAAGACAGTCCGAGGGCACTACCGAAAGTCTCAGAGTCCGAGGGACTCTGAGACTTTCAGGTCAAAGCACCGTTTAAGCTGTTAACTCGTACGTTCTATGGTAACACTACTTATTTATTACCGGCCTTTCTTCCTTCCAGCTTGTTGTAAGCTTCCAAGTTCTCTCTCCCTGTTGATTGTAACTTTGACTTATTCCTACCATTGTTATCTGTCATTTTACTTGAATTGCTACTCCAGTTATTCCCTTGTTATATTGTAAACTGATCCGATATGGTTATTTACTATGAAGGTCGGTATAAAAAACTGTTAAATAAATAAAATAAAATAAATAAATAAATACCTGGGTAGACAGACAGACAGACGAACACAGGAACAAGCAGGATGCAGGAACTAGGATGCAGGAACAAGTCAGAAACAGAACTGGAACAGAAGGATCCTGGAATGAGACTAGGAACAGGCAAGAGCAGGAACAAATGCAGAGGCAATCTTAGAACAACTGACCCGACTGCCAAGGCAAGGAAGCATAGACAGGAACTTCCTTATTTCGAGGGATCAATCAGGGCATGCCGCGGAGCTAAGACCCGCTCTTGGCCCTACATGAGTCCGGGCGGTAGGGGCGTGGCTAACATGGCAGAGGACGCCGAGCCTCGGCATGAGGCCTGGCGCACAGTGGAAGGCCCAGCGACTGCCGCCACAGGATGCCAGGGCCTGGCAGGGCTGGCAACTACCACGAGGGAGGTCGTCCCGGGACCCGCTGTGGAACCATGAAGGTGAGCAGGCCCATGTGCAGGATGGCCGCGGGCGGTGTGCATAACAGTACCTCCCCCTTCTAGGCCTCCCCCTTCGTGGCTGTGGTTTCTCAGGGTACATTCTATGGAAGGTCCTCAGGAGATCCTTATCAAGGTTGTTTTGGGAGGATTCCCACGAATTCTCCTCGGACCCATAGCCCTCCCAGGCTAAGAGGTATTCCCACTTGTCTCGGCATCGCCATACATTGAGGACCTCTCTTACCTGGAGAGAAGTGTTGGGTTCTGCAGAGATACGTGGAGCAGAAGGGTCTTTGCGTGAGGGCCAGGAGAGGACAAACGGCTTCAACAGGGACACGTGAAATGTGTTGTGGATACCCAATGAACGATAGCTGGAGATATGGAGACAGCTGGAGCTGATATGAGACAGCTCCCACTGTTCAGATCACAGGAAATGGTCCTTTGTATTTCGGAGCCAGACGGTGAGAGGGAAGTCTCAGTCAAATGTGTCAAGCATTCAGCCACACTTTCTGGCCAGGTCAAAAGAGTGGAGCGGGTCGTCTATGAAGATGAGAAGTGCGCTTGGTGCATTCAGCAGCTTGTGAAAATCACTCCTTTACCCGGGTCCACACTTGGTGAATGGTTTGAGCCATGGATTGAGCTGCTGGAGATGGAACCATCAGAGGAACAGGAAGAGGCAGTTGGGGCTGCCGTCTGAAGACTACTGCAAAAGGGGATATGTCGGTGGCTGCTGTGACATGAGTATTGTGTGACAGCTCAGCCCAGGGAAGAAGATCTGACCAATTATTTTGCTGATCATTTACATAGGAGCGTAGGAATGTCTTCAAGGTTTGATTGGTCCTTTCAGCCTTCCCATTGGCCTGGGGATGGTAGGTCAAAGTATAACTCAGGGAAATATTGAACTTTCGACACAAGGAACGCCAATACTTGGTGGCAAACTGTGGTCCCCGATCGGACACAATCTCCTTGGGGAGTCCGTGGAGGTGAAAGATGTTCTTCAGGAAGCACTTTGCCAGTTCCGGGGCTGAAGGAAGACCCAGCAAGGGGATAAAGTGATCCATTTTCGAGAAACGGTCGATGGCGACCCAAATAACCATGTTATTCTGGGAAGGAGGTAGATCAGTAATAAAGTTCGTCGAAATGCTGGACCATGACTCGGAGGGTGTTGGGAGAGGTTGAAGCAAGCCCCAAGCTTCCCTGTTGGTGGTTTTTGCTAGGCGCAAGTGGGACATGAGTCCATGTAGTTTTGTGAATCTTGCACCATAGTAGGCCACCAATAGTGCCTTTGCAGCATTTCCAGGGTCCTGGCACGACCAGGGTGGCCTGCCAGTTTGAAGTTGGGGGCCCACTTTAAGATGCGCTCACGTAGCTGGCGAGGAACAACGGTCTTTCCAACACGGACTGTGGTAGTGGCAGCAAGGGAAATACTGGCAGGGTCGATAATGAAGCTAGGAACTTCAGGGATGTCTTCAGGCTCAGATGATCTGGACAGCGCATTAGTGTGCAAGTTCTTGGAACCAGGACGAAAGCAAAGATTAAAGTCAAACCTCTAGAAAAATAAGGCCCACCGGGCCCGATGTGGGTTCAAAAGTTGAGCATCTTTGAGATGTTCAAATTTCTTGTGGTCAGTGAAGATGGTAAACTTATGTTGCGCCCCTTCCAACCAGGGGCGCCACTCTTGAAATGCTAGTTTGACCGCAAGGAGTTCGCGGTCACCAATGGTGTAATGTTGTTCCGTGGAGGAAAACCTATGAGAGTAAAACGAGCAGGGAATTAGCTTGCCCATGGGAGAATGGTTCCAGCGCTGATCGCTGAGGTGTTGATCTCCACAACAAATGGACGTTTGGGATCCGGATGAAAGAGACAGGGACCGGAGCTGAAGGCTTCTTTAATCTTCTGGAAGGCAGCAATTGCCTTAGGCATCCAAACTCGGGTGTTGGCCCCTTTTCTAGTCAAAGCAATGAGTGGGGCAACTATGGAGGAGTAATTCGCAATGAAGCTTCGGTAATAATTGGTGAAGCCTAGAAAGTGTTGCAAGCCCGAAGGCCTACTGGCTGAGGCCAGTCGCGGATTCCCTGAAGTTTTTCCAGGTCCATTCAGAATCCACGATCAGAGATGATGTATCCCAGAAAGGATAAGTGATTCCGCTCAAACAGACATTTTTCCAGTTTTGTATACAAATGATTCTCTCTCAGACATTGAAGGATGATGCGGACGTGTTCACGGTGAGATTCTATGGCCTTAGAGAAGATCAGAATGTTGTCGAGGTATACGATTACAAAATTGTACAGGAGATCTCGGAAGATTTCATTCATGAGGTGTTGAAAACGGCTGGAGCATTACATAGCCCAAAAGGCATTACCACGTATTTGTAGTGGCCGTCTCTGGTATTAAATGCCATCTTCCAAATGTCATAGGGTTGGATGCATACCAAATTGTATGCACCTCTCAGGTCCAGCTTGGAAAATATTTGTGCCCCTTTGAGGCAATTGAACAGTTCACTAATGAAGGGTAACGGGTATCGATCCTTACGAGTTATTGCGTTGAGACCCCTGTAATCAATATAGGGACGTAGACTACCTTCCTTTTTCTTCACAAAGAAGAACCCTGCTCCTGCGGGGGAATCAGATGAACGGATAAAGCCTTTCTCTAGATTCTCTTTCATGTACTCCAACATAGCCTGAGTCTCAGGCTGGGACAATGGATAGGTTCTGTCTTTGGGAGGATTAGTGCCCGGCAGAAGTTCAATAGGACAGTTGAACTTGCATAATGGAGGCAGGGTATTCGCTTTCTGTTTAGAGAATACATCGCTGAAGTCAGAATACTGCAGAGGTAAACCTGGAAGGGTAACTGATTTCTAGATGGGTATCACGGGGGATACAGAGTACAGACAAGTCTTTTGGCATTTTGGGCCCCACTGTACCAACTGCAGGGACTGCCAATCGAATTGGGGTTTGTGGACATGGAACCAGGGTAGCCTCAGGATTACCGGATGAGTTAAGCGTATTAGGATGTAGAAAGATGTCTCTTCCTCATGGAGGGTACCTACAGTGAGACATATGAACAGCACAGTACACCTCAGTGAAGATTTGACGTCAAAGATGAGACTACAATGTTCTCTCACCCTAGCTTGATGGTACCCTGTTATACCTGTTGATGGTACCCTTTAGAAACATCATCTTTGTGAGATTCTCTCTCATGCCTGTCTGGGTACTTCATAGCATGCAAATCTCACAGGTGTGATACATTTAACACACATTGTGATAAAATACCTATGCATAGCACAAGGTGCAGTAATTCCAAATTATCATAGTCATGCCCCTTTTCCTTATCATAGGCATTATTCATGCAAAATGCATAGCATTTTGATGAATGTAGGCCTTTATTAGAAGAGAGTTTGAGGTTTCTTAAATTTTCTTTACAATACCTCAATCTGTACCAGAGAGCTTATAGCAGATTTTATGGTTATTAAATAGAGAATTTATGTAGGTTAGGAACTATTTCTCCTGACATCATCATTATGATGATCTCACTGACAGAAAAAAAAAACAGATTATGACAGAAAAAAACTTGTCCCTGTCACAGAGGCTAGTCAATGTATAAAAACACACAAAAACAGTTCAGAAACACTAATTAGTGTGAATGTGTGTGAACATTCGGGCGGATTTTAAATGCCCTGCTTGCGTAAATCCACCCGGATTTACGTGAGCAGGGCCCTCGCGCGCCGGTGCGCCTATTTTGCATAGGCCACCGGCGCACGCAGAGCCCCGGGACGCACGTAAGTCCCGGATTTTTTAAGGGGGCGTGTCAGGGGCGGGGCCGAATGACGCGGCGTTTCGGGGGCGGGACGCGGCGTTTTAGGGGCAGGACCGGGGTGTGGCGCCGGCCCAGGGGCGTGGTTGAGGCCTCCTGACCAGCCCCCGGGTCGGATGACGGCGCGCCAGCAGTCCGCTGGCGCGGGTAGATTTACGTCTGCTGCTAGCAGCAGACGTAAATCGCGCTCTTTTTTAAAATCTACCCCATTGTGAATAGGATATGTTCTATGGTAATTAGTATCTGGTAAAGGTAAGGGAACATATTTAATCAGCTTAAAATTAAATATAGCTGATTCGTACAATTTTATCAGCTCAATTAGACAGCTGAGTTAAAGAAAAGCTGATTGAATTGACTTTGGTGGTCTAACTTGGTGTGGACACCAAATAATAATTTTATAACACCTGAGCTATAGAGTTCCTCTATACCCATAAAAGCCAGATAACTATTTATCCCACACTATGAGTAAATAAAAGTTAGTGTTTCTCCAAAAGAGGAAGAGGTATTAAATAGTATTCTCTAAACAGACTCTGAGAAGAAATTGAGAAAGCTATCTGCTGAACTTGTCTTCATAACATTTACTAGAAAAGTGGTGATAGTTAAATACTGGCTTATAGTTTGAACCTGAAGAGAACCCTATGTTTACAAGGACATATTTTAATCTTTTATGATAACTGAGAACCTTTCTTTGTAGAAAAAGAATTTGATGGATGGAAACAAAGTATTTAATGTCCTTGAAAAATACTGAAACTAAAGAAACTGAAAGGAACATTAGTAACTGAGCAGTGATAGGGAGAAAAAGTGTGCATGTGACTGAATGAGGAAACAAATCAGTGCACTGAACTCAATCCTGATTTTTCTCTTTTCCTATGTCTTCACCCATACTCATTTCACATTGCTATTCCCACACCTCACTTGCACTCAGCCTCTAACTTCGTTTAGCCAGGGATATTATAATTATCTTTTGATTTTGTTAGTCTATTGTTTCAACAAGATGGTGAAATATATACCTAGGGTGACATTATAGTCTGTGGAAGATTCATGATTACAGGGAGATAGAATCTCTTATTATTTTATTTGAAGTCATTGTAGTAGGTGAGGAGATTGCTGTGTCCAGAATCGTCATGGTCAACAATGGTCAAGAAGATTGGTCTATGCTATATAGCAGTGAATGCTAGCCTTGCTAATGAGCCACCAAAGCCTTACATCATTCCTACTGATCCAGATTCAACTAGACGCTCAAAAGCTCTGCCCCCTAGCTGCTACTATGGTGGAACTGGAGTAAAGTACGCACATACTGTTGAGAAAATGTGAGGACAGAAAAGCATCCTTTTGTTGCAAACACTAAGTAATACATGAGAATAGTGAGAGAGGACACCTACAAAGAACAGAGAGACAAACATATTAGTAGAGGATTAAACACAAAGGGGCGGATTTTAAATGCCTTGCGAGCGTAAATCCGGCCGGATTTACACGCGCAGGGCCCTCGCGCGCCGGCACGCCTATTTTGCATAGGCCGCTGGCGCGCACAGAGCCCTGGGACGTGCGTAAGTCCCGGGGCTTTCTAAAAGGGGCGTGTTCGGGGTGTGTCGGGGAGCATGCCTGGAGCGACGCGGCATTTTGGGGGCATGTCGTGTGTGATGCAGCGTTTCGGGGGCAGCGATGCGGGCGTGGTTTCAGCCCGGGGGTGTTCCAGGGGTGTGGCCGCGGCCTCTGGACCAGCCCCCGGGACCGGAATACGGAACGGGGCTGCCGGCCAGCGTGCGCAAAGTTACGCCTGCTTTCAGCAGGCGTAACTTTGCCGACAAAGGTAAGGGGGGGGGGGGTTTAGATAGGGCCGGGGGGTGGGTTAGATGGGAAAAGGGAGGGCGAAGGAAAGTTCCCTCCGCGGCCGCTCCGAAATCAGAGCGGCCTCGGAGGGAACAAGCAGCGCGCTCTGCGCTCGGCGCGCGCAGGTTGCACAAATGTGCACCCCCTTGCACACGCCGACCCCGGATTTTATAAGATACACGTGGCTACGCGCGTATCTTATAAAATCCAGTGTACTTTTGTTTGCGCCTGGTGCGCGAACAAAAGTACGCGATCGCGCAAATTTAGAAAATCTACCCCAAAACATGCAATTTACTTACCTGTATGAAATCTTGGAATTTCTAAAGTATCCTGAAGAAACCTGAAATGATAAGATAACAAAAGAATCAGTTCTTATAGGTAAAATTTGAAAATTGCAGCAAGTTACTTTACACAAAAGAGAAAAATTTAGGTAGCTTGTTCTTATCTGATATTAGTCTGTAAGCTGCAATCCTTTATAGAAACTAGGGATGTGCAATTGTTTTTGCCGAACTGGAAAATTTCAAAGAAATAGTCCAATTCGGCATGGGTCGGAGGACCTGAATCCTGAGACGGATTTTCTCCGAAGTTCGGAGAAAATTTGTTGTTCGGGTTAGCGTGGGGGGAGGGGTACATTTATTTAAAAAAAAAAACCCCAAACCCACCCCAACCATTAAAATTTAGTTAATTACAACCCCTCCACCCTCCTGACAATTGAAAGATTATTTTTAAAAACAGAAAAATACATTACATTTTCAAACAGAAATACCCAACATTATAAAGCTGGATTATACTTGCTCTTACGTTAAACTCTGAAACAGATATTTGGCAAACCACTCCTCAGAGCAAATGTGCTTGCAGTGTGCAAGAAGCAAAAGCTCTTCACTAGTTGTTTTTTGTGTTTTTGCAGGATGCTGGTTTAAGAACAAACAAACCTCGGACCGTAGACATATTTTTGAGAACTAAGACCACACTGATAAATTCTGACTCTCAAATGAGATCAGCAGTTGTGGATTTTCAGGCACTAATTTTAGTTAGACTTTCCATTTTATCTTTAATATTGTCTCACCATGCTGCCTTCTCAAACTTTGAAAGACTCATGTCCACGTCCAATCACAGCAACTAAACTAGTCAGTCAAGGAAGCAGATTAAGGGATGAAAAGATGGCTTGAGGACCTGAAAACATTCCTTCAGAAGGTCAAGAGCATGCGACATGAAGAATGTAATGTAATCATGACTGAAGAATAGAACTGGCAGCAATTAAGCTGACAATGTGGATAATAAATTGTAACAACTCTTGTGTGCGTGTGCGTTTGTATGGGTGAGCACAAATGGTCTGCACAGATAATTCCTTTAGCAAGCACACACAGTATATGGCTGCTCTAGAAAGAAGACATTAAAAATAATCTTATATATCTCTTAACTGAAGAGCTAAATAGAGTTCTCTTCTTCATGCAGGTAATGTCAGAAATATTGAAGGAAGGCTGTCAGATTTGGTAGAAGATTTGTAGTACATGTACTGGAAATCTAAGATAAATCTTCCTTGATCTGTGTATTTATTTTTAAGTTTATATTAATATCAAGAGTTCTGTAAAGAAATCAATAGCTTTCTCTGAAGGATTAATGTTTTCTGGTAGGAAATCCTTTTATACTAAGCTAATTTTCTTCATCTTCTGACTCATTAGGCTCAATTTAGCCAAAATCATTGTGGCCTTAATTCACCCAAATTCTGTACTTAGAAACATGCCTGGCATTAAACTCAACAAATACAAATAGTCAGTTCCTTTGTAAAAATAACTTGTTATCAAAGTCCTTGCATATACTGGGGAAAAAACCCAAACTCATTTTGTGGAGATTCTTAGAGCAGTGGCATACCTAACGTATTGGATACTTTCTTTGGCACCCCCCTCCCCAATGTTCACTTCTCCCCCCGCAGTGATCTTCAGTACTCCTCTCCCTCATACTGGCTCCAGGTGTCTCTCCCTCACACATACACATCCCTTCACAGAAGATCCCTCTCTTACGCACAAACACTCACCCTCACTCCTACATACACACACACACTCACACACACACCCTTCCTCTCTCAATCACATTGGTTCATGTGCAGTCATTCTGGCCCTCTCCCTCCTCAGCTGCCTGTGGCTGTCTGGCCGCTCTCTTCACTATCTTCCACTCAGGGCTGGTGCAAGGGTATTAGGTGCCCTAGGCGAAACTTATAGCTTACCCACTCCACACCACCCCCAGTCACACCCTCCCCACACAATTAAATATTATGCATTTATAATAATAGATTTTACATGAACATTTAAAGTTCAGTCTTCTGAGGTAAAAATATTACTTACGACATGTATATTATATTTACATGCAGTGTGGTAAAACCCTGCAAAAAAGTTAAAAAGACCCTTGTAATTGCTATTGGATTTATTATAGTGTGTGATGGGTATGGGCTTGGTCCTCTGAAAGCCACAAGTAAATTGAATTACAATTTCAATACGGTAAATTTCCCATTCCAAAACTGCAATAATTGCCAGCACTCAAACACTAACAACTCTACTTATGAAAAGGCAACACTGCAATTATTACACCAAGCCCTAAAATACCAATGCACCCACTATTAGGAAAACAGAAAAAGCCAAGCTGCTATAGGTCCTGACTCAGGACCTACAAACTAGCAGAATAAGTCAGCTTAGTCACACAAGCAAAATATTAACAGACCCTCACCAAATGCAGAATAAAGTTACTATAAAGAGTAATTAAAAAAAACTGTTGTAAAAAACTGAATTGTAAACTGCAACAAACCAGATTATATATATGCACTGCAACAATGGAAAAACAGAAGCATTACAATTTCTCATAAACTTCAAATAATTAAATCAAGAAATATAAAACATCAATAGATGTAAAACCATACTAATACAAAGAATATTGTAAAAAGCTGACAAAAAGAATAACTCATATATTTTCTAAATATTTTAAAACAGCAGACACAAACAACACCCAATACTTAAAACTTAAAAAGGATTAAAAAAAAAAAAAAAAAATCCCCTGCTTTCCATACCTGGGATCTTTTGATTTCCAGATGCCCTGAGTTTGTCTGCATTAGCAGGGGAGAGGAGAGGGGTTGTTGCTCACAATCTTTCTCCTCTCTCGCTCATGCATACACACATGCTCAATGACAGAACATGCGCTCACACACGCACAAGCATACTCTCACATAGCCACAGACATGTTCTCACACAGACCCTGACATGCTCTCAGTCACACACACAGAAATGATCTCATAGACAGAAATGCTCTCACACACAAAGACAGACAGACATGCTCTATCACACACACACACGTGCTCTAACACACAGACACAAGCATGCTCTAACAAATACACAGACATGCTTTAACACACAGACAATCCCAGTCAGATACACACACACACACACACACGCAAACTCGCACTCTCTCTTCCTACCCTACTCCCCATCAGAAGCACAGCAGCAGCTTCCTCCTTTAGGGATTCTTCATTTCTCTTGAGGCAGAGGGGGCTGATGCGGGTCTGCTTTTCCTGCACCTGCGATGGGGGGGGGGGGGGCGGGCACTGGCGGCATTGTCGCTGCTCCAAGTGCACTTAAATGCCGATGCTACCTCTTCCTGCGTTGCCCGGGACACGCACTGATCTTCTTCTTGCTTTGGGCTGTGACTGCATGGACTTTCCTTCTTCCCATCCATGCGGACCCACGACTTCCTCTTCCAAGCAGCACAGGTGGGAAGAAGAAAAGGCTATGGCAGTTTCAGCCCCCAGACCCATGGTGCTCTAGGTGGCCACCTAGTGTATCCACAGCTTGTGGCCCGGCAGCCTCCCTCTCCTTCTGCCACCAGCGGTATGGGTTCTGCACGCGGCCGCTGACCTTCCTCGATGGCAAACCCTCCCGGCTATCACCTGGGGCGGACAGCACTCCCGCTCCCTCCCTATCCTAGAGTAGTGCAAATCGGAATAACATAATACATTATCAGCTTCATTACAATATACATGAGCTTTTTATTCATTTCTAAGTAGTACATTTTTCCCATCTTTAAGCTATTAAACACTTGGGGCTTGATTTTCAAAAGCATTAATTGCTTAAAGCTTGGTTTTATAACTGCACTTTACCCGTGTAAATGAGATTTTGAAAATTGCTACACTATATGCCATTGAATTGTCAATAGGTTTTACCTGCACTTAAAGCGGGTAAATGACTTTTGAAAACTGCTAGGACAGTATGTTACATTTACATACAAAACTCCTTTGAAAATTCACCTAACATACAGCTCCAAGATCAAAAGATAGGTATATAATTAGCATACTGCATTGCTACAGTAACAAGCATGATACAATCACACATAGCACCAAGTAACATTATAAAAAAACCTTTGCGCTTCATATTTAAAGGCATTTAGCTGAATAACTTTCTTTATTACACAACATTTATAAATTGCTTTTCAGCTTTTGAAAAGTCAAAACCAGGCTTTTGAATTTTCAACAATGGCAACAGGAAGGCAGTACAGTTTCAGGAGCAAAGGAGGTGCTGCCATCCATTGTGAACTGCTTGTAATAATCATTGCAGCAGTATTCTGTATGATTTGCAGTTTCTGAATGGATTTTTACATAACCCCAGCAATGCTGGAAGCGTAAACTACCAGTGTTGCTGTCAGAATACTATGTTGACAATTGTTTGAAAAATGCTTCTTTACTACAAATACAGACTTATAATCCCTAGTCAAATCACACTTAAATGTGGTAACAAAGTTTCTGGATTCTGCCATATGCCCATATATTCAGACAGATCCTTCATTTTGAGTTTCTATATGGTGCTAATCTTTGGGATGGAGTTCTGCCAGGCAGATGGAGAAATGCATGAGTCCTTGTGGGTACTGTTTTTGAGAAAAGGATAAAGTGAGTCTTGTAATTGATGCTATATAATTTTAGATGTGTGCTTGAAGTTAATAATGGTTTTATTCTCTTGCCTTGAATGTTAAATTCATTTCTGCACTGATTTACTAACTAAAAAAAAAATGCTGCAATAGATTCCATTAATCCATCCAAACAATTATTAGGGGCACATTTGATGTCTTTAGAGCAACGCATTAATGCTTGGTCCACATAGGAAGCATTCTACCCCAACTCATGCTAAAGTATGTGCAAATAGAGAGTAAAAATATAATAATTACATGACTGGTTATTGGTGGGCTTACAGAAGCCCAGAAGAAATGGCCTGATAATATTCTGGGGCCTGGGAGGCGCATGGGGAAGTCCCCTGATGTTTTTTATTTTATTTTATTGGGGACCTGGAAGGAGAATCAGCCTCCTGCTGCCAGCAGCATCAAAAGCGGCAGTGAGCCGCGAGATCTAGAACACCGGCCACTCTGAGGATTCCTCCCACCCGACACGACAATGAACCGTGAGTGTTAAATTAAAAGTGTCAGAGAGCTACTCTGATGGCAGATTGCACTGCGGGAGCCTGGGGAGTTCCTGGCAGCCAGAAAGATGCCCCAGAGTGCCGTACCAATGATTTTTAAGAATAAAATTGATGCCACTAACTGCAGTGGTGGCCAGAGTGCAGTGGCAGCACTGGGAGCGCTTCCACTGTGAGGTTAAAGAAGCAGTCAGCGTCGGGGCTGTAATCAAAGCCCCAGTATGAATACAGTGAAGGCCCAGGATTCCTCGCTGATGTCAGGGATCACATCAGTGAGAGGCTGCCCCATAAGTGCCTGTAAGGAAATTTGAAAGTATTTAAAATTAAATAAAAAGTAAACCAACAATTTTAAAAATTGTAAAATGTGGCAATTTTGGTGTGGAGCATTTAGAGGGGCTCCCACCTAAGTGTCAGCCCCGGGGAGCACTCTAGTGAACTAGGCACCAATAAATTTAATAAACTTTTGCCTATTAATAAAAAATATTTTGCAAATGTTAGCCTTGTTTAGGGGTGCCTGTGACCTGACCACCTCCAGGATTTGGAGTCAGAAGTTAATTTAATAGAATTATTCCACCCATTTTCCCAGGGGTTCCCTGTGATTGAAAAGCAATTAAAACATGTCACATACTGGGGTTTGATGCTAGTGGTCGCCAGGTGATATCATATCAACATTGTTTTGACCCTTGGTTTGGGAAAGAAATGTTTATTATGCAGGTTAAAAATATAATTAGCTTTAAAAGTGTTAAAATAGCTAATATGTGTTACTCTGGAGAGAGCACCTGCCACCAGGAGGCAGGGCACAGGTGCAATGGATGGCCCACGCCATTTTTTTAAGATGGCGCCGGCCGTCCATTGATCTTACCATGTGACAGAGGCCAGCCAATGGCACCGAGAGCCCTGTCACACGGTAAGGGCAAAGGACCATTGGCGCCATTTTGATTTGTGGCAGCTGACGGCCCGAGAGGGGGAGATCGCTCCTGGGACCCTGCTGAACCATCAGGGACTTTCGGTAAGTCTTGGGGGGGGGGGGGTCAGGCAAGTCTTGGGGGGTCAGGAGGGTGGGGGGTTGCAATTAATTAAATTTGAAGGGTTGGAGGGGGTTAAATTTGAAGGGTTGGAGCGGGTTTCGGGCATCATTTTGAGGACAGATGAAATAAATTCGGCCTGAACCACGGGAAAACAAAATTTCCCGGGGCGGGCCGAAAACAAAGGTTAAAAGCCCAGAACCTCTAGGCAGACAATGTCCATTCTGGCGCCCTACTCAGCCCAGTCGGGCTGAGTCGTGGACCACATGAGAAGGCATCAGGGCCACGGAAATCCAAGGACAGGAACGGGCAGGCAACCCGGTCCCTCAGGCACCCTACACAGTCCAGCCGGACTGGTCGTGGACCACACTGCAGGACAGGACCTGTCCAGGGAAGGACACAACAGGCAAGAACATCAAGGCAAGGCAGACATCAAGGTTACGGACATCAAGGCAGACTGACGAAGGAAGAGAAGATTCCTCGGCGCCATCTGATGGAAAGGCCCACCAGTGCCCTACATACCCCAGCTGGGGTGGTCACGGTCCACTGGGCCACTACATGCCCTACCAGTCCAGCCGGGCTGGTCACGGACCACGAGGGACAGGTCAGGCGGAGCTGAAGACATCTGGAACAGACGGACATCTAGACATCAGGGACAGGCGGACAACTGGACATCATGGAACATTAAGGAGACAGTGAAGACATCTGGACATCAAGGAAATGCAGAGACCAGAACATGGAACCCAGATGAAGACATGGGATCCCACACAGAACAGATTGCCTAGGAGGAGAATCAGTCGTGGAGTCCTAAAGAGGACTTACTCCTTGCGAAGGTGAGGAAAGAATGAACTGAGGAGCCGTTTGTAGGCTGAAGAGGTGGAACCAGGAGATGACATCATCCAGGGCCCACTCCCTCACTGACCCTACAAGAAGGGCAGAGAGAGGTGGCCCCGTGCCTTGGGAAAGGCAAGAAGAGGAAGTTTGCAGGACCCTGTACAGCAGCCCTGCAGATGCTGACGTTGAAGAGAAGCCATAGCTGAAGCAGAAGCTGAAGATAGGCCTCAGGGCAGGCCCTGGCATCAGGGACGGCTCCCTGCTGCTGAAGGAGGTTCACTGGCGGCTCCAGGCCCTCTCCCCATGAAGGGCCCGAGGTAGGATGGTGAGAACGCTGTCGGCGGCTCCATGCTGCAAGATAAATACAAGGACAGCCTCCGGGCTGCAAGGGAGGTGGAGGCGCGGCTCCTGCCACACAGGACTGGCATTGGCGGTCTCCAGACCACTTGAAGAGCAGAAGTGCGTGTGAAGGCTATCAGCGGCCTCATGCCGCTTTGAGGAACAGTAGCGTGGCACCATGCCATGAGGAAGATCCCCGGCACGGCTCTTGCCACGCCGGCACAAAGACAGGCTCCTGCCACAGGGGAAGGGAGGTGGAGAGCAGCCTATGGCTCCTGCCACAGGCTGAATCGTAACAAAATTGTCTTAATGTGAACAGTTGAATATTGTTATCGAAATATCTCTAACTTCTCTTATTTGTCACTTTGGAAATAATAAATTAAAAAATGATTATAAATTTGTCTTTTTGACAATTCCTTATTCACTCTCATGAAGACATCTGGCATGGGAATTGTTATTTAATATTTTGTTATGGGGAAACTTTCTAAACTGCTTGGCTACTGACACATGACACTGTGCTTGATTTAAGAATTCTGTGCCAGCTGCTCTACAGCAATTTAGTGCCCTACAGCAAAATGGCATCCTCCACTGAGGAGGATGTGTCACCAGCAGATGGTGTCATTTGAAGAAAGAAGAATGAAGACTCCTACAAGGCCTGGGCACCAGCCTCTAGTCCTAGACCTGACCCTCGGATGAGGCCCCGGCAACAATCCTAGATCTGGGCTTAGGCCCAGGCATCTGGACCCAACCTCTGGACCAGGCTAGGCATCAGGCTTGGGCCAGAGGTCTGGCCTAGGCCAAGGTTCAGATGGTAGGATCCAGCTTCCAGACTGAGCCCTAGTGTTGGGCCTTGGCCCAGGCTCTGGCCTAGGCTGAGGTCCAGGCGCTGGGACCTAGCCTCTGAACAAGGTCCCTTCTCCAGCATCAGGTCTGGGCTTGGGCTGAGGCTCTAGCATTGAGACCTTGTCTCTAGGCCAAGACCCGGTGTCAGGTCTGGTTCCAGACTCTGGCCTAAGCTAAGGCCCAGGAGTTGAGACCCAATCTCCAGACTAGGCTTTGGCCCATGTGTTGGGACCTGGTCTCTGAGCCGGGCCCTGTCATCGAACCTGCACTTGGGCCAGGCCGGGCTCCGATGTCGGGCCTGGGCCTGACCACAACATTGGACTCTCGATGAATCAGGTAACTTTAGGTCTGGAAATTTCCCAACCCCAGCAAAATGTTTTTGGGGGCATGGGCCTTTGCTTAGGTCTTGGTTGAGACCTTGGCATCTGCTCAAGGCCTAGGCTGAAACCCCTGGTGTAGCAATCGGCTGTAGGCTATGGTCCCTGTGTCAGGTCACAACCTATCCCTACCTAGGCCTAAGTTGAGGTGCCAGCATTGCATTTGGGCATAAGCCGCAGCCCCTGCTTTGGGCTCTGCCTATTTCTTAGCAAAGGCCCCAGCCTCGGGCCTAGGCCTGATAGGTGATTTTTTTTAACAAAGGAAACAAATAGAATTCATTTAATTTGGGTTGCCCTTGAATTTGTTTTGGAGTCCCACAAAAGAAAAGAATTTGCCTTATTTGTTTCATTTTTCAAATTCGGATTATCCAAATGTACATCCCTATGCACAATAATCAAGGTGTGATCACACAATTGATCTATAGAGAAGGGCTCTGTGAGATATCATAAGAACATAAGAACATAAGAAAATGCCATACTGGGTCAGACCAAGGGTCCATCAAGCCCAGCATCCTGTTTCCAACAGTGGCCAATCCAGGCCATAAGAACCTGGCAAGTACCCAAAAACTAAGTCTATTCCATGTAACCATTGCTAATGGCAGTGGCTATTCTCTAAGTGAACTTAATAGCAGGTAATGGACTTCTCCTCCAAGAACTTATCCAATCCTTTTTTAAACACAGCTATACTAACTGCACGAACCACATTCTCTGGCAACATATTCCAGAGTTTAATTGTGCGTTGAGTAAAAAAGAACTTTCTCCGATTAGTTTTAAATGTGCCCCATGCTAACTTCATGGAGTGCCCCCTAGTCTTTCTACTATCCGAAAGAGTAAATAACCGATTCACATCTACCCGTTCTAGACCTCTCATGATTTTAAACACCTCTATCATATCCCCCCTCAGTATCATGTCACAGATATTTGTGCTGGGGTCTCCTTTGTTGAGATGTGCCAAGGGTTTCTCTTGTCAGCTGAATTAGCTATGGCCTGGCCTGTATCAGGGGAAATGTTTTGTAGGCAACCTGGCTTTGGAAAATGTAGTTGGAGGAGGAAGTGGTAGCTGACAGGGTTCTGCTTGTGCTTGCACTAATATCTAATGTGGCCACTCTTTCCTTGGTACATCCCCCATTGTGCTTGTGCCTCTGGTGCTCTTGTTTACATACCCTAGCTACCAGCATCTCCTTCATGAATGAGAGATGCTGCCTATGGAAGGTGAGACTCCCTTTCATCCACTGATCATAAAGTGTAGCAAGCATGCTTCTATGTTTTGTGTGAGAGGTTTCATCTCTCTTCCTCCTGATGCTGCAAGGTGTCAAGAAACTGCTACACCTCTTCTTCCATTACACCATTTTGCTCATGGAAGCCCTAGAAATTTTGCTCCAGATTTACTAAAGAGATGACCCTGCCCACGTTGATGCTTCTAGAACTCAGATGTTAGGATTTGTGGGTTTGTGGGCCCTGGGCCGAGGTGAGAGATGGTACCACTTATGGGGAGGAGCCCCATGAGCCTCACCATCGGGAGGCGAGGTCTCAGCTGCTGGGTGTGCAGGACAGCAGGTACTGGAGAGAAAGCAGAGAGAAAGGCACTGCCCATGGAGCGTGGAGTGCAGCAAGAAAGTCACACAGAGGTGCCACAGGGTCTGTGGAGTGGGGTATACCCAAGAGAGAGGATTCCTCTGTAGAGATGATTTGGCAATGATCCGAAGAGCGGGGTACACCGGTGAGGGTCCTCAGTAGGGATGATACGGCAATGGTCCGCAGAGCAGGGTACACGGATGAGGGTTCCTCAGTAGAGAGAATACGGTAATGGTCCGTAAGCGAAGTACTCACAGTGGAAGTAGTGATGGTTCCAGAGGGAGCCCCGGGGAACAGGGCAGGCAGCGGAGCTAGGCGAAAGGCCCTCCAAGGAGCAGATAGCCAGAGACGAGGAAAGGGCCCCCGAGGAGTGGGTAAAAGGGACGTCTCACGCCGAGGAAGCAGGTGCTGGAACGGAAGGCCCGTAGGGACTGAAGCGGATTCAGCAATGAGGGAACTCGTTGCCAAGTCGTAGGCAGATAGGGCCAGCTGGCTTAAGATTCCATGGAGAATGAAGTCATCGGGGGGGGGGGGGGGGAATGCCCCTGAGGTTCCCGCCATGATGTGCATAAGACTGGCCCAGAAGCACGCGCACCTAAGGAGCTCCAAGGGCAAGATGGTGGTCGGCAGTGTCCACGCTGTCCAGGGAATCCCGGGAACAGGGGCAGGCAGGCCGGCGATAGTTGGTGGAGGCTGCAAGTCTGCCCAATGGAGTCAGTGCAGTGAGGCAAGAGGTGATCAACAGTGGTCGCAGCTGTCTGCGACCGACGGGTGTAACAGTACCCCCCTTCTTAAGGCCCCTCCCCGGGGGTTTGGGTTATCTTGGGTGAGAGTCATGGAACTGCTTGATCAGTTCAGTTCTTTGTCAAGGATATTGACTGCCAGCTCCCAGCTGTTTTCTTCTGGGCCAAATCCTTCCCACGAGATCCATTATTCCCATCACTTCCTGCACTTCCTCACATCCAGGATGTCTTGTACTTGATATGTAATGTCCTCCTCTGATGCCAGAGGTTGGGGCTCAGGAGGTTTCTTGGAGAATTTCGACAAGATGAGAGGCTTTAATAGTGAGATGTGGAAGGCGTTATGAATCTTGAGCAATGTAGGTAGGTGTAGACTGTACGTAACCGGGCCCAGCTGGCGAAGTACAGCAAAAGGCCCGCTATACCTGGGAGCGAAGCGGGATGAAGGCAGTTTTAAGTGAAGAAAGTGAGTGCTGAGACACACTTTGTCTCCAGGGTTAAACTGAGGAGCTGCCCGATGATGGGCATTGTAGAACTTCTTTGACTTCTGGGTGGCTTGCTGTAGAAGTTGTTTGGTGTGCTCCCAAAGTTGATGTAACTTTAGTGTAGAAGCTTGTGCCACTGGGGAAGACACAGACAAAGGTAGTGGAAGAGGAGGCAGAGGCTGGTGTCTGTAAACTATTTGAAAGTGTGATGACCCGGTAGATGCAGACTGGTGGGAGTTTAAGGAGAACTCAGCCCATGGTAGTAAGTTGGACCAGTCATTCTGCCAAGAATTCACATATGCCCGAAGAAGTTGTTTCAGGGTTCGGTTTGTCCTCTCTGTCTGACCATTGGCTGATGTGAGGTCTAAGGCAATATCAAACTTTTTACATAGTGACCTCCAAAATCTGGCCGTGAACTGAACACCTCGATCCGAGAGTATATGTTTCGGGAGTCCGTGGAGGCAAAAGATGAGACAGATGAACAGTTTAGCCAATTCTGGGTCTGAAGGAAGACCTGGTAACGCCACAAAGTGAACCATCTTCGAAAATTGGTCCACGGTAACCCAAATGGTGTTGTTGCCACTGGAAGGAGGTAGGTCCACTAAGAAATCTGTGGCTATGTGTGTCCACGGCTCACTAGGTGCAGGAAGAGGTTCTAAGAGACCCAAAGGATGGCTCGTTGGTGGCTTCTGACGAGTGCAAGTGGGACATGATTCCTCATATGCTTGAGTGTCCTTCTTCATGGTTGGCCACCAATAGAATCTCTGGAGAGTGGAAAGAGTTCTAGCTTGTACGGGGTGACCTGCCAGCAAGGAATCATGCGTCCAGTTGAGGATTTTCCTTCGCAGTGGTCGGGGAACCACTGTCTTCCCAGATGGCACTGTGAGTGTAGTGGAGAGGAGAACTTTAGTTGGATCAATGATGTGCCGTGGAATATCCGGAACATCTTCTGTGGTGAAAGAACGAGAGAGTGCATTGGCTCAAGCATTCTTATTATCAGGCCGGTATCGTAGTAGGAAATTGAACCGAGTAAAAAAGAGAGATCAGACCTGTCTGTGATTCAGGTATTGAGCATGGTGCAGATACTTGAGGTTCTTGTGGTCAGTATATACCGTGATCTGGTGCTGCGCTCCCTCGAGCCAGGGAAGCCACTCTTCAAAGGCCAGTTTAATCGCCAGTAATTCCTTGTACCCGATTCCATAATTACGCTCATCCGGGGAGAATCGTCGGAAGAAAAAAGAGCACGGGTGCAAGGTGTGATTGGCTGAATGCTGGCTGAGTACTGCTCCAACACCGACGTCCGAAGCGTCTACTTCGATGATGAAGGATCGTCAGGGGTCGGGGTGACGCAAGCATGGTTCATGTAGGAATGCCTTCTTGAGCTCCTGGAAGGCGGTCACGGCCTCGGGTGCCCACTGAGAGGGATTCGCTCCCTTACGGGTTATGGCTGTGAGTGGGGCAGTCAGTTTTGAATAATGATGAATGAATGATCTGTAGTAGTTTGTAAACCCAAGGAATCTTTGGAGCGCCTTAAGGCTCGTTGATGGAGGCCAATCGCAAATACTTTTGGTCTTCTGTGGATCCATCTGGAAACCCTGGCTCAAGACCACATAGCTGAGAAAAGGGACTGTCTCCTGGTCAAAAGAACATTTCTCCAGCTTGGCGTATAACTGGTTGTCCCTTAGTCATTGCAGGACATTGGCAACATCCTGGTGATGACTCTGGAGGTCTTGTGAAAATACCAGGATGTCGTCGAGGTAGGCCATGATGCAACTGTATAGCATGTCTCTGAAGATCTCGTTCATCATATTCTGAAATACCGCTGGCACGTTGCAGAGGCCAAACGGCATCACCCGGTACTCAAAATGGCCGTGTTAAATGCGGTTTTCCATTCGTCGCCCTGGCATATCCTGACCAAATTGTAAGCTCCCCTGAGGTCCAATTTGGTAAATATATTGGCCCCCTAGAGCCTGTCAAAAAGTTCAGAGAATAATGGCAAAGGATAACAGTTCTTCTGGTACTTGCCAGGTTCTTATGGCCTGGATTGGCCACTGTTGGAAACAGGATGCTGGGCTTGATGGACCCTTGGTCTGACCCAGTATGGCATGTTCTTATGTTCTTAATCTCGTTTAAGCTGCGGTAATCTATGCACGGCCGGAGGGAGCCGTCCTTTTTTCCCACAAAAAAGAATCCTGCTCCAGCGGGGGATTTGGAAAGCCGAATGAAGCTTTTTGTCAAATTTTCTTGTATATATTCAGACATGGCTTTTGTCTCTGCTAGTGAAAGTGGGTAGACCCTTCCTTGGGGAGGCTCAGTGTTAGGCAATAAGTTTATAGCGCAATCAAATCAGCGATGAAGAGGTAGGGTGTCCACAGCTTTCTTGGAAAACACATCCGCAAAGGAGGAGTACTGTGGCGGGAGACCCTGAAGGGACAGCGTAGTAGCTAGGCAAGGTATCGGAGATACGACCTTCAAGCATTTTTTATGGCAGGAGTTGCTCCATTGGGATAATTGTAGAGTGGTCCAATCAAATTGCAATATGTGAAGTTATAACCATGGCAGTCTGAGGACCACAGGGTGTATAGCCTTGTCCAGTACCAGAAAGGAGATGGTCTCCATGTGCGGAGTCGGATGGGGACCATAGAGAAAGTAACTTTGCCTAGTAATGGTTCACCATGAATGGAGGAGAGCAGTAATAGTGTTGGTGTATGGACGGTGGGAATTTGAAGGTGTTCCATGAGTTGTCTTAGGATAAAATTTCCACCAGCCCCGGAGACCACCAGGTCTCCGGGGCTGGTGGAAATTCCAGAGTGTCCCTGTTAATTGAGACAGGCATAGTTAGTGGAGGAGAGGGTGAGGTCAGGCCTAGGAGATGTCCTCCAGCAGAACCTAGGCCTGGGAGTTTCCCAGACAGAATGGACAGGAGGGTACCGCATGACCCGTTTGACCACAATACATGCAAAGGCCAGATCTTTGACGACGACGCTTTTCCTTTGAGGATAGATGGCTATGACCCATTTGCATTGGTTCCTCTTCCTTGGTGCTGTGTGTAGTAGTAATCTGAGTGGAAGAGGTTGGGCGAATGCGTGGAGCACCTGAAGCCATCCTCTTGGATCCTCTAGCCTTGTGCGAACACTCACGAAGATGGCGGTCAATATGACTGGCAAGGTCTATAACAGAATCCAACGCCTCAGGGAGTTCTCGTGTTGCCCATTCATCTTGATACGCGGGCTCAAACCTTCTACAAATACCGCAAGCAGGCAGCCCAGGTCCCAGTGCAGTTCAGACGAGAGAGTCCTAAACTCGATGACATAATCGGTCAGAGATCTGGAACCTTGTTGCAGATGCAGGAGCGTAGACCCGGAGATGGATTTTCGATCTGGATCATTGAAATCAGAGTGAAATAGGGCGAGGAAGCCCGGCAGGTTGTGGAGGATTGGATCCATTCGCTCCCAAAGGGGTGATGCCCAGGCTAACGCTTTTCCATCCAGGAGGGACAGGATGTATGTTGTCTTGGAAACTACATCAGGGAAATATGCAGGTTATAAAGAAAAGGGCATGTTGCACTGGTTAAAAAAACCCCTACACAACAAGGGGTCACCTGCGAAATGAGGAGGTGTCGGCAAGGGCACTGTAGGCCGGAATGGTGACGCATGTGAAGCTGGGTTTGGCTTGGCAGGTGTTGAGGCGGAATCCAGCCAATTATTCAATTGATTTATGGTGCTAGCCAAAGTCTCCAGAATCTTTTGCTGTTTTGTAATTTGCTGGGCCAGTCCAGGGATGGCCTGGAGCACTGAGACTTGTGCCGGGTCCATGGACTTGGCAATCTGTTAGGATTTGTGGGTTTGTGGGCCCTGGGCCGAGGTGAGAGATGGTACTGCCCACGGGGAGGAGGCCCATGAGCCTCACTGTCAGGAGGCGAGGTCTCAGCTGCTGAGTGTGCAGGACAGCAGGTACTGGAGAGAGAGAGCAGAGAGAGAGGCAATGCCCATGGAGCGGGGAGTGCAGCAAGAAAGTCACACAGACACAGAGGTGCCACAGGGTCTGTGGAATGGGGTATACCCAAGAGAGAGGATTCCTCTGTAGAGATCATACGGCAATGATCCACAGAGCGGGGTATACCAGTGAGGGTCCTCAGTAGAGATGATACGGTAATGATCCGCAGAGCGGGGTACACCAATGAGGGTTCCTCAGTAGAGATGATACGGTAGTGGTCACCAGAGCGGGGTACACCGATGGGGGTTCCTTAGTAGAGAAGTACTCACAGTGGAAGTAGTGATGGTTCCAGAGGGAGCCCCAGGGAACAGGTTAGGCAGTGGTCCTAGGTGAAGGCCCTCTGAGCAGCGGATAGCCAGAGAAGAGGAAAGGGCCCCAAAGAGCGGGTACCCGGGACGTCTCATGCCGAGGAAGCAGGAGCTAGAATGGAAGGACCATAGTAAGCGAGCAGATTCAGCAATGAGGGAACTCATTGCCAAGTCATAGGCAGACAGGGCTAGCCAGCTTAAGAGTCCATGGAGAATGATGTCATCCGGGAGGGGCGTCCCTGAGGTTCCCGCCATGACGTGCATAAGACTGGCCCGGAAGCGTGCACGCGCCTAAGGAGCTCCAAGGGCAAGATGGCGGTCAGCAGCGTCCACACCATCCAGGGAGGCCTGGGAACAGGGGAGGGCAGGCTGGCGATAGCTGGTAGAGGCCACAAGTCTTCCCAATGGAGTCAGTGCAGTGAGGCAAGAGGTGAGCAACAGCGGTCACAGTTGTCTGCGACCGATGGGCGTAACATCAGATTCTTCATGATATTCTTAAAGCACTTCAGAATTTGTACCAGCTGCCTCATTGCTACCCAATTATAATGTCTTAGGAAACTATGCATACCTGTCTGTTTCCAGAGACAGATTATGAAGGAGTGTCTAATTCTCCACTAACCTCTGCAACATCATGTAATTGGAATTCCAATGGGTGCTAACATCTTGAATCAGGCATTTGTAAGGCATCTCACATTCTTCTTGCTTCTCTTGAAGAAGCTGCTTTTTCTTCATGATTCATGGAAATGACCTGCTGTTTTCTTGCACTTCTTTATTAGTTCTTCAGGAATGATTCCCATCAGGTGCAAGGTGTTGCATATAGAGAAAAATAATCCTTTCTGCAGTTACACAATGTTAGATTCCATATTAGGAGCTACTACCCAGGAAAAAGATGCAAATAATGCCAGAACCCTGTTTAACATAGTGAAAAACCTAGCCAACGACAATACAAACAATCAACCAACCTTACAAGTAAACCAATGCAATGAAGTTGCCCAATTCTTTAGTGACAAAATTGTGAACCTAAAAAAAAAAATCCCCAACGCAACAAAACAAGAAATTAAGATGCCCACAAGAGAAATCAATAAATGGTCAGAATTTGAGGAGATATCACAACACGAAGTTGAAAAAATGATAAATCAAATGAACCCAGCTACCCACATAATCGATACCATACCTATTACAGAATTAAAAAAACTTGCCAGTACTGTTGCACCAACACTTTCAAACATCATCAACTTATCACTAAACGAAGGAGTAATGCCGGATCCATTGAAAGGAGCTATAATCAAACCTATCATTAAGAAAAAGAACCTTGACCCCCTTAATCTGAACAACTATAGACCTGTCTCCAACCTACCTTTTATTGCCAAGCTCATTGAAAAAACAGTACAAAAACAATTGTCAAATCACCTTGAACTTAAAAACATATTATACCCAGCCCAACATGGATTCCGCAACCATTATAGTACAGAGACTCTACTACTAGCCCTATCTGATACTATCCTAAGAGGCTTTGACACAGGAACACATTACATTCTGGTTCTATTAGATCTCTCTGCAGCCTTTGACACTGTAAATCACAAAATACTAATCACTCGACTGAAAGAAATTGGACTCATTAGCAAAACTTTAAACTGGTTTGAATCATATCTAAGCAACAGATACTCCCAAGCACAAATCAAAAATTCACTTTCAGACAAGGATCAGCCCTGTCCGCAACACTCTTCAACATTTACCTACTGCCAATCTGTCATCTTCTAGCAGGACTAGGAATCACACATTACTTATATGCAGATGGTATCCAACTACTGTTACCCATAATTAACTCCATCGAGGAAACAATGCAACTAGCCAACATAGTTGGCTAGTTGCATTGTTGCACAGCTCCTAAATCAGATGGAATTAATAATAAACATAGACAAAACTGAATACTTACACCTCGAACGAAAAAACACTCACCCAACACAAACTACAATCAAAATAAAAAATATGCAAGACATGGAACTAGCAAGAAAAGTACGGAATCTTGGGGTTATAGTGGACCCTGAGCTATGCATGAAACAGCACATCTCTCAGAAAATAGAAGGATACGGTAAACTAATGACTCTTAGAAGACTGAAACCCCTCTTAACACTAAACAACTTTCGCACAATCCTACAGGCACTGATATTTGCAAGCACAGACTATTGTAATGCACTATTACTAGGGCTAACACAATCTACTCTTACGCCATTGCAAATACTACAGAACTCCGCTGCAAGAATTTTAACCGGCAAAAAAAGAAGGGACCACATAACTGGAACACTTGCCGAACTACATTGGCTCCCAATAGAACAAAGAATACAATACAAAGTTCTATGTATAATCCATAAGCTAATACATGAGGAAAAAGCCGACTGGCTTAACACAGCACTGCGCGTACATGTCCCCCACAGAAACCTAAGATCTGCAAATAAGGCTCTACTAACTGTCCCCTTAGTCAAAACAGCACGGCTCACTCAAGTTAGGAAAAGAGCACTATCACTGGCTGGCCCCGTAATATGGAACACCATGCCTCTCGAATTAAGGCTCCAGAGAAATCTGAAAATCTTTAAATCTAACCTGAAAACCTGGCTCTATAAACAACCCTTCGATAAAGACAAAGTGAAGGAGAAAAACAATTGATTAAGTTGGACGCACCGAACAAACTCATAGTAATGTTAATTTTATACCGTTGAGAAACTGTCATACCAAATTGATTAGCTCACTTAAACTTTTAGTTTATTGCACTATATTGTTACCGAACTATGTCGGCACATACTCAAGTTGTAATCTATACCACTCATAGTTGTTATCGTGCCTATATGTAAACCGTTGTGATGGTTCTCCAACTTAACGACGGAATAGAAGAGTTTTTAAATAAATAAATAAATAAATAAATAAATAAATAAATAGGTATCATAATGGATAATACTTTGAAATCATCGGCTCAGTGTGCTGCAGCAGTCATAAAAGCAAAAGGAATGTTAGGAATTATTAAGAACGTGTTGCGAGCACAGAGGAACAGTCGCTTGCTCAAGAGGGACTGTGAGCCTTTGGGCCATGGCATGGCTCAGGGAGGAGCCCCAAGACACACACTATAGGAGGTGAGAATGTTCAGGCACAGGCTGGAGCAGGAACAAGGTTGGACCATGATCAAGACATGGAACATCAGGAACTGGAACAAGGCAGGCTCAGCCCTCCACTGGTCCTGCACACACCGGTGAGACCCAGCAATGTAATGCTGGTCTCAAGAGTAGCCCTCCGGCCACTTGTTAGGCCTTCCACACCCGCTGCTTGGGAACGATGAGTGTGTGAGGCCAGACAGAGTCTGAGGTCAGGAACAAGACTAGACATGGAACTCAGGAACTTGGAAGACTCAGACAAGGACTCAGGATACTTGGAAGGCTCAGACGAGGACTCAGGATACTTGGAAAACTCGGACAAGGTTTTGTGGAACTTGGAAGACTTAAACAAGGATCCAGGATACTTGAAAGACTCAGGTGAGGTTTCAGGATTCTTGGAAGATTCAGACGAGGATTCAGGCATTAGTGCAGGGTGAGTACTGTACTGCAGCGCACCCTACACAGCCGCCCATGGCTGGTCGCAGACCACGCTGAAAGCAAAGGAGACTCCAGGCGATAAATTGAAGACTTGGAACTGGAAACATGTCAAAGATTCAGGAGAGGCCTGCACTTAAGCACACCCTACACAGCCGCCCGTGGCTGGTTGTGGACCATGCTGAAGCAGAGCAGGTTCTGGCTTGAGTCTTGGGCATGGACGGAAGCAGGAACAAAGTACTCTGAAGACCGGGAACAGGATTTAAGACTCAGGACTCAAGACTCAGAACTCGGATTCAGGAACAGACCATGGCATTAAAAACAAGGGGCCTTCTGGAGACTTGCGCTGCAGACATGAAGACAGGCCTTGTGCCATGAAGCGCCCTACACAGCCCCCCCCCCCCCCCCCAATAGGCTGGTCACAGACCAATACGGTGGCATGCTGGGAAAGGTGGACAAGCAGGGAACCTGGAAGCAGGACGAAGAGCCGGAGACAGGAACAGCAGGAACATGGAATGCCAGAACATAGATGTCAGGAACATCAGGAACTTCAGGAACATGGAACATCAGGAACCTCAGGACATGAAACATTAGGACACCAAAGAGACAACAAAGGAGCTCCAATGAAGAACATGCCTCTGATTCGCTCCATGGTGAGACCGTACCTTGAATACTGTGTATAATTCTGGTCACCGCATCTCAAAAAAGATATAGTTGCGATGGAGAAGGTACAGAGAAGGGCAACCAAAATGATCAAAGGGATGGAACAGCTCCCCTATGAGGAAAGGCTGAAGAGGTTAGGGCTGTTCAGCTTGGAGAAGAGACGGCTGAGGGGGGATGTGATAGAGGTCTTAAAATAATGAGAGGTCTTGAATGAGTAGATGTGAATCAGTTATTTACACTTTCGGATAATAGGAGAACCAGGGGGCATTCCAAGAAGTTAGCAAGTAGCATATTTAAGACTAATCAGTGAAAATTCTTTCACTCAACACACAATTAAGCTCTGAAATTTGTTGCCAGAGGATGTGGTTAGTGCAGTTAGTGTAGCTGGGTTTAAAAATGGTTTGGATAAGTTCTTGGAGAAGTCCATTAACTGCTAGTAATCAAGTTGACTTAGTGAATGGCCTCTGCTATTACTGGCATCAGTAGCATGGGATCTTCTTAGTGTTTGGGTAATTGCCAGTTTCTTGTGGCCTGGTTTAGTCTCTGTTGGAAACAGGATACTGGGCTTGATGGACTCTTGGTATGACCCAGCATGGCAATTTCTTATGTTCTTATGTTCCAAGTGCAACAAGTGTGCAAAGCAAACTATAGCCTAAAAGCCTCCAACTTCTATTGATTTTACCATATTTGCACCATAGTCTGTTACCAAAAAATCCTGCCTGAACACTTCTGCCTCCAGTCTACCTTCAAACCCTCCAGTATCTTTCTTATGGCTGATGAAATATTACTCAAGATAAAGAAGACACGGTGGGAAAGTCTCTGCAGCCCTGGCTCATGATGTTATCAAGGTTGCCCTATTTAAGGACCACTCCCCTGCAGCAAGACGTCTCAGCAACAGGTCAACTACTATTAGTAGAACAAGTTGCCTCAGTGTGTTCCTGGTCTTTGTTCCTGTGTTCTTGGTCTTTCTCTTGGCAGTACCTGGTCTTCATTCCCCAGTTCCTGGTCTTGGTCCTGTGTAAAGTTTTCAGTTCTTCATCTTGTAGTCAGTCTTCAGTTATTCAGTGTTTTCCTGCCCATCTGTGCTACTCCTTGCCTTCCTTCCTGCCTATCCATCCTGCCCTCTCTAAGATGAATCTCTGGTTCTGACTTAGGCTTGCTTGATGCTGGACTACACTTGAACTCCACCTGCCATTGACCACTGCCTGCCTGCTGACCATATCTGGATGCTGCCTGCCTTGACTACCTACCGTCTCCAACTACACCTGAACCCAGCCTTCCCCGGACCCTGGCTTGTGACCTGCCATCTCTGCGGATATCCAGCTCATCAGCAGAGGTCCCTGCCTAAGACCTGCCAGCCCCGGCACCCAAGGGCTCAACTTAAATGGAAAGAGGGCTGGTATAGGTGAAGCTCTAGTTGGACCTCTACCACAGCCAGCTTTGGTAGCGAATGGTGGGAACCTGCAACGCTCCTCCCTGCAGCTTGCACCAACTCCACCTAGGCCTAAGGGTTCACACCCACAACAGCACCCCAATGCTCCATGCATGCTACAGTTGCTGCCTGTCCCTGCCTCAGTAAGATCTCACCAGTGTATCTTTAGGGATATTAAAAGCACATAGCATTCATGCTGGCCCAGATATCACTGCTGAAATGCATGCTATTCCCATTTGTCTTATCCATTTGTGCCTGCATGCAAATAAAGCACTGGTTGTACAGGATGGGGATGACCTTCATACTAAATGTAGTCATGGAGGACACTTATTAATTGGGGCTAAATCATTAGGAGATACTTAAAGCCCACATTCTCTACTATCTGGAGGGGCTGATCAAGATGAGCATTAATTTCTAGAGATGTGAATCGTGTGATCGATCGTCTTAATGACCGATTTCGGCTAGGAGGGGGAGGGAATCGGATCGTCGCAGTTTGGGTTTTTTAAATATCGTGTAAATCGTGTAAATCGTGTAAATCGAAAACCGGCACACTAAAACATCCCTAAAACCCACCCCGACGCTTTAAAATAAATCCCCCACCCTCCCGAACCCCCCCAAAATGCCTTAAATTAGCTGGGGTCCGGGGGGGGGGAGGGGAAGGGGGAGGGCGGGAAAACCGGCACACTAAAACAACCCTAAAACCCCACCCCGACCCTTTAAAATAAATCCCCCACCCTCCCGAACCCCCCCCCCCAAAATGCCTTAAATTACCTGGGGTCCAGAGGAAGGGTCCCGGTGTGATCTTTTCCTCTCGGCCCTCCGTGCGTTGTAGAAATGGCGCCGGCGCGACCTTTGACCTGTCAGGTCAAAGGTCGCGCCGGCGCCATTTTGTTTTTTTGTCCCCCGACGTCAGGAGCGTAGGAGATTGCTCCCGGACCCCCGCTGGATCCCCAGGGGGTCCAGCGGGACCGTACGGCCGGCGCAAAATGGCGCTGGCCATACGGCAACACGATTCGACTGCAGGAGGTCGTTCCGGACCCCCACTGGACTTTTGGCAAGTCTTGTGGGGGTCAGGAGGCCCCCCCAAGCTGGCCAAAAGTCCCTGGGGGTCCAGCGGGGGTCCGGAACGACCTCCTGCAGTTGAATCGTTTTTCCGTACGGAAAAACAATTTGCGGTAGGAGATCGTTCCGGACCCCCGCTAGACTTTTGGCAAGTCTTGTGGGGGTCAGGAGGCCCCCCCAAGCTGGCCAAAAGTCCCTGGGGGTCCAGAGGGGGTCCGGGAGCGATCCTCCTGATGTCGGGGGACAAAAAAACAAAATGGCGCCGGCGCTACTTTTGACCTGTCATATGACAGGTCAAAGGTAGCACCGGCACCATTTCTACAACGCACGGAGGTCCGAGAGTAAAAGATCACACCGGGACCCTTCCTCTGGACCCCAGGTAATTTAAGGCATTTTGGGGGGGTTCGGGAGGGTGGGGGATTTATTTTAAAGGGTCGGGGTGGGTTTTAGGGTTGTTTTAGTGTGCCGGTTTTCCCGCCCTCCCCCTTCCCCTCCCCCTTCCCCTCCCCCTTCCCCCGATTTACGATTTTTTGACGATAAATCGGGGGAATTGTTATTGTATCGCGGCTCTAACGATTTTTGACGATTTAAAATATATTGGACGATATTTTAAATCGTCAAAAAACAATTCACATCCCTATTAATTTCCCTGAAGCTTCTTATTAATATTTTAGATGTTGCCTGCCTCTTTCCCTGGGACAGTGCAATGGAACACCACCTTATTTTCTCTATGGTGGGTTCCTGCTTTGGATGCATGGCTGTGGACTGCTGGCTTCCCACCTAAACTGGTTGAAAGGCTGTGGGGTCAGCTTGAGGGAAAGTCTTCTCCTTTTCAAACCCATTTCATTTGACTTTTACTTGGAGTGGTAGAAGTGGTCCCCAGGCTAGTATTGCCATCCTCCCCTGATGTGTGCAGAAGTACTGACTAACTCCACACACAAAAAAATGGTAAGCATTAGGGATGTGAATTGTTTTTGAACGATTAAAATTATCGTCAGATAATTTTAAAATTGTCCTAAATCGTTAGAGTGCACGATACAATACAAATGCCCCAGATTTATCGTCAGGGGCATTTGTATTGTATCGTTAATTAGGGCACGGGAATTATTTGGGGGAGGGCGGGAAAACCGGCACACCAAAACAACCCCTAAACCCACCCCGACCTTTTAAAACCAATTCCTTACCCTCCCCCACCCTCCCGAACCCCCCCAAAATGTTAAATTACCTGGTGGTCCAGTGGGGGGGGGTCCCGGCACGATCTCCCGCTCTCGGGCCATCGGCGCCATTTTGGTTGCCACTAATTAAAATGGCGCCGATGGCCCGATAAAAACAAAAAAAACCCACCCGACCCTTTAAATCGACCCTCCTTAGCCTCCCCCACCCTCCCGACCCTTTTTTTTTAGGGAGACCCGCGCCACTAAAAAAAAAACCCCACCTGACCCTTTAAATCGACCCCACCCTCCCGACCCCCCCCCAAACCTTTTAAAATTACCTGGTGGTCCAGGGGTGCCTCGGGGAGAGATTTCCCGTTCCCAGGCATCAGCTGTTCTAAAAATAAATGGTGCCGATGCCCCTTTGCCCTTACCATGTGACAGGGTATCCGTGCCATTGGCCGGCCCCTGTCACATGGTAGGAGCACTGGATGGCCGGCGCCATCTTTAAAGATGGCACCGACCATCTTTACTCATCAGCCCCTATTGAGTAAAGATGGCCGGCGCCATATTTAAAGATGGCGCCGGTCATCCAATGCTCCTACCATGTGACAGGGGCCGGCCAATGGCATGGATACCCTGTCACATGGTAAGGGCAAAGGGGCATCGGCGCCATTTTGTTTTAGAACAGCTGATGCCTGGGAACGGGAAATCTCTCCCCGAGGCCCCCCTGGATCTCTCCTCTCCCCGAGGCCCCCCTGGATCTCTCCCCGAGGCCCCCCTGGACCACCAGGTAATTTTAAAAGGTTTTAGGGGGGTCGGGAGGGTGGGGTTGATTTAAAGGGTCGGGTGGGTTTTTTTTTTTAGCGGCGCGGGCCTCCCTAAAAAAAAAATTAGTGATGTGAATTGAAATCGGAAACGATTCCAATTCACATATCTTAACGATCAGATTCCCCCCCCCCCCCAGCCGAATCTGATCGTTAAGATGATCTGGCACACGATTCACATCTCTAGTAAGCATTAACAGACAAAATAACTGGCAGTCTGGTAAGAGTCTTCTCTTCTCTGTCAGAGTGTGCTGTGATCACTTCATTGTCCAGAGACAAAAAAATCACTAGCACTACCACAACTGTAATATCCACACTGTCTCCAACCCTGACCCCCCCCCTAATGAAGAGAAAAATCAAAATCATCAGTCATGCCCTGCCTCTCTTCCTGGCACATTGAGTGAGTTCACTACAGTACAAAGATTAGAAGCAGCTTTTTACCAGTGTAAAATGCAAAGTTAAACTTTTTTTAAACTCTCGGAGAGCTTCTTCTAGCACATCCTTCTCTGTGAAGAGCTAGACAAGAAATACAGACTGCTTCTTGCAAATGCTTACAGTGGGTGGATATCAGTGTTACTTGATCCAGATAGCAGATATAGGCTAGTTAAAATGATGTTGCACTGTGATTTTTCCTCTGTCTAATCTCCTTGCCAATTTGTCCTGCCTTGGCTCTGACAAAGCTCTGACAAGGTGATGAAGTCACACAAACAAGAGTTGGTTGCTGTAACAACCAGTTTTTTCTCAGCAATACACAGCCTTAGACTTAATGGCCATTGAAATGAATGGGAAACATTCATTCATGAGACTTCTCTATTTTGTGGGGGCCATGAACAACAGAAATATGGGCACACTCATTATGTTTTGCCCACTTGTTACAAACAAATGCACATTCTTATTCTTTAATCAATGTCTGACAAATTAAAAATCTCCCACGATCAATACCTCCCCTTTCATTACAATCTTATGGATGTCTTTGATTAAATCTCTATAGTACTTAGGAAGGATGGCTTTCAAAGACTTGTGCATGAGCCCATATACATGTATATATGACATGTGCAGATCTACTCAGGTATTTTATAAACCTCGTATATCATATATGCAAGGATGTTAAAATATACATAAATCTACCCTGCAATATCTTTGCATATGTAATAATATAAAAAAGTTAGCAGGTTAAGTGCCACTTAGCTGTGTAAGTCTCAAATAGTGCTACTTATCCAGGTACGTAAAATAGCCAGATAAGTCTCAAATAGTGCTACTTAGCCAGTTAAGTAGCTCCATTTGAGACTTATCAAGCTCTCTTACTTAGCCTGATAAGTAGCTTTCTTTGAGACTTATCTGGCTATCTTACTTAACAAGATAAGTTGAGCTTTCTGAGACTTAATCAGCTAAGTGCTATCTTTGCCGCCTCTTTACCGGGTAAGTCATAATTTATTCAGCTAAGTGGCACTAAACTGATATATGCATATATAATGCAATAAATTTGTGTATTTTTACTTTCTATTTTGAAATGATATATGGAGAGATTTTACCTGTGAAATTTAAGTAGGACCACATAAGTCTCTATTACGAATGTAAGTTGGCAAATTTTCTAACATGCGCATATGAAGGAAATTAACCCATTATCTGATTCCTCCACCAGCTTGCCAAGTCCATCTACAGGTCATTGAGACCCTATTGATTCTTCAGCCTGAACTTCCCCCAGTTTACCCAGACCTCCCAGCCACTCCATACTTCACAATAAATGTAATACCATTTATGGCAGATAATGAACAGGTATAAATATATGCTAGTATGTTTCCAAATCTACATGCATTAATCTCTTTTGAAATAGCAATTTACACATAGAAATGTTGGCTTTACTCCAGAATGCCCCTAAACTTAAAGATGGGACCAATGCGTGAGGTGATCAAATTTGCTGATGATTCAAAACTATTAAAAAGTTGTTAAATTACAAGAGGATTGTGAGAATAGCAAGAGGACTTTGCAACACTGGGAGACTTGGCATCCAAATGGCAGATGACATTTAATCTGGATAAGTGCAAAGTGATGCATGTAAGGAAGAACAATCCTAAATAAAGCCAAACAATTCAAGATTCCACATTAAGAATCACCATCCAGGAAAAGGATCTAGGTAGGCATCCTCGTGGGTACTATGTAAATCCTCTGCTCAGTGTGTAGCGGTGGCCAAGCAAGCACATGGAAAGCTAGGAACTATTTGGAAAGAATGGAGAATAAAATAGAGCATATCATAATAAGAACATAAGAACATGCTATGCTGGGTCAGACCAAGGGTCCATCAAGCCCAGCATCTCGGTTTCCAACAGTGACCAATCCACTGGCAAGTACCCAAAAACTAAGTCTATTCCATGTTACTGTTGCTAGTAATAGCAGTGGCTATTTTCTAAGTCAACTTAATTAACAGCAGATAATGGACTTCTCCTCCAAGAACTTATCCAATCCTTTTTTTAAACACAGCTATACTAACTGCACTAACCACATCCTCTGACAACAAATTCCAGAGTTTAATTGTGCATTGAGTGAAAAGGAACTTTCTCCGATTAGTTTTAAATGTGCCACATGCTAACTTCATGGAATGCACCCTAGTCTTTCTATTATCCAAAAGAGTAAATAACCGATTCACATCTACCTGCCATGATTTTAAACACCTCTATTATATCCCCCCTCAGCCATCTCTTCTCCAAGCCGAAAAGTCCTAACCTCTTTAGTCTTTCCTCATAGGGGAGCTGTTCCATTCCCCTTATCATTTTGGTCGACATTTTCTGTGCCTTCTCTATCGCAATTATATCTTTTTTGAGATGTGGCAACCAGAATTGTACACAGTATTCAAGGTGCGGTCTCACCATGGAGCAATACAGAGGAATTATGACATATTCCATTTTATTCACCATTCCCTTTCTAATAATTCCCAACATTCTGTTTGCTTTTTTTGACTGCCGCAGCATACTGAACCAACAATTTCAATGTGTTATCCACTATGACGCCTAGATCTCTTTCTTGGGTGGTAGCACCTAATATGGAACCTAACATTGTGTAACTATAGCATGGGTTATTTTTCCCTATATGCATCACCTTACACTTATCCACATTAAATTTCATCTGCCATTCCGATGCCCAATTTTCAGTCTCACAAGGTCTTCCTGCAATTTATCACAATCTGCTTGTGATTTAACTACTCTGAACAATTTTGTATCATCTGAAAATTTGATTACCTCACTTGTTGTATTTCTTTCCAGATCATTTATAAATATATTGAAAAGTAAGGGTCCCAATACAGATCCCTGAGGCACTCCACTGCCCACTCCCTTCCACTGAGAAAATTATCCATTTAATCCTACTTTCTCTTTCCTGTCTTTTAGCCAGTTTGTAACCACGAAAGGACATCACCACCTATCCCATGACTTTTTACTTTTCCTAGAAGCCTCTCATGAGGAACTTTGTCAAATGCCTTCTGAAAATCCAAGTACACTACATCTACAATATACATGCATATATGGCATGTGCAGATCTACCCAGGTATTTTATAAGCCGCACATATCATATGTTTATCCACATATTTATTAACTCCTTCAAAAAAGTGAAGCAGCTTTGTGAGGCAAGACTTGCCTTGGGTAAAGCCATGCTGACTTTGTTCCATTAAACCATGTCTTTCTGTATGTTCTGTGATTTTGATGTTTAGAACACTTTCCACTATTTTTCCTGGCACTGAGGTCAGGCTAACCAGTCTGTAGTTTCCAGGATCGCCCCTGGAGCCCTTTTTAAATATTGGGGTTACATTTGCTATCCTCCAGTCTTCAGGTACAATGGATGATTTTAATGATAGGTTACAAATTTTTATTAATAGATCTGAAATTTCATTTTTTAGTTCCTTCAGAATGTTGTGTCCGTCGGTCTCAGATGGCTTCGACCTCTGTGCCTCACCTTTCTCTCTGCTCGCCCCGCTAGCCTTGGGAAGATAGCTACCGCCACATCTGCATGCCGCTCTCTCTGGCATCCCTGGAACGACAATGGCAAGGCAATCTGCCATGTTTCTCCTGATGGCCTCCTAGGCTGGGCGCGCGCACGCACCCACGTCTTTATCCACATCATGGCGGGAACCTCGAGGGCGGTCCCTTCAAGTGACATCACGCCATCTGGGTATTTAGCCTGCCCTTCGTTTGCTAACAATTCGAGTTAGCAAAGATTGGACTTGTCCAGTCTAAGCTACTCTGCCGCTTCCCTGCTGCCGCTGCACTTCGGGATAATTCTCTAACCTGGGTACCTCGGGGACCTTTTGCTTTCTTTCAGGTGCCTATCAGGGATCAGGTACTCGTTCCTCGAGGGCCTGCTCTCCCTGCCTCAGTGCCTGTATTCATCTACTTCTGTATGCTGGGATCTCCATCTATACAGCTACCAACTTAGTGAGTAATCTAACATTGTCAGTCTGTATCATCTACAGATCAGCACTTGGAACCTGCATCCTGTACTTCCTATATTATCATTGCGAGATGGGTCTCCTCCGCTGAGGGTCCTTGGATTGCTGCCTCACTACTGCCACCTCTGATGGTATCTTTCTGCTGTATAATAAAAGACAAATCTCTGTGTTTGCGTGTCTAGATTCTAGCCTAGTAATGTGGATCTTCATGGGGCTCCTCCCCGTGGGAGTGGTCATCACCACAGTACCCAAGAATCCATTCCAACACCTCAAAACCATAAAACAGAACTCTGGGGTGTATACCATCCAGACCAGGTGATTTACTACTCTGTATCATTCCATGGTGTGACTGCACCTTGAGTATTCTGTGCAGTTCTGGTCCCACATCTCAAAAAAGATATAGCAGAATTAGAAAAGACACAGAGAAGGTTGATCAAAATGATAAAGGGGATGGAATGATTCCCCAGTGAGGAAAGGCTAAAGAGGTTAGGCCTCTTCAATTTGGAGAAGAGTTGACTGAGGGGAGATATGATAGATGTCTCTAGGATAATGAGTGGAGTCTAGCAAGTAAATGTGAATCAGTTGTTTACTATTTCAAAGAGTACAAAGACTAGGGAACATTCAATGAAGTTTCTAGGTAATAAATTTAAGACAAATAGGAGAAAATATTTTTTTACTCAACACATAATTAAACTCTGGAATTTGTTACTGGAGTGTGTGGTGAAAGATGTTAATGTAGCTGGGTTTAAAAAAGGTTTGGACAAGTTCCTGAAAGAAAAGTCCATAAACCATTATTAAAGGAACTTGGAGAAATCCAGTGCTTATCCTTTGGAAAAGCAGTATGGAATCTATCAACATTTTGGGATCCTGTCAGGTACTTATGACCTGGATTGGCCACTGTTGGAAACAGGATATTGGGCTTGATGGACCTTTGTTCTGACTCAATATGGCATGCCTTAAGTTCTTTTAAAGTTTCCCCATGTGTATTTTCCTTTCCCAGACCTTCACTTGTCCTCTGTGACTGACCTGTTTTCTCAAAGAAATCTAGCTGACTTAAGAAACTTGGTGACTACTTTTAGCTCCTGGGAATGGGGCAGGGGAATTTTCAGCCCTAGGGATTTACTCAGGTAACTTCTTAGTTACCTGGGTAAATCCCTTTGAAAACTGAGCTCCCCATCTATACTACTTGAGGATTGCTCTTCTATATGTTCTTTTTGTGAGCTTAATATTTTTCTTAGTCTTCCATGAATTGTATAACAAAAGTTATCACTATCATCATATCCTAGTAGTATGAATAATAGCAATATCAATATTCTTAAAACCATTTGCAAAGATTACCATTGATTTCCACTTTTAACAATAACAATACCTTTTAGCTTTGATTTATAATGACTGAACAGTATAAATATCTTAAAGTGGATAAAATTACTTTTTTTCTCCATGTTTTTCTATCAGTCACTTCCACTAATTTATAAGTGGTATTTTCTTACCTTGTCCCAAACTTTCCCTTTTTCCCCATTAGAGACTACAATTCAGCTTCATAGGTCTGTGTACAACTACAGTGTGTGGTATTTTTAAACCACTTAACTCTAGTGAAAATCTATCAGATCAAAAAAAAGAAAATCATATCACATGTGTACTCCTCTTTACTTTCTGATGGAAGCAATCACATTATTGTAAAAGCACTTATATAATGAAGAGAGGCATCCAGAAGGAAAGGCATGACCCCCACCAAAATGCATTTTGTATGCTATATTCCTCATCTTATAACCCCCCACCTTCCCTTTCAATGCAGTGACTATTAACATTACTATTTAATATTTTTTTCTTTTGGAAAAAATCTAGTTTGCACTGTGCATTGTCAAATTCTGCTGTATTAATATACAAATTCCAAAGTTCAAGATAAATATTAAAAACAAGACTAGGAGCAGATAACATGACTGAGACATAGATGAGGTTATAGACAAAGCTGGCTCTGACTGCATCTTTTTTTTGTCTTCTGAATTTAATTTGGATCTGATTAATTTTTCTGGTTTGGCCTGCACATGCTTGGTTTATCAATTCTTGAAACCTTCAAGCAAGTTGCTTCAGTTTTTAATGCAGGCTACCTCTGCCTTCCAGTTCAAAATAGTTCAGATTTATCCAAAGTTTATCAGGTGAGGGGTACATGATTTCTCCCTCTGAGCATGATAAGGATCAGAATCAAAATATTAACCATGCCCTTTTTTTTTTTAAAAGCAGATGTAAAAAAACAAGCAGTTTCACCTAGAACTAAAGGAAGCTAATTTTCAGGACACATGCATGTGTGTGCCTCTGGTCCACACATATGCATTATAGACTGGAAAACATACACCTGTCAGAGTCCTCATGTTCCTCTCCATCTCATTTCCTGAAAATTTGGCATGGATAGGACACTAGAGATGTGCAGAGGGTAAAATTTTGCTTTGGTTTCTTAATTCAATTTGGTTATACCTCAATTTGTTTTCCTGATGATAGCAGGGCTGAATTAGCCATGCTGTCATGGGGCTGTCAGTCAGGTGTCGAAAGCGAAGCTTTCCAAAACTAATACAGAGTTTAGCTATGTGCGGCTGCGCGTGTGTTCCTGCGCAGGAAGGCAGAATCTCCTCAGTCTGTCTTTTCCGTGAGCGGGGACGCACGCGGAGCTTCGACACTCCTCAGAAAAGAAAAGAAAAGAGAAGTAAAAAGAGTCCTTAACACCAAACAATTTCTGGGAAAAGGCAACTTATCATCGCCGCACCTCAACGATGCCCCAGCTGTCTGGTTTTAAGCCGTGTGCATGCGGCAAATCATGTCCATTACAGAAGGACATGAGGCCTGCTACATTTGCCTAGGCCCAGAGCACGATATATCTAAGTGCAAGCATTGCGGGCGTATGTTGCCTCGGGCACAGCGCCAGAGGATCGCAAAGATAGAGAAGTTAAAATTTTCTCTCACCGGCTCATATGCCCCTCCCTCGGAGGCTCACTCATCCCAGGGGCCGAGGCTGCAGCCTGCCACCTTGCTTCGGAGGGCAGGCTGCAGCCTCGGCCCCTGGGACCGAGGCTGCAGCCTGCCCTGTAACAGGTCTCAGCATCGGCGCAGACAAGCAGTCCCTGTCTGCGCCGATGCTGAGACCTGCTACATTGAAGAGCGTCAATCGAACTGAAGCTGCGCCGTCCACGCATATCCACTCGAAGCACCCGTCGACGCATTTGAAGCATTCGTCAAGCAACCCTCAGAAGCGTCGATCCGAGCAGCCACCGATGCCTGGGTCACCGCAGGCATTAACGCATCGCTCAAAGAAAACACCGGATCAACGCTTGACGCAAGTTCTGGCGCAGAGTGTGCCACAAGTTCCAGCGCAATATTCGATGCAAGCTCCGGCGCATTGTATGACGCAGGCGCCAGTGCACAGTTCGACGCAAGTACTGACGCACAAGCCGAAGCAAATGACAGTGCGGCTTGCATAGCATACATCGATACATCAATTGAAGCATTCTTCGACTAAAAGCTTGAAGCAATTGCCCATGCAACCATCAAAAAAAATAATTCCAGCTACAACACCTCACTTGAGGCAACATCCTACGATGCATACGACGCAGGCACAGGTCCATACTTCACATACGACTCCACAGAAAGATACCACCAAGATTTCTACTTCACAGGTGCAACCCATACCATCAGGCCTAGAGGAACATACTCCACCCTCTGGCTTGGGTGCATCCTTCCATCTGCCAGACACTCACAATTACAGGAAGCATTAGCGAAGTGCCAAAGAATTGAAGCACCTGTGGAGATACATAAAAACCAGCCTACAGCACTGGATACCGATATACTGTTGGCGGCAATTCCACATCATTCCCAGGGATCTATTAAATACCTATTCACAAAGAGATACCGGAAGGAAGGCAACAAGCCATCACCCAATTATCATTGGCTTTTTCAGGCTTCTTAGCTTCCCTACAGTTGGGTTACCTCAACCCTCCACTGGTTCTGGCCAGTCCTGGTAGAAAGTCTCCACAACTACCACATCCTTCACCTGACATATCACCAATACTCCCATCTCCTACAAAGGAGCCTTCATTGATAACTCAGCATTCCCCCCAGTCTATGCTGCCTATGCTGGCCAACTCTCCTCCATTACTTAAACAACCAGAATCCATCCCGTCATCTCCAGGGTCCTCTACAGGGTATCCGTCGGACCCACCAGAAGGTCCCCAGGAACCTTACTCTCCACCAGAGGACCTTTCATACCCAAAATTTATAGGCAAGGTAGGCTCGGTCCTCAACATGGAAGTCCACAAAATGCCGGACCCGAGATCAGAAACAATGGGACTCTTGAAGATCTTTGATCTCCCATCAGATCCATCAGCGCTCCCATCGCATCAAGTTCTAGATACAGTACTTGAAAAATCATGGGAAACACCATACTCGATCACACCAGTCTCTAGGAAAACGGGCATGAAGTACAGAATGCAACAATCTACATTCTATTCATCACCTCAGTTACCTCACACATCTATAGTAGTAGAGTCAGCCATGCAACATGCCAAAAAATCCAAGTTACATTCCAGTACACCACCTGGAAAGGATAATAAATATCTAGATGACTTTGGAAAGAAGATTTTACCATCATCAATGCTAGGGGCAAGAATACATCAACATCAATTCTACATCGTACAATATTTGTATGAGTCATTACAACAACTAAAAGGTCTCCTTCCGGAAACAGATCCCACGACTGCACCACCAAACCATTACAGGACCCAGAGGAAGGCATTTGACAACTTCTGAGAACAGTATATGAAGGTTTTGAGACATCTTCGAGAGCCTCTGCATTGGCTATAGCGGCCAGACGTTTGTCTTGGCTCCGGGCTAGTGCCACAAGAGAAGATGTCCATGACAAGCTGGCTAACCTTCTTTGCAGAGGAGACAACCTTTTTGGTAATCGTCTCCAAGAAACTGGAATGTGGCAGTTCAAGCCTTAAAATCTTCCCACACATATGGTGCCTTCTCTCCGCAATATTTTGCACCTCCTCGGCAAGCTTCATATCACAGATGACCATTCAGGGCCTATCCGTTGTATAGACCACCTCCTTATCCTCAACCACCTCGACAATCATCCCAACATCAACAACGCCAAGATATGCCATGCACACAGCGTCCACAAAGTCAAGCAGCCTCCACTGCCTTAAAAAACCCACCCTCTTTTTAACTCCAGCCAGGCCATCACCCCCCACGGCTGTGGGAGGAAGAATCAGGGCATTCAGTCAAGCCTGGTCTCAAATCACAACCGATCACTGGGTTCTAGAAATAGTCCATCAGGGCTATCAACTACACTTTCTATCCAGACCTTCCCTGCCACATCTCATTCCAAGCATAGGCATGTGTGCCAAAGTTAACCAAAGTTAACCAAAGAAATATCAACCCTTCAACACCAACAAGCAATTCGAGTCTTACCCTCGAACCTTTAGAATATGGGGTTTTATTCTCCTTACTTCTTAATTCCCAAAAAATCAGGAGGTCTACGCTCAATTCTGGATTTATGCGAGTTAAACATCTAGTCACAGAAAAATTCAAAGTGGTCTCCCTGAAAACAATTCTTCCCCTTCTTCAACCCAACGATTGGATGTGCTCACTAGACTTGCAGGATGCTTACACTCATATTCCAATGCACCCCTCTTCATGGCAATACCTCTGTTTCCACTACAAGAAACAACATTACCAATACAAGGTTCTCCCTTTCGGCCTTTCAGCAGCCCCTCATTTGTTCACAAAGTGCATGGCAGTGGTGGTGGCCCTACTTTGAAAGCTGGGAATCCAAATATTTCCCTATCTAGACGACTGGCTCATAGTAGCATAAAATTGTGTAACCTTCCTAACCCAGCTACAGAAGACCATTTTGTGTCTTCAGGAACTAGGCCTCATTATCAAATATGAAAAGTCAAACCTACAACCCTCCCAAACACTTCAGTTCATAGGAGCATTGTTGGATATGGCAAAAAGCAGAGCTTTCTACCCAGAGACTGAAGGTTACTGCTACAGACTCTTACCAATCACCTACGGCTGTTGGCATGACCAACAGCCCACCAAATACTGTCGGTATTGGGTCATATGGCGGCAGCCATTCACATGGTTCCGAACACCCGTCTTCACATTCACCGACTCCAATGGGGACTAAAAGGCCAGTGGTCACAACACTCCCAACCTTTGTCTCGGAAAATCACCTTGACTCCAGACATGATCATGGACTTGAATTGGTGATTAAAACCGCAGACAAATTAAGTCAAATATTTCACTCTCACGAGTGGTCGTTACACCAGCAAGTGGCCAATGACATTTTCAATTGATGGGGCACACCACCCATAGATCTCTTTGTCACTGAACAGAACACAAAGGTACCTCAGTTCTTCTCGCTGTTTCCCAGTTATCTCCGCATAGCTCAGGACGCCTTCTTACTCCCGTGGTCGGGAAGCCTGATGTATGCCTTCCCACCAATCCCACCAATCCCACTGATAATGCGCACAATCCAGAAATGCATAGCCAAGATGGCAGACCTGATCCTGATTGCCCCAGCATGGCCCAGGCAACCTTGGTATGCATACCTCCTCTGCCTATCAATCGATACCCCCATCCCATTGAGACACACAGAAGGCCTACTATCCCAAGAGCATGGAGCCCTTCTGTACCCCATGCAAGACTCATTCCACCTGACAACATGAAGATTGAACGGGCGTTACTGATGGATCGAGGTATATCTGCAGAAATCCAAAACATTTTGCTTGCGGCCAGAAAGCCATCCACCAGGAAAGCGTACCAACTGAAATGGAAGCAATATGAGTTCTGGTGCGTCACTAATCACTACAATCCTTTCGACTGCGCTCCAACAGATCTACTAGATTACCTATTCACCTTATACTCTGTGGGACTGGTGACCACCTCCGTCCGAGTGCACCTCAGTGCCATCGCAGCCTACCACAGGCCACTCCAGGGCCACCCAATATCCCAACACCCACTAGTTTCTAGATTCATTACGGGCCTCTACCATCTCTGACCCCCAATATCCAAGCCTCCAGTGGCCTGGAATCTCAACTTAGTCCTAGATCAATTAATGCTTCCTCCATTTGAACCATTGGACTTGGCACACATGAAGTACCTCACAAGGAAAGTGGTGTTTCTCGTCGCTGTAACCTCAGCTCGCCGAGTCAGTGAACTACAAGCACTTGTTCATTACAAGCCTTACCTTCAATTCTTTCACCACAAGGCAGTGCTATGGACTCACCCATCCATCCTTCCAAAAGTGGTCTCAGCCTTTCACATCAACCAGTCCATAGAACTCCCTACGTTTTTTCCAAAATCTCACCATAATGACCCAGATAAGTTACTGTACACCCTGGACTGTAAACGGGTGCTAGCCTACTATAAGACTAGGATGCAATCGAATTCAAGACCATTCCAACTATTCCTCTCCTGTAACCCGAATGCCCCTGGCCTGCCAGTGGCGAAATGGACAATTTCTAGCTGGATAGCACAATGCATTCAATTCTGCTACAACAAAAGAGATATGGCCCTGTAGGTAAAACCGAATGCTCATCAACTACGAGCAATCACTACCTTGTTGGCCCATCTACGTCACATTCCACCTATTGATATATATAAAGCGGCCACCTGGTTATCTCTACATATTTTCACATCCCATTACTGTTTAAACCAGCAAGATGCCAAGCTGAGATGAGCGGTCTTAGATACTTTAGCTTCATAACTCTAAAATCGGCTGTCCATGCAAAAAAAAAAAAAAAGAAGGAATATGTCATTTAGCGTGACTGGGAGCGGGGACTCCTGCTATTGACAGGAAAAAGCAAGTTTGCTTACCATAAACTGTGTTTCCATAGATAGCAGGATGAATTAGCCATGCTGACCCGCCCACCTCCCTGGACAGCCTTCCTTACTGCTAAAATACAGACTGAGGAGATTCTGCCTTCCTGCAAGGGAACACACGCGCAGCCGCACAGAGCTAAGCTCTGTATTAGCTTTGGAAAGCTCCGCCTCCGACGCCTGACTGACAGTCCCATGACAGCATGGCTAATTCATCCTGCTATCTACGGAAACACCGTTTACAGTAAGCAAACTTGTTTTTCATTGAGGTCGATATTCAAAAGCTATTTAGACAGATAACTGAAAAGTTATCAATCTGAATGGCTAACCAGCTACATTGAAAGCTGTATGTAGCTAAATTCTAGAATTTAGCTACATAAGTTGGGGATGTTCCGGGGATGAGCAGGAAGTATTTCCAGGCGGAGCAGAGTTAGCCACATAAGTTAGCAACTTAACCTATGTGGCTAACTCAAGTCAGGCCATAGGGCTGTCTTAAAATTAACCAGTTAGACATAATCAGCTAATTTTAAGATAGCTGGGTATATTCAGTGGTGCGACCATACCACTAAATATACCTTGCTAGTTAGTCGGATATATTTATCTGGCAGCATGAAATGTGCCCGAAATGGCATCCGTTCCCGTGCTCAGCGGGAACAGATTCCCTGACAACATATCACTAGTCTCTGCACGTGCTGCCGAGTGCAGCGCCCGACTGTGACACACACCCCCCCCCCCCGAAGAGAAACGGAGGACCCCTCCTCCCCCTGCACACACTCGGAGCAGAGGTCTGCCCGCGACAGCCGCGAGCGCAACGAGCCGCATGCTTGGCAAGAAGAGCCCCGCGCAGCCCCCCCCCCCCCCCCCCCCCAATAACCCTAGCAAGTCAGGGAGAGCCGGCATGCACAAATAACACTTCAGGTTTTTTTTTAAACTTGCCATTCGCTGTCCCAGGTTCTGGAAGGGCAGGTCCTGCTCCTGTGGGGGTGAATGAACTGGGCTCCCCGATATCACCCGGTGCTGCTGAGAACACAAGGGCAGGGTCCTCAACCCTTAGCGTCGGCCTCGACCAGGGGGGAATGGTCCCCTCAGGACCTAGCAATCCTCTGGGAGGCTCACAGAACCAGTGACGGAAAAAAAGGGACTTTCTTTCAGTTTTGAAGTTTTTTTGTTTTTTTTTTAAACTTAAAGATACAGCTCCTTAATTATAAATCTAAACCCTAACTACACTCCTGCTCCATAAAACTTGCAGCAATCAGGGAATCAGAAGAGAATGTGGGTTTTGCACCTCCGCCATCTGCTGGAGACAGAGTAAGACTGAGGGACTGTGGATGGCACTTTGGTATTTATGGCAGGGTTGTTTGAAAAAAAAACTTCTGTCTCCATCTGCTGGAGGGGAGGCAAAACCCAGGTGTCTACACTGATCCGGGTACGTACAGGAAAATATACTTGTCTTCTCAATTCATCTGTTTTCTGATTCTTCATTTTGATCTATCCCTCCACTATGCCAGCCTCTTTCTCCCACCCTTTTTGTTTGTTGCTTATACTGAGGTGTTTTATCTATAAAAATCCTCAGTGAGAAGGAAGAAATACAGACAGAACAAAAAAGAAACATGCAGACAAAAGACCTTTGACATGTTCTGAATGTGGTAAAAGTTTCATAAGGATGAGGGAACTAATGCAGACCAGAAAATCAAGAAATGGAAGCTAAGGATGGTAACTTTCAAAGCATCGTGCAGGAGCACATTGGCATATGTACACCCAGGGAAATGGCAATTTTATATCTTACACACACACATATGCATGCATGTTATAAAATAGCCTGAGTGTGTACAGATATATACCTAAGTTTAAGTGGGCATGTGCTTAGGCATATAAATCCCATTTCTACCTCATAAGTAAGAGCATTTTAAAGATGGCACGTGTTCAGTTTCACCAGTTCATCCACCAGTTCACCTAGGTCCTCCAACCCCCCCCCCCCCCCCCCCCCACCGATTTAATATCCTGCACCCACCCCAATTACCCCAGACCCTCTAAACCCCTCCACTATGGGGGGTTGCTTTGCAATTCTCATGGTGCTTTTGTGTGTTTATGGCACTTTGTGTGCTGCTTTCGCCCTTTTTAATTGCTTTGGGATTTTTTCTGCTTCCTTTTCTGCTTTGATCCCTTTCATGTTGCCTTAGGATGTTGATGCCATTCTTGCTGCCACTTTTCCTCTCATGCTACCTTTGAGGGTTTACTCACTGTTATTGGTGCCCTGTTTGAAACCTTAAGGTATTTTTCCCCCTCTTTCTCTTTCTTTCAGGCAGATACAGAATGGTGCGTTCAGTCCGAGCGCACCGTTAGCCCCAGTTTGGACACGCGTTTTCAACGCACTATTATTACCTCTTATACGGTAAGGGGTAATAGCGCATGGAAAATGCGCGGCCAACCCCCCCGAAACTAATAGCACGCTCAACATGCAACTTAAGTTGCCCATAAAATGAATGAATGAACTGAAATGAATGTCTTTCCTCTGTATATGATTATTGCTTAATCAGTATGCACATATTATTATGGCTATAGCAATTGGCTAAGGGCCTCCACTCTTCATCTAACTTTTAATAGACTAGTCCACCTATGCAAATTGTGCTAATCAACTCCAGTTTTAATCACAGGAATTGACTTGTATGTATACTGAGTTTCAGCTATTAATTCCATCTAGAAGTACCAAAACAAAAAGCATGATTGACAATGAGACTAATATCCATCAATAATTATACTGTATGGATAGATGGATGATTTATCCAGCTAAGTCGTGCCAGCTAACCATAGCCAGATAAACTTATAAGTCCACTCTTATCTGGCTAAGTGGCAGCAGAGTGGGAGAGACTTCTTTTTTTCTGATTTTTTTATGCTGCATAGCAGCACTGGAAACTTAACTCCATTTCTGACCCAAGAATTAAGTTGACAGTGTTAGGAAAACCAGGGTTTGGCCAGCGCACCTCTCTGCATTTGGGACTACTGCTTATTAATGCCCTCATCTTCATGGGATTTCCATGTGAAGGTAAAAAGCAGTAGTACTCACATTTTAGAATATACATTTTGTGAGCGTAAAACTCATTGCTGCATCGGCAGTAAGATTTGCCCTCAATAAATGAGTATTCAAAGGTGGGTAAAGTTATGCAGCCTGTTAGAGTGAAAGAAAAGATATAAACAGAAGGAGAGAGAAGGATTTGGGCATTGGTAAAGGGCTTTTTCTGATCCTCACTACTGCAGTAGTCACAGTGCTCGCACTATGAGAGAGAGAGAGGAGCACTGCTGTCTCTCTGCTCACTGGGGATGAGCAGTGGACTGGAGATAGGGAAGCAATGGTCAAATAATGGTGATTATTTATCTCTGACTTACCCAGCACAGTGGTCTGCTTTTCTGCAGAGGTAGACATATTATAGTGAATAGAAGCGCAGTATTGCCAACCTTGTAAGCTTCTTCTTTGTCTGACAGTTTTCTTGTGTGTGCACAAAAGGAATCATTTAGCAGTGCACACACATACACTGTGTATGTGTGTGTGTTCATGAGAGAGACATTTTTGCACACATTAAGAAGGATAGCCAGACAAGAGAGAATTTGTAGTTCTGGAAAGTTGCTAATTCTGCTTGACAAGTGTTTAGTGCATGCTAAGCACTGAAGTGAACTCAGTCAGTGAACTTGATTAAGAGTAAGTCAGTATTTGAGTAGTACATTACATTAATAAAGTATATTGTGACATAAAAAATCCAGTAGCCACTTCCAAGTCCATCATGCTACTGTGAACAAAGGAGAGAGGAGGGAATAATAGTAGCAGCTGAGAATTGCATGTTGCTGCAGAGCCAAAGGATATCGAAGAGCTAGTAGCTAAGGAAAATTTGGGAGCTCTGTCTAGTTAGTAGGATATCAGCCTCCAGGGGGGAGGTGAGGAAAGTAGATGATACTGATGCAGTTGAGAGTATCCCCCAGGGAGAGCAGGCAGGGCAAAGTGTGAGTGATGCCCCTCACATCCTCAACCTCAACTCCAGTGCCAAAAGGAACAGCAGCCCTCAAGTTGGTCTTTTAAAAATCAATCTGCCTTTTGCTGTGTTTTTCAGAGTTGCCATGCAAGAAGCAGGATGACTGAAAACATCTTGGGGGATCTTGCTGCCATATTGGGAGTTTTTAATCCCTCTGTGTTGCTTGCAACTTGGATCTCAGCACATTATCCCCCCCCCCTCCCCCCATGCTTTTATCTTAGTTATACTGGGGTGCTTTGTCACCAAAATAAAATGTAAAAAGAAAAAAAAAATATATTTCTTCTCTCTCATCCCACCTCTTTACTGGTTCTCAGATTTTCTGTTTTATTATAGCTCTCTAGGATCTCATCCTAGTTATCTCACTCTTCTTTCTTCTTTATACTGTGTTTTTTCCCCCCAAAAAAAGAAATAATGTTAAAAAAAAAAGAAAACAAATTATAAATTTCTCCACTCAATCCACCTCTTTCCTGGCTCTGTGCCTGGATCTCTCATATTATATTGCAAACACTTACTGGTAACATTTTGCCACTTTGCAATGTTTTGGGATACAATTCATGCCACTGTTGGTTCTGCCTTTACAGCTCTTTTAATGCCTTGGACTTTTCATGCAGCTATTGTTGCCTCTCTCATGATGCCCTTGGGGTTTTCATATCTACTTCCTGTTTGAAATTCCTGTATGCTACACCTTGGCTGGTTTTGATGCCTCTGTACTATTTTTGATATCCAAAACTATACACCTTGATGGTCTTGATGCCTTTGTGATGATTGCACATAAATCCTTGGAGGTTTGATGTGTCAATGCCGTTTTTGATAGGGATGGGCATTTGGGAGACACAAAATAGGAAATTGAACAAAATGTCCTATTCTGTTTCATTTCATTATTAAAACAAAATGATTGAAAATCCAACAACATTTCATTTTTTTTTCAGATTTCATATTGAAAACAAAATGGATCATCATGTCTAGGCCCAGGCCTAAAACTGGGCCCTTGTCTATGGAGTAGGCAAGGGCACCGGCCTAGACCAGAGCATGACGCCGGGGTCAGGGCTTTGCCTAGGCATATGTTGTCAGCCGACGCATAAACTGCAACCTAGGCCAGAGCGCGATGCTGGGGTCTCAGTCGAAGGTCAGGACTAATGCCAGGGCCTTGACTGAGAACCCAAAAATATAAAAAAAACTTACCTGGTCCAGGGATTCAGCATCACAGTCCAGGCCTGACTAAAATTGCATTTTCCCAGTACTTAAAAAAAAAAAGGAGAGATATTCAGTTGCACATTTTCCAAAAATGACAAAGAGAAAATTAAATTCATCCCACTTCCCATCTCAGAGAAACAGAAGCAAAGCACTCTCACTCTCCTACTTTTCCAGTCCCCAGCAGTCTTGCTCCCTCTCCCCTCCACAGTCCCCAGCAGTCTTGCTCCCTCTCCCCTCCCAGGTCCCCCAGCAGTCTTGCTCCTCTCCCCTCCCTCTCCCAGTCCCCAGCAGTTTTGCTCTTCTCCCCTCACTCTTCCCTCCCAGTCTCCAGGAGTCTTGCTCCCTCTCCTCTCCCAGTCCCCAGAAGTCTTGCTCCTCTCCTCTCCCTTCACTCTCCCCTCCCAGTTCCCAGCAATCTTGCTCCCCCCTCCCCCTCTCTCCTCACTCTCCCCTCCCAGTCCCCAGCAGTCTTGCTCCCTCTCCCCTCCCAGTCCCCAGCAGTCTTGCTCTCTCTCTCCTCACTCTCCCCTCCCAGTCCCCAGCAGTCTGGCTCTCTCTCCTCACTCTCCCCTCCCAGTCCCCAGCAGTCTTGCTCTCTCTCTCCTCACTCTCTCCTCCCAGTCCCCAGCAGTCTTGCTCTCTCTCCCCTCACTCACCCCTCCCATTCCCCAGCAGTCTTGCTCTCTCTCTCCTCACTCTCCCCTCCCAGTCCCCAGCAGTCTTGCTCCCTCTCTCCTCCCAGGCCCCAGCAGTCTTGCTCCCTCTCCCCTCCCTCTCCCCTCCCTCTCCCCTCCCAGTCCCCAGCAGTCTTGCTCCCTCTCCCCTCCCAGTCCCCAGCAGTCTTGTTCCCCTCTCTCCTCACTCTCCCCTCCCATTTCCCAGCAGTCTTGCTCCCTCTCCCCTCACTCACCCCTCCCATTCCCCAGCAGTCTTGCTCCCTCTCCCCTCACTCACCCCTCCCATTCCCCAGCAGTCTTGCTCCCCTCTCCCCTCACTCACCCCTCCCATTCCCCAGCAGTCTTGCTCCCTCTCCCCTCCCAGTCACCAGCAGTCTTGCTCCCTCTCCCCTCACTCACCCCTCCCATTCCCCAGCAGTCTTGCTCCCTCTCCCCTCACTCACACCTCCCATTCCCCAGCAGTCTTGCTCCCTCTCCCTCTCCCCTCCCTCTCCCCTCCCAGTCCCCAGCAGTCTTGCTCCCTCTCCCCTCCCATTCCCCAGGAGTCTTGCTCCCTCTCCCCTCTCTCCTCACTCTCCCTTCCCAGTCCCCAGGAGTCTTGCTTCCTCTCCCCTCCCAGTCCCCAGCAGTCTTGCTCCCTCTCCCCTCCCATTCCCCAGGAGTCTTGCTCCCTCTCCCCTCTCTCCTCACTCTCCCTTCCCAGTCCCCAGGAGTCTTGCTCCCTCTCCCCTCCCAGTCCCCAGCAGTCTTGCTCCCTCTCCCCTCACTCACCCCTCCCAGTCCCCAGCAGTCTTGCTCCCTCTCCTCTCCCAGTCATACTAATAATAATAAATATTTCAAAACAGCAGATGAAAAGAACATCCACAATTAAAAATTCATATATATATTTTCTGCTAATTTCCCAAATCCAATAAAATATTTTGAAACATCATACAGATCAAACAACACCCAATTAATTAAAATCAATAAGATTAATAACAAAAAAAAATCAGTCACTCTCCATGCCTGGGAGCTTTTAACGTCCCGTCAATCTGAGATTGTCATGGATTAGTGAGAAAGGAAGGGAGGTGCACAAAATTTCTCCTTTCGCAAATACACACACATTCATCCTCAAGCTCCTTCTTTCTCAGGCAAACACATATATACATGCTGGCTCCCTCTCACTCTGGTACTCACATACACACACTCTGGCTAGCTCTGTCAGACACAAAGGCTCCCTTTCTTCAGGCATACACACACACACTCACACACTCTCTCTCCTCTCTCTCAGGCACACATGGTTACACGTACACACTCATACACACTCTTCCTCTCTCTGGCATACACGCTTATGCACACACACTTACAAACATGCTTCCTCTCAGGCACACATGCTTACACATTCATACATTTTCTCTCTCAGCACATATGATTACACACACACAGACACTCATATACATGCTTCCTCTCACACACATGCTAGCACAAGCACACACATAAGAACATAAGAAATTGCCATGCTGGGTCAGACCAAGGGTCCATCAAGCCCAGCATCCTGTTTCCAACAGAGGCCAAACCAGGCCACAAGAACCTGGCAATTACCCAAACACTAAGAAGATCCCATGCTACTGATGCAATTAATAGCAGTGGCTATTCCCTAAGTCAGCTTGATTAATAGCAGTTAATTGACTTCTCTCCAAGAACTTATCCAAACCTTTTTTGAACCCAGCTACACTAACTGTACTAACCACATCCTCTGGCAACAAATTCCAGAGCTTTATTGTGTGTTGAGTACATACGCTTCCTCTCAGGCACACATGCTTACACTCACACACTAGGGTTGCCAACTGTCCAGTTTTGGATCAAACAGCCAGGTTTTTAGCTGGGCTGTACGGTGTCCGCTCAGAGGCACTGATCGGACACTGAAAATCTGTTTTTTGCAAGCGGCTTCTTCTTTTTCTCGCAGCTTCCTGGTTACAGGGAAAGACAGAGCAAGAACTGAGCTGTGTCCCTGCCCGCTTGCCTCCTTTCCTGTGTTGTGATTAGATAGGATGGAGAGAGGAGGCGGGGCACAGCACAGCCCTCAGTTCCCAGTGGCTCCACAGATCTCTGCAGCAATGCCCTCTGGGTCCTTCCCCCTCCCTCACTGAATGCTGGGCCAAGAGGGGCTGCAGCGAGCCAGGCAAGGATACAGGAACTGAGGAGGGGAAGGTGGAGAAAGAGACAGAGTTACAGAGTGAAGAAAGGGGAGAGGGGACACAGAGAGAAGGGGAGGGAAAGGATGATAGATACATGTGGAGCAAGGGAGGAAAGAGACACAAAGGGTTTGTGGAAGGAAGGAAGGTCACAGGGAAGGCGAGAGGCACAACAGGAGCATGAGAGAAGGAGGGAGACTGGGTAAAGGGAAGGAGGAGACAGAAGAGGCACAAAGGATTATGTTATGATGTACTAGCTGATGCATAGCAAATCTGTGAGGCTTTTCATGAAAAAGATTGGACAATTGGTACTATTCCAGGTTACACAACTCAATTGATTATATGAGAATCATGGTTCATAGGAAGGCTGCCCATTTAGTCACAGAGTTAAGACCAGCAGGGGCGATAGTATTCCAGTTGTAAATAAAATACTGTTCATGATGTTGGAGCTGTAAGGAGATATTACTTCCTCTAGGAAAATTAAGACAATAGATGATAAAAAAAAAACTCCAGTTGTTCAATGAATGAATGTAATCCATTGTGAAGAGTGATGAAGGGTGAGCCCTTTTGCTGCAGCATGGTTGAAACAGCCTCGTAGGCATACCTATGAGGCCTACGCTGGCTGCGGGCAGACAGGAGATTCACCTATACCAGCCGCCTTGCCTGCAGATTGAGTCTTTGAGATCTGGTGGCTGGCAGGACTAGGGCAGAGAATAGAGCAAACGTCCAATGGCAAGCTGGGGTCAGAGCAGGCAGCAGGCTAAAGGAGTCGGAGACAGGCCAAGGTCGGCACAAAGAGACAGACAAGGGTGGTCAGGTCCAGGCAGCAGACAATCATGGTCAAGTCCAAGCAAGAGGTCAGAATCCAGAAGTCAATCCAAGGGTGGATGAAGGCACACTCTTAAGACACTGGACGAGACAGGCAGGTCAGGGCAGGCTTGACAAGGGAAGTTGGATGAGGCAAAGCTGGAGGGGCAAGGCTAGATAGACAAGGCTGGTTGAAGCAAGGCTGTACAAGGCAAGACTGGAGAGACAAGGCTAGATGGGTAATCAGGAATGCAGGATACAGTAACCAGGAACTTGAAGGTGACACGTACTGCTAAGGCAGGAGACCTGTTGCTGAGGTGAGATAATGCTGCAAAGCCATTCCTTAAATAGGCCAGTTAATTACTGGAGTCGGTCGGATGGTTTAAATATGACTGGCAACAGCGGATGAAGGGTGGCCTAGACAAAGCTTGATTTGATGCCTATGGCTCTCAATGAAAACATTTTAACTTTTTTATTTTATTTTTTTATTAATGTTATGATGTACTATAGTATTACCTTTTTAAAATATTTATTATTTTAATTTTAATATTTTCAAACTGATTTTTAGCTGTTTATCATTGTGGTTATGAACATTTTTCTGGAAACAGCTTAGAAAGGTCGATAAGTGATTAATACATTTTTCAATAAATAAATAAATACTAACAGTTGTGGCGAGATGCAAGGTGGCCTCTCCCATCAGGCCTAGGTCCTTGAGTTTCCCAGCTTATATGGGCGGAGACTTGCAAAGTGCCCAGATGCAGCACAATACAAACACAGGTTGTTTCTCCTCTGCAGACAGTTTAAAGTGTTCAACATGCATGACCTCTAGTGGTGCTGGACCCAGCTCAGGAGGTGAGCAAGAAGTCACTAATCATAGGATTTTCTGGGTGAGATGGACGGGATGGCAAGATGAACCCCTTTCCTGGGTCTTTTCTTGGAACTGTAGGTCTAGCCGGATGACTAGGCTATTTAGGCCCTTCAACGTCTCTGGCAGATCCCTGGCAGCCAGCTCATCCTTTATATGCTCTGAGAGTCCTTGCCTGAAGATTGCTGTCAGACTGTCACTGCCCCACTGAAGTTTAAAGGCCAAGGTGTGGAAGTGTACTTTGTACTACCCCACAGACTGGGAACCTTGTCTGTTCTGCAGGAGTTCAGACGCCATGGAGTCCATGCAACCAGGCTCATCAAAAATCGGCTGGAATTCTTGCAAGAAATGACTCAAGTCTCTCAGGAGCGGATCATCTCTTTCCCAGAAAGACAAGGCCCAGGCCAGAGCAGAGCCACCTAGTAACAATATAATATGTGACCTTGACCTGATCAGTGGGGAACTAAGGTGCCTGTAATTCAAACTGTATCTGACATTGATTTAGGAAGCCTCTGCATTCCACTGGATCTCCATCATACCTTAGTGGCAGAGGCTAGTGGAGGGTGGGACTAGCAGGCTGTATCATGGGTGCTGAAAAAGAAACCAGTGCAGTCCAGGCAGCCATACCTTGGATGTCCCCAGTCCTGGTATTCAGCTGGTCCTACTGCTACTGAAGGTGATGCACCAGTCCGGCAATTGCTGAAGTCTGAGGCGAGTCCACCAAGCTCATAGCCTCAGCAAACTGTGAAGAGTGGTGTGAGTGTGAGCTTTTTGTGCTCATACCCAAGGTAGTTGACACAGCCTTGTAGGTGAACCTATGTGTTGCGTCCGTCACTGCTCGACGCCCTCAATCCGCCCTCTCTACCTCTGTGGCGACTCCCTCCGGGTCTGATGGACGACTATAGCCGCGGCATCTCCATGCTGTCTCCCTCCGGCAACCCCAGACTGGCTCGCAGCTGCGGATCCGCCATGTTGCCTGATGACGTAGGGCACGTGCGAGCGCTCCGACTATTGTACCAGCAAGGGCGCGAACCTCAGGGGTGTCCCCCTGAGCTGATGTCATCCGCTTCCAATATAAAAGGTCTCAGTATTCGCTAACTAATCGAGTTAGCAAGGACAAGAATACGGACTCGCTACGAATTCGTCCAAGCTACTCTGTCTCCTCGGACTTACCTGGGGTACCCGCTTCTCGGGGGCCTCGCTCTCTTTTCTTTATTTCAGATTGCAGATAAGAACAGGTACTCACTCCTCGAGGGCCCATGTTCCTGAATACTCTGAAGATTCTCTACTGCCTGGGAGCTATCGCAGATACAGACATTTGTGAGTTACCATCGCTCTCTCAGAGCTTTCCCTGGAACCAGGTACTCGCTCCTCGAGGGCCTAACCCTTTCCAGCTACTGAGCCTCTTTAAGACCTATAAGTTGTGTTCAGATTCAGGTAAGTTTAAAGAAAAAGTGTGCCTTTTGTTTCAAAGTTTTTTGGATCGTGGATATCCAGTGGCTGTAATAAAAATGGCTTATAAGAGAGCCAGATACTCAGATAGGAGTAGCCTGTTGAATTGTTAAACCTCCAGGGAATCTTCTAATATCTGTGTTTCACAATATTTAAATAGATCATCATATGTATTTTAGATTATCCAAAAATACTGGCACATTTTATCCTTATATTCTATGTTTAAAGAAGATCTAATGATTGCTTTTTCACAGGCTCACAATGTTAAGGATATTTATACCAAAGCTGAGTTATCAGTACTAGAGGAGCAACCCATTATTATTGGACATTTTTTGTGTGGAGAATGTGACTTTTTTCTACAGACAATTGAGGGTGAATCAAGATCACATGCTCTAACTCAATATCAGATTCATTGAAAATGTTGCAAATCTAAATGTGTTATTTATGCCACTGCATGCACTTGTTGCCTTGTGTATGTTGGAATAACTAAAAGTGTGATATGCACAAGACTAATTGAACAGTGCAGCTGTACAAATATACAGAACATTGCAGGCTCCAATTGTATCACATTGTATGGCGTTACAGCATTATTTTGAAGATTTGTGATGCACAGTGATTGGACACATTTCTGAACATTGAAGGGAGGGAATTGGGAGTCTCTGTTAAAGAAACCAGAACAGTTTTGGATTTTTACCTTAAACACCGTTAAACTATATGGAATGAATGAGGAGCTAGAACAGCATAATGGGGTAGATTTTAAGACCTGTGTGCCCGATTTTATAACATGTGCGCAGGGGTCGGCGCGAGCAAGGGGGTGCACAATTGTGCACCTTGCGTGCACCAAGCCCGCGCCGAGCTGCGCTGCCGTTCCCTACCCCCCACCCCCACCTTCCCCTACCTTCCCTGCCATTTCCCCCCTAGCTTTTCCTTTTTCTTTTATTTCAAAACTTACTTCAGCCCTGGGGCTGTGCCGGGAGCCTCTAACCCCACCCTGGCCCGCCCCCTCCCTGCCCCTTTTTGCAAGCCCCGGGACTTACACGCGTCCCGGGGCTTTACGAGCATCGCCGGGCCTTTTGAGGCAGATTTTCAGAAGGTTACGCGCGTAAATCCGGAGGATAAGGGGGAAAGGGCGGGAGTGATAGGGTAAGGGAAGGTGGGGTGGGGGTAGGGAAGTTCCCTCCGAGGCCGCTCTGATTTCGGAGTGGCCTAGGAGGGACCGGGGGAAGGCAGCGTGGGCTCGGCGCATGTAAGGTGCACAATTGTGCAACCCCTTGCGCGCGCCGACCACCGATTTTATAATATGCGCGCACCTGCGCATGCATGTTATAAAATCGCGTGTCCACGTGTGCGCACCGAGTAGCGCGCGCACATGGACGCGCTTGCGCAAGTTTTAAAATCTACCCCTTTGAAAATAGGCCCGGAGCGCGTAACCTTTTGAAATTCTGCCCCAATATGCACAAATTAATTTGTAAAGTGACCCTTTTTACTTCTATTTGCTAATCACTAGAATGTGCATAACACTTTAAATTCATTGGCATTTTCACACATTACTTGGACTTTAAAATTGTTGCTTTTTTTCTGTGGAGGAATCTCTTCTGTTTCACGCAATGTGAAAATATACCCATGAAGTAGACTGGATCTCGAAATACAGACTGTGTTGGATTATTTGAACACTGTTAATGGACTTTCATTAGAAGAAGCTTGCCTCTGCTTTGATAAGTATCATTTTATTGCATTCAAATATTGGCTAAAAAATTATTATATTAACATTTTTACGAGACCAGTGATTATATTGAAGTCATGGGTATTATAAGCTTTGTACTAGCTCATGTGCCAGCCTCTTATATGAAGATTTTTCACTTTCAAAAGTGTTATGTTTGTTGATGAAGTCTGGTAGAATTTTTGTGTGCTATGTACAATCCATAGCAAATCTCATTTTTTTATTGTTCATTTTCTCATGAATATCAGCTTTTATGATAGCTGCTGTTGGGATTTTGATCTCTATTTGCCTCCCAGAACCAAAATTAATCTAGGTGATTTGAAATCTCCATCCTTGTCATCAGAGGGCAGAGACACAGAGCTGCGCATTAAAACAATGTGCTGAAATTCAGCACCCAGTTTCCCTAATGCACAAGCACTTTTTTTTTTTTTTTTTTTTTAAATTCTCGATGCAATGAGGTAATGTTATGTTAACACATCAGGATTTGAAATGTGTGCAAATGTGAGTTAAAAATGTGGTTCGGCGGGGGGGGGGGGGGGGGGTGGAGCCTCTGTGGAGACTCGCTTATATCTGAACTTTTTATATCACTGTAAGAGGGGCATTATGAACTTATGATGCACTCTACCTAGCTGCAATCAAACTAGGTAGAGAGAACATGGGACAAATCTACTCTTCTTTCACCCTTCATCACTCCTAATTACAATAAATCTTCACTGATGGTAACTGTGCTGTTCGTATGTATGTCTGTGCCTGTAAAACTGCCTCCAAAACCCAACTCACCCCACAAACCTCACCCCGAGTTACTAGTGCCTGTAATTATAGTGCTATAAATAGTAACATTTCTCAGCCCCTCTACAGAGAATTAGGCTCTCTCTCTTTCTTTCTCCCTCCCTCCCTCTCTCCAGTAATTAGCCTAACCATGTCCTTTTACTTTTTTTTTTATTGCAGGCGCTATTGTTGCTATATTTATAGCAAAATGATGAATCTAGGCCATAGTGGGAAGAAATCACAGTTGGTGAAATTTGAGGATATGCACAATAGCAGAGACTATAATAGTGTTCATAATAGTGCCATTATTGTATGATATGTGTATATGTTTATTTGAATGATTTTTTCTAAACTTGCATGCATTCATTTTAAATTAATGTATAAAATGAAACAAATGAGCCCATTTTTGCTTCATTTCAAGTAAATTGAAAACGAGGGGGAAAAACCAACAATAATGCATACTATTTGGCAAAAATGAAAAACACACAACCCCCCCCCCCCAAAAAAAATAAATAAAAGCCCAAATCCAAGAAAAGGAATAACCATGCCAAAAATGAATTAACAATATGTGAACAAAAAAAGTGGGTGTACTCATCCCTATTAATTTGTGCTTAAGAACATCTTATAAAATGATGACCCAAAATATCTTTAGGGAGTTGTTTCTTTGTGCCATCATGTAATAGAGCTAGATTTGTCATAGTTTAAAAAAATGTGTTCCTTGTTCACATACTAATACAAGTAAATATACCTTCTCATGGTTTTGCTCTAGAAACTTCTTTCATCATATTCTTACAGCTTACAGGAAAGAAAATACCAATCTGCATTTGGCAGGCACGGTAAATGTTGTTCAATCAATGTGATCACTGATGAGAATTTAGCTGCTATCGATTCTCTGCTTGTACTGATTGCCCTTCCTAGGTCAAAATAGAGACCTATCTCATTGTTTAGTAAATACAGTATTCTGTTCACTACATCAATTACTCTGACCCTGGGGGCTCTGAAAGCCTCCCTGCTCTCCCATTTACAGTGACAGCTGTCATGCTAATGAATCCACACTGACATTATAATTAAACCATTGCACAAAGTAAGGTCCTTTGCTTCTCTCCATTGCAAATTCACAGGCACTGTAAGCCGGGCTTCCTGTTAAAGATGTAACTCGACAAGATAGGATGCACTAGGAGCCATTTGTCTAGCTCACAAAATGCATTGTTACATGACCTAAAGAGAGAGGAGAATTTGTTAACAGCTGAAGTTGTCATTTCCTTGTTCTTGAGGTTGATAAAGTCATATTTAGGCAATCTGCTACTTTTTAAGTTCTATTTCTGATTGGTTTTTTTTTCTTTAAAGTTTTTTTTTTTTTCCAGATGAGGTGTGAGTATCAACCTGAAAGTACTGGCCTGTTAAATAAGAAAGACCGGCTCTCGATCAACTGAGAGATTTCAAGAACATAGCTGGTCAATTTAAAAAGTCTTGCATGTGCCAAAACCGGGAGCTACGTGCGGGTCTCGGACCCGCGTGTGCTGCATGGATTTTAAAAGGCACGCGGCAATGCGTGTGTCTCTTGTTACGCACACAGACATATTTTTGCCAAAAAGGGGCAGGGCGGGGGCCTGGTCTGGTTGGGACATGGGCAGAACATTGGCCGGAAAATCGGTATAAAAAAACTAAAAATAAATAAATAAATAAATAAATATAGTAGGAATCCAGCACGTAAGTATTTATCCGCACAAGCACGCACAGGTGTCTCCTACCACATAACTTTACTTCTGCTACAGACGGCGTGTAAGTAATAAAATAAAACAACAGAGGCTAGTTAGCGAGGTTTAGGGGGTTTGGGCTAACAAGGTTAAAAACAGGCAAATTAACAGGGGGAGTTAGGAAGGCCAATTGGTTAACTGGGCGAACTGAGAAAGAAGTGGGAAAATGGGCTCTAGCATTGGCGCGCATATCTACTGAAATCCCTCCCACTTACGCGGGCCGGGTGGCATTTGTGCTTACATGCATCCATCCATATAAACTTGGGCATACATGCACGTACATCCAGTCTCTTTATAACATGCATGCATATATGCGCATATGTTATAAAATGGCCGTGTCGACTGGTGTGGCAAACAAGCGCACATGTGCACTGCTCTTAAAATTTACCTATAAGTTAGGTGATTTTCTCAGTCCTGAACTGAGGAAAAGGTGAAATAATTTCATGTCGGTATATAAAAATAATAAATAATAATAATAATGTCGCCTGGATTACTAAATCTGGCATTAGTATGGCAGTATATGGTTGTTATAGGAGGAAGCTATGTTAACATTAACACCATATTCACACTACAAAATCTTTTGGCTTGGTGACAGTGTGATATGGAAACATCGCACAATGTAAGAAATGCTATATGTTAGTGTAGTGGTGTATGGAATGACTCAAATTGCTATTTCAGAATATGGGTGTTTTGGAAAGAGTTGAGGGATTGTTGCCTGTAAAATTAATTTATAAAGAACTTTTTAGGCCTTATTCAAAAAGAACAATAGAAAAAGTTTCTTTGTCTTTCTTGGGATTGTTTCAATCAAGCAATTTCCCAAATGTTGATAGTTTGAGAAGATTTTAACTCCATATTTTCATTCTTAAACTGTCTTACTAGTGAATTCATATGAAGCATAGAAGAGAAAAGGGAGTATAACTATTTATTTGGTGTTTTAAACTTTTTAATAGTTGACTGCCAGAGCTGTAGCTGAGGTGGGTCTAGAATATATCCTAGATCATGGTTATAATGATCTCAGAGTATGTCCAGAAAAGGTACAAGATGGTTGAATTGAAGTTTGCTGTAAAAACAAAAAAAACCCAGCCCACTAACTTTCTAAAATAAAACCTATGGTAGTTAGCAGGCAATGCAAAACTTTGCCATATGATGAAGGGGGAAGAAGAGCTAATATGCTCTCTCCGTTGCAAATAAAATATCTGTTTGATTTCTTGACATCCATTTGTGTTGATTTCTTTATTAATAATAAAGAAAAGAGAAGCCCCACTCTGTGGCTTTTTAATGCCCCTGCCTTTGAGGCAGATGGGTTTTGTAGGTCCCTAGTGTAATCCTTGATGCCTGAAATTTTATAAGGCACCCCCTTGGCTCTTCAATTACCTCTTGTGGCCTGTCAAGACTCCAGCATCTCAAATTCACTTAGCTGGTGTTTGGGTCTCTGCCAAGGGCCAGCCTTTGCTCCTAATGACAGGCAGCTGAGGGGACACTGAGAGGGGTTGAATTCAATTTGCAGCCCCTCTAATCGGATTAAGAGAGCAGGGTCTTTTACTTGCTCTGAAGTTTGCCATGGGCAGGATGAATGATGGCCAAAGGATGAGCTGTCAGTGTCAACAGAAGCTCTGAAACAAAAACGGAAAAATAAGAGAGGCCCAGCTGATTGTCAGAAAGTGATCTGCTGAGTGAATTGTAAGGGTGACAATGTTTTGTTTGCAAAGTGTCACTTTCTCTTTCTCTCTCTTGCCCTTTGTAAGGTCCAGTTCAGAAATGGCAAGTGTCAATCAGGTTATTCCCAAGATGATACTGATGTTGCCTTTACTTTTTTTTTTTTTTTTTTAAACCATCCATTTCCAGCTAAAATTGAGGACTGAAGAAAATAATTCATTTTCAATAATACTTCTGCCACAACATAGCATTTTCTCAGCATGAAATCTGAGGTTTATATCATTCCACTCTTGAACACATAAAACAGTTCTGTCAGCAAAACATTATTATCTTCTTTTTTGAATAACCACAAGAAATCTCTACTGACAGAATTATGGTACAGCACAATCAACTGTTTTGTTTCATTTTTTTTTAACTGGTACAATTTGCTTCTCTTTTATACGTGTGCATATGTATTTGGGGATTGCCAGTCATAGTTATATACACCTTGGTAGTTCAGTTTGATTCACCAAAATTATTTTGGCCTCTGGAGGGAAAATAATTAGAAAAATGTCAGAAACCAAAATGTTCAGCATATATAAAGATACATGAAATATCCTGAAAAATATATTTGCAGTGCACAGACTGAGGTATCACCATTGATGCTTGTCCACGTTTCAGTCAGCTTACTGTCTTATTTTAAAAAAAATCTCAAATACCTAAGCGGTCCATTTCCACAAGAAATAACGGAGAAAAAAACAGTAACAAGACAAACAGAAAACCAGCAATGGCAGAGCAAGTTACAACTCATGATAAATTGCATGTTTCAAACTAAACATGCATCCAACCCTTCAAAAATCCTTTTTTTCATATCTGTACTCTCTATCTTCTCCTTCATTCATGAGCACCTTTCCTACTCATAAAGGTGTCACACTGGAAGCTTAAATAGCAAAGCAGAACTTTCTCTTACTAAGACCTTTCACAAGTCAAGTTCTGCACTGCTTTCCTGCTCTGGCAGCTCTCCACAGCACCAAACACATCAAGACAGGACAGCTAGGCTGGAGGAGTGGGACATGAACCCTCATTTTCCCCCAAGAACTCCAGCTGTGCACCTCCTACCTTGCAGGACCCTTCAAAAGGAATGATTACTAAATTAAAATGTATACAATTCATCAAAGGGCTCTGACTTCATGCATGACACATGGTAAGAAGCAGGAACCCTATACAGCACATAGTTTAACTATTTTGGGAATGTAAATTATATGACAGGAAGCCATTTTCCCCTTCCACTTTGTTAGTTTGGGGGAGGCAAATTATGCACAGAGATTAAATAAGGCAAGCACAAAAAAAGGATTTACGCTTGTAACCGCTCCTGCACGTGCCGAGCCTATTTTGCATAGGCCCGGTGATGTGCGCAAACCCCAGGATGCGCGTATGTCCCGGGGCTTTGTGAAAGGAGCGGGGCGGGACCCGTGCTGGGGGATTGCGCGCCGGCAGCCGGCCAGCATGCGCAAGTTACGCCTGCCAGAGGCAGGCGTAAATAGCAAAATAAAGGTAGGGGGGATTTAGATAGGGCTGGGGGGCAGGTAAGATAGGGGAAGGGAGGGGAAGGTGGGGGGGGGGGGGCAGAAGGAAAGTTCCCTCCAAGACCGCTCTGATTTTGGAGCGGCCTCGGAGGGAACGAGGAAAGCCATCGGGGCTCCCCTAGAGCTCGGCACGCGCAAGTTGCACTAGTGTGCACCCCCTTGCGCACGCCGACCCCGGATTTTATAACATACGCGCGGCTGCACATGCATGTTATAAAATCGGGCGTACATTTGTGCCCATAAGCCTACGTTTTAATATGCTGATAAAGCAGAGCTATTGATCCTTGGTCATGAGGGGCCACAAACCAGTTTGTCTATGTAATTAAGTATATGACATAACCTGTTTCAAGGACAAATTGTATGCAGATAAAACTGATAAATATTCATTATAAATATTTTGAAAACGAGACCTATCTTTATCTCTTGAAGACTATCCACGGTACATGAATGAAATCTGCTTTGAAGTGCCTGAAAGGTGGAGATAAATCAAATAAATAAATAAAGACTAGTTTTGAATATTCATAATACAGAGCCAGCTTCTGTTTTTAAAATATATGGATTATTTATAGATTACAATACCAACAGAAGACTTATCCAAAAATGTTGTTAAATAAGTTTTCTAGATCACATAAGTCTCTTTTTCAGGACAGAATTATCTTTAAGCAATTCTTGAACTGATCAAATGAAACAGAATCCACATTTCTCTATGAAAGCAACTTGAACACTGTACTTTTCAGTTTATACTTATATATGTAATCTAATGTAATGGAATTTCAGTTTGGTTACACTATTTTATTATTAAACAGTACTTACCATGTGTTAAACATGGTACAATAATACATTTATAAATTCACAATGTAACAATAAATCATTAAGGGGCAGATTTTAAAAAAGTACACGCGCATACTTTTGTTCACGCACCCGATGCAAACAAGATTAAGCCGGATTGTAATAGATACGCGCATAGCCGCACGTTTCTTTTAAAATCTGGGGTCAGCATGCGCAATGCTGCGCAAAATCGGCAGCCTGCGCGCACCGAGCCGCGCACCCTGCCTCCGTTCCCTCTGAGGCCGCTCCGAAATCGAAGCAGCCTTGGAGGGAACTTTCCTTCTGCCTCCCCCCACCTTCCCCTCCCTTCCCCTACCTAACCCACCCCCCCTACCTTTATTATAAAAGTTACACCTGCCTGAGGCAGGCGTAAATTGCGCACGCCGGCCAGCTGCCGGCGCGCAATTCCTCAGCCCGGGAGCAGTTTCGGAAGCCTCGACCACACCCCCAAAATGCCCCCGGGCCGGAACCATGCCCACAGCCCCGCCCCTGGAACACCCCCAGATGATGCGCCGGCTGCAACACACCCCCCGACATGCCCCCCCACCCAGGAAAGCCCGGGACTTACACGCATCCCGGGGCTTGCGCGAGCTGCTGAGCCTATGCAACATAGGCTCGGCGCGTGCAGGGGGTGGAATGGGCAGCTTTTCGGGGGTTATGTACGAATCTTACACACGTACCCCTTTGAAAATCTGCCCCAAAATGCATACCATAACAATACTGTATCAAATTAATTAGCACAAATCCATATAGATATAACAATAACCAATTAAATAAATAACACAATTTCAAATTATATCAGAATAACATAACTATAAAATAAAATCTTATTCAATTTCAAATTACATCACAAACACTATTAAAAATCAAATCAATAACTATAAAACCCTAATGCAAAACCTACTGCCTCCCCACTCTCAGTTGGAAAAAAAATAAAGAACACATAAATGTAACTAAACACACTAAAAGTCCTTCCCCTATCAAAACTAAGCCCACTTACAATATAATATCTAAACAACCAGATCAGACAAGACCAGACTTTAAATCAACTCTGATAGAGTAGATTTTTCTCCCAGTTCTCTCGGTTGCTCCCAAAGGGATTACAACCTTATGTTTTCTTCTTTGGGATTCACCTGTCCAGGGATGACTGACTCCTATCAGCATCTTGACCTTTAAATCGGGTTACAATGACAGTAGGGCGGATGAGCAACTAACAACAGCAGGGTGCAGGCTCAATGTGTACTTTATATTGAAGGTAACACAGGGTGCTGATAGAAGAGCCCTGAAAAGCCTGGAGATGGTCTTCAGGTGGCTGCTGACATTTTTGTTTCCTCCTTGTCCCTGGCAATGGCTCAACCTTTAAATCAGGTTGTCAATTCACACAAAAAAATTATTCTTTGAAATATCTGTATACAAATGCTAGAAGCCTAAAAATAAAATGGGAGAGTTAGAGTGTATAGCACTGAATGAAGAGGTAAATATATTTGGCATCTCAGAGACCTGGTAGAAGAAGGACAACTAAATGGACACTGTGATACCAGGGTACAAGTTATATCACAATGATAGAATGGTTTAAACTGATGGAGGGGTAGCACTATATATTAAAGAATGCATTGAGTAAAACAGGATAAAAGATCTGCAGGAAACAAAATGCACAGTAGAAACTATATGGATAGAAATTCCAAGTGAAAGGGGGACAAAATATGATTGGAGATGCATTACCATCTTTCTGGCCAGAATAAGCAGGCAGACAATAAAATGCTAACAGAAATTAGGGAAGCTACCAAAATTAGCAACCCAGTAATAATAGGTGATTTCAATTACCCCAGTATTGACTGGTTAAACATCATATCAGGACATGCTCAGGAGGTGAAGTTCCTAGATGAAATAAGTGACTACTTCAAGGAAAAGTTGGTACAAGAGCCAACAAAGGAGGGAGCCACTCAACAGTAGGGATCATAATGAATTCTTTACTTCAGTCTTTACTGAGGAAGATATAAGGGAGATACCCATGCCATAAAAGATATTTAAACGTGACAATTCAGATGAACTGATCTTAATGAACCTGAAAGATATAAAAAAAAAATAGATTGACAAACTAAAGAGTATCAAATCACATGGACCAGATGGTATACAACCCAGAGTGTTGAAACAACTGAAAAACGAAATTGCAGATATACTATTAATAATTTGTAAATTAATTTTAGAATCATCTCTAGTACCTGATGATTGGAGGTTGCCAACATAATACCAATTTAAAAAAAAAAAAGGTTTCAGTTAGTTGTAATCCTCTATAGACCAGTGAGCTTGATGTTAGTGCTGGGCAAAATAGTAGAAATGGTATCATAAAGAACAAAACTGCTGAATATATACTGGGTGTTGCATAACCTTTGCCTCCCCCTCAGCACATCACTCACTGGATTATCCCACTAATATAATTTTTCTACCATTTAATAGTCCATTCAATTTAAAAGTTTACAATACCTTACACATTACTTAAATTTATTATTTATGGCCAGAACATACGATAGCGAAATATAGCATCAGATTGATCATATTAAAAGCTACATTTTAAAAGCCTGATATGTGCAGAAGTTAGGGGATGTGCGAATATGTTGAGCTTGCGCACGCAGAGCGGATTTTAAAAGCCGTCTGGATACGTGCATAAATGCCGCTGTGTGCACATATCAGAACTTCTCAAAAAGAGGTGGGGAGTGGGCGTTGCCTGGATGGGGCATTGGTGGTACAAGGGTGTTTTGGGACATTCACCAGAAATGTGCACGCAAATACTTACATGATCTGTCACGCACCAAGGCCCTCTGCCTCATAACTTTATTTCTGCTATGGATGCAATGTAAGTCCCCCCCCAAAAGAGCCATTTTGGAGGGTTTCACGAGATCTGGGGATAACTGGAGGTTGTACAGGCTATCAAACCAGGGGGGTTGGAAGGCCTAGCTGGTAACTAGGCAAACTGGGGATCAACTGATAAAACAGGCAATGGCGTCAGTGTGCGTCCCTTTTAAAATATCCCACTTACGTGGTAGAAGCGGCTTTTGCACACACGGGTGCGCATCCACTTAAAATTGGGCAGACTTGTGTGCACGACCAGGTTATTTTATAACATGCATTGCTTATACACGCGTATGTTATAAAATAGCCGTGTTTCTGGGCGTGGGCCGACGAACATGCACATATGTGCACATGTGCACCGGCTTTAAAATTTACCTTTATGTGTACTGCATTTTGTGAGGCATGTGATGCTGGAGCAAGCTTTATTATGAAAAGGTAGATTGCCAAATAATTAGGTTGAAGTGAAATCTGGGTTCAGAGGACATGGGGCAAGACGGCCAACGAGTGTTTTACAGAATTTGGTGCAGGTCGACTGCTGAAATTGTCTCAAGAAAACCAAAAAATTCTTGAAAATTCTAGCAACAAGCAGGAAAAAAGCTGTTCCCAGTGGCATGAACAATTTTAGATGAGAGAGGAGGAAAAAAGTTGATAGAGGAACAGTTTATCATTATTGAGCCAAGGCTGGTATCCAGTCTTTTCATTTTATTTCAAAACCATTGAAAACTGAAACCCATTTCCAAGACAGGATCTGGCTGGAAAATTGGTTAAGAAATAGGGATGAAGAGGATTTCCTTCATTTAGCAACTTCTGATGAATTTAACATTGGCAGCCTGCACTTCCGTGTCCGTCCCCACTCCCTTATCCATCCCGTGCCCCCTCTCCCAAGCCACCCAACACATCACACAGAAACTCCATACTTGGTGAAACAAGGCCGCAGCATTTATTAACATTATTATAATGAATTAACATAATTACATTACCGGTACCCGAGCCGTCGGTGCGTTCAACCATAGTGCATTCCGGGCGTCAAAGCCGGCGTCTGCCATGTTAAGCCAGTCCGCCACTGTCTCACCGGCCCCCCGCCGTGCCAAAGCCACGGGGCCATTCTTCCAGGCCGCCCACGCCTGATTACACGCACTTTCCTTTACCGAAGACTTCCGGTCCGTCTTGACCATGTCCTCGAGGTCCCCATCTACCTACAGACTCGGGTACCCCCGCCTAGCTGCGACGGATCCTCCATGGATTAGTAAGATGCAACTTCGCCCTCATGCTCCCTATGCATCCTATTAATCCCGTCTCTCTATGGCATTCCCCTCCTGCTCCTATGGGTGGGTGGGTGGGTGGGGAAAAGGCGAGCACTGGCCAGGTAAAAGGCCAAGGCCAGCACTCACCGCGGTCTTAAAGGCCCCGGATCTCGCGAGAGACCCGCGGGCCGACGTTATCCCGCTGATGACGCGCGCGCATCATTCCAGTCCCTCCCCCGGACCGAGGGGAGGATCGTACGCCGCTGCGCGAGTTGTGCAGGACAGGTAGGTGAGGGGGGGGCCCTCCCCTTCGGCAGGCGCCATATTAAGGGGGGAGCCCTCCCCGCATGCGGCGAGTCGGCCTCATTTTTCATTTGGTCAATTCAAAAACCAAATTTCAAAATGATTGAGTTTGGTCAAAAAGCTTTGAATGAAATTAGCAAAAAGGTACATTATCTCCTAGTTGTGAGAAACCCTACTTGGATTGGTCTTTTTGTCATGATCACAGCAAAGAAAATGTTGTGGGTTTTCAAAGAACGAGGGAAATCTTGGCATGGGGCCTATTTTTGGAATACTATTTTAGCTGAAAATGTTTGATTTTTAGTGATTCGGAAAACATTTTGGTAGTAGATGAATCTACTGTTGTCCATTATAAGGCATCATGCATATGAGCCATTGCCACGCAACAGCTGCTTAAAGAAAATGGCATTGATTTTTGGGGGTAACAATGTTTGGCCAGGGAACTCTCCAGGTTTGAACGCTGTCAAAAACTTAGATGCCATTATTAAGGATGAGATGGAGAGTTTAATGTTGAAGGGAAGTGTTCAGGGACGTTATTCCACCAAAACATTGTGTTGAAATTTGGAATTGGTCTTTTTAAACTTGGAAAACAATACCAAATTATTTCAAGATTTGTTGTGTTCATACTCTGCTCGTTTTAAAGCCACTTTGCAAGCTAACAGTGGGCACGCCAACTATTAATTATATGTTGTTTAATTCCATTTTAAATGCTTATTAAAATGGTATATTGCATGTTTCTGTCAGATTTCTGGGTGCTGCTGCAGTGGGGGGAGGCAATGATTATGTAACACCCTGGTAGATAATCATAGTTCAATGGGACAAATCCAGCATGTATTTAGCTAAGGAAAGTCTTGCCTCTCCAATTTTTTTGAAGGTGTAAATAAACATGTGGATAAAGGTGAGCCAATTGATATAGTGTGTTTAGATTTCCGGAAAGAATGTAACAGTACCTCTCTTGAGAGACTTCTGAGGAAATTAAAATATAATAGGAAAGACGGCAAAAGCCTACTATGGTTTGGCAACTGGTTAAAAAATAGAAAAGAGAGAGTTGGGCTAAATGATCAATTTTTTCAATAGAGAAAATGAATAGTGAAGAACCCTAGGGCTCTGTTCTGGGACCACTGCTTTTTAACATATTTATAAATGATCTGGAAATGGGATCAATGAGTAAGGTGATTACAGATGACACAAACTTATTCAAAGTTGATAATTCACAAGAAGATTGTGAGAAATTGTAGAGACCTTGCAAAAGTGGGAGACTGGGCACACAAATGGGATGGCAGATGATATTTGTGTGGACAAGTGCAAAGTGATGTACATGGGGAAGAGAAATCTAAAATATAGCTACACAATGCAAGATTCCACATTAGGAGTCACCACTCTGGAAAAGGATCTAGACGTCATCGTGGATAATATTTTGAAATTTACTCAGTGTGCATCAGCAGCCAAGAAAACAAATAGAATGCTAAGAATTATTAGGAAAGAATGAAGAATAAAGCAGAAAATATCATATTGCCTCTGTATCTCTCCATGGTGCGATCACATCTTGAGTACTGTGTGCAGTATTGGTCACCATATCTAAAAAAAAATATATAGCAGAATTAGGAAAGGTTAGAGAAGGGCAGTCAAAATGATAAAGAGGATGGAATGATTCCTCTATAAGGAAGTGCTAAAAAGGTAAGGGTTCTTCAGCTTGGAAAAAAGACAGCTAAGGTGAGATATGATAGAAGTATATAGAATAATTTGCAGAAAAGAATGGTTGAATGCAAATTGGTTGTTTATTCTTTCAAAAGTATAAAGACTAGGGGACACACAATGAAGTTACTAAGAAGTACATTTAAAACATATTGGAGAAATATTTTCTTACTGAATGTATAATTAAGCTCTGGAATTCATTGCCAGAGGATGTGGTGAAACTGTTAATATAGCTGGTTTTAAAAAAGGTTTGAGTAAGTTCCTGGAGGAAAGTCCATAAACCATTATTAAGGTAGACTTGGGGAAATCCTCTGCTTATCCCTGAGATAAGCAGCATGGAATCAATTTACCTTTTTGCATCCTACCAGGTATTTGTGGCTTGAATTGTCCACTGTTGGAAGCTGGATACGGGGCTTGATGGATCTTTGGTCTGACTCAGTATGAAAAATCATACTTATTTATTTAATTTATTATAAAAGCCTTGTAGCCCGCACTCTCCAGGTAGTTTGGGTTAGTGAACAAAAAGTACATGAAAAGGTCAAATAAGAAACAAATTAAGAACACAACATCATAAATATGAAGCAAAAATATGAAGGTACTGCATTCAACTTGTAAATAGCAGGTGAAAATTTGAAACTTATTAAACACATGCTTTCTTAAAAAGGAAGGTTTTACGTGCCTTTTTAAACAACACTATCTCTGCCTTGACACGTGTGTCTTATGTTCTTATGTGTCAGCATCGTTGGGGGAGGGGGAAAAGGGGGAAGGGAGTGCTGGTAATGCCACCGGCAACAGTACAGTGTACCCGTCTGTAATCTATGCCTTTACTTGACTTACTACCATTCTGTAATTTTTTCCCTTTCTTTTCTTTTTAATTATTCTGCATACTATTTTGGCAACCCATGTAACATTTGTCACGCCAATAAAATTACCTGAATCTGTAGGCTCGATCCAAGCTCCACACTGAGGTAAACATAGAATGCATTAGGAGGAATATATACAGAATTACAAAGGAAATGCAGAAATGCTAAACAAATACATTTGTTCAGTGTTGCCTATAGACGGGATCAAAGAAAACTGCAGGAGTACATTTGGCAGATAGATGTCTTTTATAGGAAAGAAGGTATGGAACTCTATATATTCTTAACCATACCTTGTACATAGTACCCAATATATATATGCTTATATCAACAGTTATGCTCGCTCTGCATATAATGTTATGCACTTTTCTCTGTTTGCCATGTAACCAAATTGTTCAATGTATTTTCTCTATCATTATTATACGTTCTATGTAAACCGATACGATGTGGATTATGGTTATGGGTATATAATACTCTTAAATAATAATAATAATAATAAATATATCTCTATATATACAAATTACAGATCTGAATGATTCTTGTTGTATATAATGAATGGGAACTAATGAAAACACTAGGATTGTTATACTGCTACTGCATTTGTGACCTTGATACACAGGATTTTAGATTTTCCGAGTAGCCAAACTGTCTTACTGAGAGCCATGGCCACTCTATGATACTTCTAAAGAACAAACATTTTTTCTCCTTGCTTGTACCCATTGAATATTTCTGTACATATTTATATCTTGGTGGCTCACTTGCCAAGGAGTTCTGAAAGAAAGCAGAGCTGAGATAAATTCTAATCCACCTTTCTGTGATAACATAATGTGGCACAAGTGAAAAAAGCCAGGAACTTCTTGCTACTCTAGCTCAGCCCTGCAGACACAGTCCCTTAACAGACAGTGGAGTCACTTTGAAGTGCAAAGTTCCAGGGACAGTAGTTAGTGCTGAATAATTACTCATGCAGGCATATTTAGTACCCTAGCACTTAATTTACAGCTATTTTTCATCAAGTGAATTCTCTAGGTCTGCATATTTTAAGCACTGCAAAACAAATATCATGCTTACATATATTTCTTTATACTAATTTGCAAACTGCTTTTTGGTTGTTCTCATTTTACTCTCCTGAATTTTCTGATTCACGTAGCTAACGTTGTTTTATCTTAAGACCTATCTTTAAATCCTAGTAGTGGGCCTAAAACCACATTTTGGAAATCACCGAATGATATATCTTTTCATTCCATTTTGCAGTGAAAAATGGACTGGACTGGCTGCAAACTGGAGCTCATTAAGTGATTTATGTGAAAAAGTACAATTGCTTACCTGTAACAGATATCCTCTGAGGACAGCAAGATACTAAGGGGTAGATTTTATAACATGTGCGCGTGACCATGTGCGCGTGGTTCCTGGCGTGCGCACATGGACGCGCTGATTTCATAGCATGTGTGCGCCAGCACGCACATGTTATAAAATCAGGTGGCTGCATGCACATGTGAGCTGGATTTTACAATCCGTGCATGCATGCGTGGGTGGCGCGTGCAAGGGGGGTGAATATTTTCAATTTCCACATGGCGACGCAATCCAGCCTTCCCCAGTTCCCTCCCAGCTTCTCCAATATAGGAGTGGACTGGGAGGGAATTTACCTAGCCCTCCTACCTAAACTCCCTCCCTATTCCCCTCTCCTCTCCATCCCCTAAACTCTACCGATCAATTTTTTGTTTTGCAACTTACTTGTGGCCCGTAGCTGAAGTAAGTTGCACGCTCCGGCCAGCTGCCGGCATGCAAGTCATCGAGATAGCGTACAATGGCCCGACACTTCTGCACATTCTGGGGTTTGCGCACATGGCCGGGCCCCTTTGAAAATTCACACAGCATGCTCAAGGCCTGGCCACACATGTAAACCCCGGGATTTACATGTGCAGGCCTTTTAAAATCCACCCTTAAGTTCTCACACGTGAGTTCTCACATGTGGGTGACATCATGAGACAGAGCCTTGGTCGAAACTGAGAATCTACAGCTCTGAATGCTCTCTAACATAATCTACTGAGCATCTGCAGGATTTCCCACATTACTGTGTTTTATCAGGTCCCCGACCAGTTTGGTATTTAGCTATTGAATGAAAGCTCCAACTCCTAGGTAAGTTTTGTGCAGACTAAGTATCCATCTGATCTTGGAGAACATCTGATATAGGTAAACAAGTCTGCTTTTTTCAGGGACAAACAGGATACATTGTCCATACACTGGGAATCCCTAGCTACAAGTTGTCTTCAAATAAAAAAGGAGGAAAATCCAACGTACTCATAGGCCAACATTGTAATTTTTTGACAACAGGCCATTTTCTGAATTTGTAGCCTGTTTTTCAGAAGGCAACCTGAAAATAATAAATAATGCAACTTAGGAGGGATGGAGTTGGATTCTAAACTTCAAACAGACCTTGCAAGACAGATTGACCAATTCTACTGTCGTATCAGTTCCTATCCATACAGTAATGAGATGTGAATGTATGGATGGTATTCCATTTCACAGCTTTGCAGATCTCTTCCATGGCAGCTGATTCAAGTGGGACACTGATGCTTCCATGAGTCTGTTATCCCCTCCAGAATCAGACCTACTTGGGACTTACAGAAAAATATGCAATCTGCTATCCAATTGGTTAGTGAGTGTTTGGATAGGGCAATTCCAGGCCTGTTGGAATCAAAGAAGCAAATTTTGGGTGGAGTTTCTCAGGATTTCAATCCACTCCATAGCTCTTTTTCGTTCCATAATGTGTAAGGCTTTTTCCTCTTTGTGGACATGTGCCTTGGGAACAATTTCTGGAAGGACAATTGAGTGATAAGGAGGAAGTATGACACTGTCTTAGGCAGGATCTTAAGATGTGTGTGCACAGAACTACCCTATTATTAAAAAAACGTTATATAGGGTGGATAACTCATAAGGGCCTGGAGTTCCCTAATTCTACATGCTGAAGTGATTTGCTCCAAAATTGACTTCCAGATCAAATACGTCAGCTCACATGAGTTTAATGGCTCAAAGGGAGCTTCATGAGCTCAGTCAGTACCATGTTGAGGGCCCATGACACAGCAGGAAGCTTGGTGGGAGGCTTCAATAGAAGCAAGCTCTGCATGAATCTGACAATTAAAGGATGTACAAAGATGGCTTTGCTTTATAAATGGTGATGGTAAGCACCAATTGCCCTGAGGCAAACCCTAATAGATTCCTTAGACCATACTCTGAAAGAAGTAGAAGATATTCAAACAGTTCTTGTGGGGGACAGGAGAAAGGGTCTAAAACCTTTCCTTCACAATCAGGCCGATACAGTACAGACGCGTAAAAAAAAGTGCGGCAGAGCCGGGCGCCTGCGTGTTTGATGTTCATAAGCCGCTTGATTCAGTATTCAAATTAGACGCAAATCCAAGCAGCAGCAAAGGAGCGTCAAAAGCGCACCTATGAAGTGGTAGGCATTCGCAATCCATTTTACTGTATAGAGCGGTATACAACACCTATACAGTATCCAGGGTGCGCTGGCGCCATACCTGTCATTTCAAATGTCATTTCAAATGTCATTCCAGCAGGTAAGTGGATGGTTCTTTTCTACAGACCCCGCATGGACACCGGGGATGCTGCCCTGAGCATCCGGATGTCCTTGATCGGAGGCCACCCCCAACCTTCCACGTCTGGGCACTTAAGAACATGCAACGATGTCCGGGTGTCTGTGAAGGTCGGGACCTCCGAGCATGGACGCACAAAAAGAGACAGGAATGCTGCCTTCCAAACATCCATGGCCACTGCCTTGAGCGCCCGGCCAGGCATCCAAGGTCGTGGCTTTCGTTCATGGACATTCCCACTTCTTTCCGGGCGTCCAGGATCGGAGAGGAGACCCCACTGCCTTACAACGCTTTTACTATTCATAAATCAGCTATACGTTCTTGTTTAAGATTTTACTACAATCAGCAGCCACAGGGATGCCTAATTGTAGACGCTGGAGGAAGGTGTCCGTCTAGGCGTCCATATAGGCGTCCTGAGGGCCCCCCCCCCCAATCCTCAGGACGCCTAGCAGGATGTCTAGCAGACACCGGAAGGCGTCCGTAGAGGCGTCCATGTCTCCGCTGGACCCCCAGAGCCTTAGAGACGCCCAGAGATGGATGGTACCGTTGAACACATACCTCCTCCGATCTTGTGGCTGGGTTCTCCTTGCTGCTGGGCTCCCCTGTTGGCCTCTCCAATCTGCCTTGTAGAATTCGCTTGCCAAGCATTTCTTATTCTGCTTCTCAACCAAATGAAAAAGATCGCCAGAGCCAATATATGCATGTTGTCCATGACGCTGTCCGGTCCGAAGCTGACTGAACACCACACTAACGCCAGGGTCAGGGTAGGTGGTAAATATAGAGGTTAAAGACGCGGTAAATAAGCTGGTTAAAAAAGCGATAATTTGGGCGCCCATTACTGTATCAAGGGGAATAGCTAATCCGATCATTAACATATCATATACATGCGGCGTGCAGAAATGGATATGCGTCTTTTTCGGAAAGCGCTAAGGACACGTAAAAGCCGATAGTGAATCGGGTGTCCGTCTTACGCGTTCAAAACATGCGTCCAAAACGGGTTAAAAACTATGCTTTACTGTATCGGCCTGAATATGAGGCAAAACTCCTCCATTTTAAACCATATGAACCTTCTATTAGAAACCTTCCCAGAAGTCAGAGGAATGCAAGACACATACTCTGACAGATTCAGGGAACCTAATACTATCCTTTCAACATACAGACTGTGAAGGCTAGGGACCTGATTTAGGATGACGCTTTGTTCCTAGGTTCTGCGTAATAAAATTTAGGGAATTCCCCAATCAAATTTGTTCCCTGATAGAAAACCCCGCCCCCGTTACCAACGGGATTCACTATGCCTTGCAGCATTAGTGAATCCAGGCCTTAGTATCGCCACAATATTAAGTCAGAGGATGTACAGAAAAGCAGTATTTTCTGCTTTTCTGTACAACTTTTCCAGGGCTCTCAGAAATTAACGCCTGCTCTGGGCAGACATTAATTTCAGAGACAAAAATGTGCATAATGGAAACACCTTTTTTTTTTGCATTTGGGGTGACTAATAGCCTCATCAACATGCATTTGCACGTGTTGACTGCTATTAGTTTTGTAGCGCGTTGAATGCACATTGTGGAGGCGCTAATCCCCTTTTAGCATAAGGGACTGTGGATGCACCTACACAACCTGCATCCAACTGCGGGTTAAACAGTGCGCTTGAGTGCACTATATTGCATCGGCCCCTGTTGGCCAATGAAATTCCTTAGAACATTCCAGATTACCCTTATTTCAAAGAAATGTATGCAATAATTCTCCTGAACAGAACAGAACTCCTGAGCAGTCTGGTTGGGTCCAACGGGGGTCCGGGAGCGGAGGTGCGGAGCAGCACGTGACGTCGGCGTCACGTGCTCCTCCGCGCCTCCGCTCCCGGACCCCCGCTGGACCAAACCGGAACTTTTGGCCAGCTTGGGGGGGTCAGGAGGCCCCCCCAAGCTGGCCAAAAGTTCCGGTTCGGTCCAGCGGGGATCCCGGAGCGAGCTCCTGCCACATGACCTACCTGTCATGTGGTAGAAGCACAAGATGGCGCTGTGACCATGTGACAGGGGCTGACCAATGGCCCGGGCAGCCCCTGTGACACAGGCTATCGGCGCCATGAGGAAATCGCAAAGGAGTGCAGGGATGGCTTCCTGACTCCCCGCTGGACCACCAGGGAGTTTTGGTAAGTCTTGGGGGGGTCAGGAGGGTGGGGGGTTTAAATGTTTATTTAGGTTCAACATATTCAACATAGCTATGTTGAATAAGTTGGAAGTCGCGATGCGTTGCGCATCAAACCTTTTTTTTCTCTTTTAAAAATATAAGTTGCGTTTTACATATGCGTTCAAAATGAATGCACACCCCTAGTGGAGCCCATCTTCATGAACTTCCCAGTCCAGGTTAGACACGTCCATTATTAGAGTAATTAGAATAGGTGGAGCTAGGAAGGATCCTCTAATGGCCAGATTTGTTTGCTTCAGTCACCAGAAAAGTAAGTCTCTGAGCTACTGAATAATTTGGACACTGTCTTGTAGATCTTGAGTGGCTTGGAGACACTGAGAAATCATAGATTCAGTTGGCTTATCTCATATTGAGACGTACCAAAGAAATGACTAAGAATGAGCATTCGGGAGAAACCAAATAGGAATGAGAGAAAATTTCCTATTTTGTTTTGGGTCATTTTCAAAACAAAACAATTTAAATTCTAATGACATTTCTCTGGAATCGCATTTCATTTTGAAAATCTAAAAAAGAAAATTCATCCCTAGGCCTAGGCTCAAGGCCGGGGCCTCACCTAGTAAATAGGGCAAGACCCAAAGCAGAGGCCATGGCCTATGCCTGAGTGTGACTCTGGGGTCTCAGCCTAGGCCCGGGCCTGATGCCAGGACTTTGTACCAAGAACTGAAAAATGCCCAGGCCTGAAAGATTTTGCCAGGATCAGGAAATTTCTGGCCCCCACTTACCTTCTCCATCGGGTATCCAATGTTGCAAGCAGGCCCAGGCCAGATGCTGGGGCCCAGCCCAGAGGTTGGATTCTGATGCCTGGGTCTCGAGCCAAGCTCAGGACTGATGCTAGGGCCCTGCCCAGTGGCGGGTTCTGACCAGGGCTTCGGCCCAAATTCCAGAATATAAACAATAACCATCAGACCAAGCTCATTGTGCTCAGTGACTCGATCAGAGGCATTAATCTGGGAACTCTTTTTGAGGGGAACACTATAGTTAAAAGCTTTCCGGGATCTTTGGCCAGTAAAAACGCTATTCAAATAGTCAATGCAATCAAAGATGAAAGCAATAGGGATGTGAATCGGGCTTCGGATGATTGAAAATATCGGATGATATTTTCAAAATCGTCAGAAATCGGGGGCTCCCCCAAAACGATAGGAAAACCCCACGATATTGATTGTGGGGGTTCTGTTATTGTTTTGGGGGAGGGCGGGAAAAACGGCACACAAAAATAACCCCTAAACCCACCCCGACCCTTTAAAACTAGTGAACCGGAGTGATATGTATTGTATACAGGAACTCCCGGTATATAAAAACCATAAATAAATAAATAAATAAATAAATAAATAAATAAAAACTAATACCTTAGCTTCCCCCACCCTCCCGACCTCCCAAAATTTTTTTACAGGTAACTGGTGGTCCAGTGGGGGTCCCTGGAGCAATCTCCCGCTCCCGGGCCATCGGCTGCCACTAATCAAAATGGCGCCGATAGCCTTTGCCCTTACTATGTCACAGGGTCTACCGGTGCCATTGGTTAGCCCCTGTCGCATGGTACGAGCACAAGATGGCGCGGGCCATCCAGTGCTCCTATCATGTGACAGGGTCTGGCCAATAGCACGGATACCCTGTCACATGGTAAGGGCAAAGGGCCATCGGTGCCATTTTGATTAGTGGCAGCCGACGGCCCGGGAGTGGGAGATCGCTCCAGGGACCCCCACTGGACCACCAGGTACCTGTAAAAAGTTTTTTGGGGGTCAGGAGGGTGGGGGAAGCTAAGGTATTAGTTTTAAAGGGTCAGGGTGGGTTTTTTGTTTATCGGCTCGGGCACAGCCGATAAACAAAATTGCGATCGGGCCCGATGGAAAAAACAACACATGTGAATCGGAACCGGAATCCGAACCGATTCCGGTTCCGATTCACATCTCTAGAAAGCAAGGACTCTGAGGCTGATATTATCATCCATCTGGGAACCAATGGCCTTGCTAGAAACAGCATCCAAGTGGTACAGAGAGGCTTCCATCTCTGGCAAAACAGATTAGTCACATGGCAAAGACTATTGCCTTTTCAGAAGTCTTACCTGTTAATGGAAAGGGGAAAGAGAGACTAAGTCATATACATAAATTCAATACATGGCTCAAACGTGGTGCAAGGAATAAAGCTTTGGATATATTGGAACTGGAGCAATTTATGGAACAGAAAAGGGCTCTATGTCAAAGATGGCTTACATCTCTTGCGAAATAACATATGATATTATCTCTTTGTCATATTTAATTGTGGTTTATAGGATTATATTCTATTCCCTCTCTGTTTCGCTTTTGTTGGTTGAGTAATTATTAAAAGGCCGATACAGTAAGGAGCAGTAAGAAGAACTGCGTTAGTGCCGGGCGCACCCGCATTTGCTGCACGCACAGTTTGGCTCACCTACCGCTCGATACTGTATTTAAATAGCTTGCAAATGCAAGCCACGTCCAAGAAGCGTCCGTGAAGCATTAGGCCCGCGCAACCCATTTTATTGTATAGGCGCTTTATACAGCGCCTATACAGTATCCTGGGTGCGCTGGTACCTGTCATTTGAAATGACATTTCAAATGACAGGCACCAGGAAGTGGATCCCAACTTTAAGAAAACCTAAAAACCTAAAATCTCCTCGTCCCGAAGCAACTCGACATGTAAAATATGTAAAACCTAAAAACCTAAAATCCCCTCCTCCCGAAGCGACTCGACATGTAAAATATGTAAAACCTAAAAACCTAAAGCCCCCTCCTCCCGAAGCGACTCGACATGTAAAATATGTGAATAAGTGTAACCAACTTACTTTTAGTTTCTTTTTCAGCCCTTTCAGCTTTTTCTGCCGTCCTCCGGAGGGTGCAGCTGGCGGGGGCAGCCAGCGGCGAAAGCGGCTTCCAGCGGCCCCCACCGGCGAAGACGGACGAATGCAAGCCCGTAGTGCACGAGCACTCAAGCCAATGAAAGCACATGGACGGGCGTGCGTGACGTACACCGTGACGTCACGCACGCGTGTTCATGTGCTTTCATTGGCTTGAGCGCCCGTCAATTTGGGCGCTCAAGCCAATGGCTAGAGCCAGCGAAGCGCATGACGTCACAGCGTACGCTTCATTCAAGCGAAGCATGCGCCGTGACGTCATGCGCTTCGCTGGCTAGAGCGCCCAAATTGACGGGCGCTCAAGCCAATGAAAGCACATGAACGCATGAACGCCTGTCGGCCGACGGTTAGCCCCTGTGACATTGTGAGGGCAAAGGTAACGCCGGCGCCATTTTGAATACTGGCAATAAGGCCGGAGTGCAGGAGGTTGCTCCTGGACCCCCGCTGGACTTTTGGCAAGTCTTGTGGGGGTCAGGAGGTCCCCCCCAAGCTGGGCAAAAGTCCCTGGGGGTCCAGCGGGGGTCCGGGAGCGATCTCCTGCACATGGGCCGTATTGCCAATATTCAAAATGGCGCTGATGCTACCTTTGCCCTGTCACATGGTAAGGGCAAAGGGCCATCGGCGCCATTTTTTTTAGCGCAGCTGATAGCGTGGGAATGGGAGATCGCTCCCCGTGGCCCCCCTGGACCACCAGGTATGTGTAAAAAGTTTTTGGAGGGGGTCGGGAGAGTGGGAGAGGCTAAGGGGTTAATTTTAAAGGGTCGGGGTGGGGTTTTTTTTATCGGCGCGGGCCTAACTAAAAAAAATTAGTGATGTGAATTGGAATCGGAACCGATTCCAATTCATATCTCGTAAGGATCAGATTTCCTCCCCAGCCGAACCCGATCGTTAAAACGATCGGGCACACGATTTACCTCCCTAGACAGCATCAGTTATATTTATTTATTTATTTATTTGTGGTTTTTATATACCGGACTTCGTAGGATAACATCAGTTCGGTTTACATTATAACTTCAAAATCAGCAAAACAGAGGCTTTACATAGAACTTATAGGAAAACAGTGAATAAAACAAAATTAAATAAACTATATAATGAACGAGGCTTAAATTGAGAGACTTAAATAGAGGTGGTTGGATAACTGAGATGGTATTGAGAGAAATGGTTGGGGGATGGAGTGGGGGGAAAGAAAGAAAGGGTTAGAGGGAGGATGAAGATGGACAGAATGTATAGAGGGGATAGGGGTTGTATATTGCATAAAGGGAGGGGAATGAAGAGTTGAAAGGGTTGCATGGGGGAGGGAAAGGAGGAGTTGCAAAGATTGCAAGGAACTATTTACAATAGATGCATTGGGGAGGAAGTAGCATATATGATTATAAAACTATATACAAGGTGTACATTATTGAAGATATGTAAGTCAAGGCATGAAGTTGAAAATCCAAGATGGTAGCAACTAAGAGAGGGAGTTAAGGCTTGTACAGTTAGGTCTACCAGCCTTTGAGCCAGGCCATATCATTCTCTCTCCATGCTGGAGAGGCCTGCTAATGTGGCTTGCCCAAATAAGTTAATTGCCATAAAGCTCAGTGTGTGACCATGCACTACACACTTTCTACTGGTTGACTTTAAGCAAGTGGGTTTTCAGATCCTCCCATTTGGAACTGGTGAACTGTCACTTGTTAACCCAAAGCATTTTGTGTGCACAGTGCAGGGATTCCCAAGTCAGGTGTGCCCTGTTAGTGATCAGTCAGCCAGGATGTCAGCCACAGTCAGCCATCACACGGCCTCTATAAAAGCTGAGGGCTGTGCATTTAGGCCCTATCTGTTAGGTCAGACAAATGGGTATCTCTGGAGGAACTACAGCAGAACAGCCAGGGACATACCACGAGGTTGGCGTTTTTTAGCTATGACATTTGCAGCAGTTGTGATGAACTGCTTCAGTATTTACTAGGGATGCGAATCATTTTTTGATGATTTAAAATATCGTCCAATATTTTTTAAATCGTCAAAAATTGTTAAAGAGTGCGAAACAATAGAAATTCCCATGATTTATCGTGAAAAATCGTTAATCGGGTTTGTGTCCACTAACAGGAGTTATTTGGGGGGGAGGGGGGGAACCGGCATACCAAAACAACCCCTAATCCCACCCCGACCCTTTAAAACTAATCCCTTACCTTCCCCTACCCTCCCAAACCTGCCCCCAAATGTTTTAAAATCACCTGGTGGTTCAGTGGAAGCCCCGGGACCGATCGCCCACTCTCGGGCCGTCGGCTGCCACAAATAAAAATGGTGCTGATGGCCCGATAAAAAAAATCCCATCCTGACCCTTTAAAACTGACCCCTTAGCCTCCCCCACCCTCCCAATCTCCCCAAAACGTTTTAAAATTACCTGGTGGTCCAGTGGAGGTGCCGGGAGCGATCTCCCGCTCTCGGGCCGTTGGCTGCCACTAATAAAAATGGCGCCGAGAGCACGTGATGTGGTGGGCTTAATAGCTGCGTGCTGACTGAGCTCCGGCCATCCACCCAGCCATTTCGCTTCCAAATTGCGCATTGCGCTGACTCTAACTTCCCATCTTGCAGACATCTTTCGACCAAACTACAGCGCTGCACACATTAAAGCTTCAGTGACTTTATGGCCACGAGAGCTGTGAGAAAGGATAAGGAGAAGTTGCGAGCCCTGGAATCCAAGATGGCGGCCGAGCCCACTTCGGGGGAGGACAAAGTGGAGGAATCCCTAGAAGACAAAATTTCTAATGCGGTCGTCTTGGCTCTCGATAGTCGCCTGCATCAGCTCTCGGAACAAATCGCGGAGGTACGTACCTCCTTCGCTGAAATCGACTCCCGCGTAGAAAGAGTTGAAGGGCGGGTATCGCTTGCGGAGGATGACATAGGGGCCCTGGAACGCCGCGTGGAAGAGCTAGAAAAGACGGCTAAAGATAGAGATGAAAAGCTTGACGACTTGGAGAATCGGTCACGCCGAAATAATCTTAGATTTGTGGGCTTCCCCGAGGCTTTGCTTGACGCGGATATCTCCAGATCGCTTGAGGCATGGTTGCTCAGCGTGGTACCATCGTTGGCGTCTCCCTCGGGAGGCCTGCTTGAGAGGGCACACAGAATTGGACGCAGAGCAGAAGGGACACAGGGAAGTCGGCCGCGGGTAATCATAGCCAGGTTCTTGCATTTTGCCCATAAATCCCTGGTCCTCCAGCATTTTATTTATTTATTTATTTATTTCTTTTGTATACCGACATTCGATCGAGATATCACATCGGTTTCCAGATAACAGGTTGAATAGAGCCGGAACTGCCCTATTTTACATTGTAACAAGATAACAGTTGATTAAACAATTAATATAAGGAACATTGTAACATATGAATAAAATTAAAATTAAATATTAAATGTGGGTATATAGAAATGGCATATAGCCTATATACAATATGTACAATATGACTTGGTTACGTGTAGGGTGGGGGACAGGGAAAAAGGGAGGATAGAGAGGGGGAGGAGGGGTTATGCGTTCGTGCAGAGTAGAAGTTATGCGGAAAGGCTTTCAAGAGCGTTTATTTTAGGATGTTGGGGTTCAGGAGGGAATGCTTTCAAGAACAGCCATGTTTTGAGCTGTTTTTTAAAGACTTGCGGTGAGGGTTTGTTTCTGAGCTGTGGGGGGAGGGAGTTCCAGAGGGTAGGGCCAGCTATTGTAATGGCTCGTTTGCGTGTTGTATTGAGGTGAGCATTTTTAAGAGTAGGGATGGAGAGGAGACCTGAGTTGGAGGATCTGAGATTTCTTTGTGTGATATATGGTTGGATGGTGTTGTTTAGCCAGACCATTCTGTTGTTGTTTATTTTTTTGTGAAGAAGGGTGAGGGTTTTATACTGGATTCTTTGTGTGATGGGCAGCCAGTGGAGGTCTTTGAGAGTGGGTGTGATGTGGGAGGATTTTCTGTGATTGGTGATAATTCTGGCGGCGGCGTTTTGTAGTACTTGGAGGGGCTTGATGTGGATTTCAGGAAGTCCAAGGAGGAGGGAGTTGCAGTAGTCGAGTTTTGAGAAAATAATTGATTGCAGTACTGTTCGGAAATCATGCGGTTGGAGGAGAGGTTTGAGTTTTTTAAGTGTTTGAAGTTTGAAAAATCCATCTTTGATTATACTGGAGATGTGTCGTTTAAAGTTGAGTTGGCTGTCGATGGTTACTCCTAGGTTTTTTGTGGATGGTGTGAGTGAGATTCTTGATAAGTTTGGCATCCCAGTGTTGTTTGCGCTTCCTGGGTTGTTTGAGGGGGTGCTCTCGAGGGGGGAAGAGGGACGGTCGTCCTGGATGTGAATGATTTCTGTTTTGGCTTGGTTGAGGCAGAGTGATAGTTGTGATAGCAGTTGAGATAGATTTGAACTGAGTTTGTTCCATCTTTCCATGGTGAGTTCAATGGATTTGGTGATGGGGAGTAGAATTTGAATGTCATCTGCATAAACGAAGTAGGTGAGGTTGGCAACAGAGAGGTATTTGCATAGTGGGAGAAGGTAGATGTTGAAGAGGGTCGTGGATAGTGAAGAACCTTGAGGGACGCCATGGGTGAGGGGCACTTGGGAGGATTCAGAAGAGTTTGTCTTGACAATGAATGATCTGTTAGAGAGGTATGATTTGAACCAGTTGAGTGTAGTGTCTTGCAGACCGATCTCTTTAAGTCTGGTGAGGAGAGTTCTGTGGTTGATGGTGTCAAATGCGGCTGATATATCGAGGAGGATCAGTAGGAATGTCTTGCCACTGTCTCGGCCTCTGAGGATGGTGTCGGTGAGGGAGAGGAGGAGAGTTTCTGTGCTGTAGAATTTTCTGAAGCCGTGCTGTGTTGGATGGAGAAAATTGTGGGCGTCGAGGTGGTCTGTGAGTTGATTGTTGACAGTTTTCTCGATGATTTTTGCTAGGAATGGGAGGTTGGAGACTGGTCTGTAGTTTGCAGGATCAGATTTGTCGAGTTGCGGTTTTTTGATGATTGGTTTGATGATGGCGTTTTTGAGTTTGTCTGGGAAGATTCCTTGCTCGAGGGATAGGTTGATGATTTGGGTTATAGGTTTGGCAATAATCTCTTTGATGAGTTTTAGGGTTTTGATGGGGATGGAGTCTACGGGGTGGGATGCTGGTTTGGTTTTTTTTATGAAGGGTTCAATTTCTGTAGATGCAACAGGAGTGAATTGGGTCCAAATGTGGATGGGTGGAGGGATGTTTGTTGAGTCGTTGTGGGATTGGGGAATCTTGGCAATGATGTTGTCGACTTTGTCCTTGAAGAATTGAGCTAGTTTGTCACTGGAGATGTTGTTGGAGTTTGGCGTTGTGTCATTCTGGATTGGGTTGGTGAGTTCTTTGACGTATGAGAAGAGGGTCCTCGGGTTGAATTGGTATTCATGAATTCTGGATGTGTAGAAATTGCGCTTTGCTATGTTGAGGTCAGCTGTATATTTGTGTAGAAGTGTTCTATATTTGTCTTTCAGGTTTGGTGTAGGTGTTCGTCTCCATTGTTTTTCGGTTTGTCTCAGCGTTCGTTTGGATGTTTTCAGTTCGGGGGTGTACCAAGGAGCATTTTGTTTAGTAAATGATCTGATTTCCTTTTTTATTGTGGGGCATAATGTGTTGGCTATGTCAGCGTTGATGGAGATCCAGGAGTTTGTAGCTGAGTTGGCATCATGTAGGTTGATTGTTTTTAGTGCTTCCGGGAGTAGCTCTGCTAGGTCTTCACTGGAGCAAGGTTTGGTGTATTCAATGAAGCAGGAGTCTGTTTTTGCTGTGTTCGATTGATGTTGAAGCTTGGCTTGAATGAGGTAGTGGTCGGACCATGGAGTTGGAGTTGTAGTGGGTGATTCAGTTGCAGATATTTTATTGTTAATGAAAATTAAATCAAGGGTGTGCCCAGATTTCTGAGTGGGGGTGTTAATGATTTGGGAGAATCCGAGAGCTGTCATGGAAGATAGGAGGAGTTTGCAGGTGGGAGTTGTTGGTTGGGTGTCAATGTGGAGATTGAAGTCTCCTAGTATGATGGCTGGTTCTTGTAGGTTGATGTGTGTTGTGATGGCTTCGATCAGGGGGGAGAGGTTGTGTTGTAGGCAGCCGGGAGGAGCGTAGAGGAGGAGTATTTGTAGATGTTTCGATTTAAATAGGTTAGTCTCGAAAGGAGGGGGTAGGTTTAGGGGGAAAGAGGAGAATTTAAGTTTTTTGTGGGCTAGGAATAGTAGTCCACCTCCCTTTCTTTTGCTCCTAGGTATGGAGAATATGTTGTATGTGTTTCTGGGCAGTTGATTGAGTAGGACTGTGTCAGTGTGTTTGAGCCATGATTCAGTTATGCAGAATATGTCTGGTTGGTAGTCTGAGAGCAGGTCATGAATGATTGGGATTTTTTTGGTGATAGACTGTGCATTGATGAGTAGTAGAGTGATGAGTGTGAGGGAATTAAAGTATATTTTAGGGTTAGTTTAGATTTTGGTGAGACGTCTGGTGGAGGGAGTGAATTTGGGAGGGTGGTACTGGTTGTAGTGGTGGGGAAGTTTGGGAATGCATTGTATTAGATCCATAGCGTGTGTTTTTGTTGTGTGAGAGAGCCTGCTTGGTTGCTGCGTGACTGTATAATGATGTGGGGAGAGTTTTGTTAGTATAGAGGTGCATATAAGATTTCAAGAGATTGGGTGAAGGGTGGATGGAGGAGGGTGGGTCGGAAGTTTAGGGTGGTGGGGGGGTTTCAGGGGAGGTCTAAGAGGATTGAGTCACTTAACGAGGTTGTAGAACATAAAGGGAGTGCACGAAGGAGCGCACAAAGGAGCAGGCTCCTTTGTCGTGCTCCTTCGGCGCGCGACGCTAGGCGCACGGTGCTTGGGTGTCTCTCAATTTAAATTTAATGTCTAATCAGGGCTGTCCCCTGATTGGCTGTGCGTGCTCAGCGTTCCCCTCGGAGGCGGAGGAAGGGCCGGAGGATGTCGTCGGCGTCTGCGGCTCAGGGAAGACGGCAGGGGCTGCCTCGTGGTCGGGGTCGGAGGCGGCCGTGGGTAGGTGAAATAAGTTGGGCCTTACCCCGGCGGGTCTCCGGCGCCGATCGCGCAGGCCCAGCACCGATTTTCCCCCTCTGCTCGGCAGTGCTGCGTCCGGATGAAGAGGGCTCGGTCGGCGGGACTTTCAGATTTAAAGGCCAATCAGGGCGGTCCCCTGATTGGCTGTGCGTGCTCAGCGTTCCCCTCGGAGGCGGAGGAAGGGCCGGAGGATGTCGTCGGCGTCTGCGGCTCAGGGAAGACGGCAGGGGCTGCCTCGTGGTCGGGGTCGGAGGCGGCCGTGGGTAGGTGAAATAAGTTGGGCCTTACCCCGGCGGGTCTCCGGCGCCGATCGCGCAGGCCCAGCACCGATTTTCCCCCTCTGCTCGGCAGTGCTGTGTCCGGATGAAGAGGGCTCGGTCGGCGGGACTTTCAGATTTAAAGGCCAATCAGGGCGGTCCCCTGATTGGCTGTGCGTGCTCAGCGTTCCCCTCGGAGGCGGAGGAAGGGCCAGAGGATGTTGTTGGCATCTGCGGCTCAGGGAAGACGGCAGGGGCTGCCTCGTGGTCGGGGTCGGAGGCGGCCGTGGGTAGGTGAAATAAGTTGGGCCTTACCCCGGCGGGTCTCCGGCGCCGATCGCGCAGGCCCAGCACCGATTTTCCCCCTCTGCTCGGCAGTGCTGCGTCCGGATTTTAGAAAAGCCAGGGAGTTATCCTATGAAAATCATCGGATCCTGATTTTTCAGGATTTTTCTCCCAGGGTAACTCTCCTGCGGAAGGAGTTCTCGGGGGTCTGCACTGATCTTTACAAGAAGAATATTCGGTTTGCATTATTGTTCCCGGCCCGACTAAGAATTTCTCACCAAGGCTCTACCAAAATCTTTACATCGGCGAGCGAGGCCCAGAGTTATGCTCGCACTCTGCAAGGTCCAGATGCGGCAACATTGTCATGAAAAGTTGGCTTCCCCACAAGATGTTCTTTTAAATTTTGAAGGACTTCCACTTCTCTGAGGGCATCGCTTTTCTTCATTGATGTCTGTTTGGATGGTGGGTCGTGCCTGCCATTCCTAACCAGTTGGTCTATATTGGCTCTCACACGGTACCCAAATATAATTACTTATTTTATGGATTTCATTGAACTGCGCTGAATTTTTTCTCTTTTTTTTTTTTGGACCTTCTGAACCAGACCTGTTTGCAGTTTCGTGGGGTGTGAGATGGGAATTTCCTTTTTTGTTTCTTGTTATTCTATTTTTTCATGGTTTGTCAGCATTATAGTATTGGATGGGTGGATGGCTGAGCACATTATGTCACCTCGTGCTCTTGTTCCCTTTGCGAACCCCACTTACGGTTCAGGGGCTATAGAAGGGTTATGCCTCTGTTCTGTGTATGTGTGTGGGATACTTATGGATGTAGAATGGGGAGAGGGGGGAATAGGGAAAGAGGGGAACAATTTTGTATAACTAAATTCCGTGTGATTATGATACAGCAATACCTTATTTTCTTTTTTGATGGTGAAAATGGGTACTGGGGAGCGCCTATAGCCTTTGATAATAGTAGACGTACGTTACACCAAAGAAATCTTTTTCAGGCTAACACATTAGGGAGTCGTGGTGTAGCCTTACCCCTTACACTTGCTTTTATTTAAAATGGCGCAACAGATTATAACCTGGAATGTGGCTGGTTTGGGTACGCCGATCAAGCGTGAAAAAGTTCTCACTAGGCTTAATAGGTTACATACTACGATAGCCTTTTTGCAGGAGACACACCTCCTTCCGGCGGAGATAATAAAATTGAAAAAAAAATGGGTAGGTCAACTTTACTATGCTACGGGGACATCTAAGAGCCGGGGGGTGGCAATCCTTTTACATAAAAACACGTCATTTACATGTCTAGAGCAGGTAGCAGACCCGGAAGGACGATTTATCATTGTAAGGGGTCTCCTTATGGGTTCACCTATTATTTTAGCTTTGGTCTATGCCCCAAATGTTTATGAACATGGTTTTTTTTAAAAATTACTGACCTCTCTTACCACTATCGGGGACCACCCGGTTATTATAGGGGTGACTTTAATTTTGTCATTGATTATTCTTTAGATAGACATCCACCAAGGCAGGGACATCAAGTGAGTGATCGTAAGGGGCCGAATCTCCTGTGTAAAAATCTTCATTTAGTGGATCTTTGGAGAGTGTTGCACCCGGAGGAACGAGAGTTCACTAATATTGCTTGGGCGCACCCGGTGTGCTCCCGAATTGACTATCTTTTAGTATCTGAAACTTTGTTTTCCAGATTTTCTGCTGCAACTATAGAAACACTTGCTATTTCGGACCACAGCCCGGTAGTGGGTACTTTGGGGCAACAGAATGCGTCTTTTTCCAGTCAATGGAGATTGCCCGCCCAGTTGGCAAGCGATCCAGAATTTCCCAAATTTTTACAGCAAAAGTGGGCGGATTTTCTGGGATTTAATAACCAGCACCTGGAGAATCCGTCTCTTTTCTGGGAGACTGCGAAGACGGTTCTTCGCGGAGAAATAATTAGTTATTCTAGCTTTAAAAAGAGACAGTTAGATAATGAGATTTTATCCCTGGAAAAACAGATTCGTAGCCTGAAACGGCAAGTCATTGCCTCTGGCACTGATACACTACTCTCATCACTTAAGTCTCTTCAGACGGCGTTAAATGACTTCTTACATGTTAGAGCGGCCAAAGCCCTTCGTTTCCGCCAATTTAATTTTTTCCATTATGGTAATAAAGCAGGGCGACTTTTGGCTCGCCTAATAAAAGCCCAAGAATCCTCAAAAATAGTAACCAATATGAGGAATGCACAGGGTCAAATTGAAACGTCTACACCGGAAATTGCTAGAATTTTCTCTCAGTATTATCATTAGGGATGTGAATCATTTTTTGACGATTTAAAATATCGTCCAATATATTTTAAATCGTCAAAAAATCGTTAGGGCCACGATACAATACCAATTCCCCTGATTTATCGTTAAAAAATCGTAAATCGGGGGAAGGGGGAGGGCAGGAAAACCGGCACACTAAAACCCCCTAAAACCCACCCCCGACCCTTTAAATTAAATCCCCCACCCTCCTGAACCCCCCCCCCAATGCTTTAAATTACCTGGGGATCCGGCGGTGGTCCAGAACGGCGGCGGTCCGGAACGGCCCCCTCAATAGAATCGTGTTGTCTTCAGCCGGCGCCATTTTTCAAAATGGCCGCCGCAAAATGGCGGCGGCCATAGACAAAAACGATTCGACGGAGGAGGTCGTTCCGGACCCCCGCTGGACTTTTGGCAAGTCTTGTGGGGGTCAGGAGGCCCCCCCAAGCTGGCCAAAAATTTCCTGGGAGTCCAGCGGGGTTCCGGGAGCGATTTCTCGCCGCGAATCATTTTCGCTGAACGACCTCCTGCAGTCGATCTCCTGCCGGCGCCATTTTCCGTACGAAAACGATTCGCGGCGAGAAATCGCTCCCGGAACCCCGCTGGACTCCCAGGAAACTTTTGGCCAGCTTGGGGGGGCCTCCTGACCCCCACAAGACTTGCCAAAAGTCCAGCGGGGGTCCGGAACGACCTCCTCCATCGAATCATTTTTGTCTATGGCCGCCGCCATTTTGCGGCGGCCATTTTGAAAAATGGCGCCGGCTGAAGACAACACGATTCTATTGAGGGGGCCGTTCCGGACCGCCGCCGTTCTGGACCACCGCCGGATCCCAGGTAATTTAAAGCATTGGGGGGGGGGTTCGGGAGGGTGGGGGATTTAATTTAAAGGATCGGGGTGGGTTTTAGGGGGGTTTAGTGTGCCGGCTCACGATTTTAACGATTTTTCACGATAGTTTACACACCCAAACGGCAACAATACGATTCCCTCCCCCTCCCAGCCAAAATCGATCGTTAAGACGATCGAGGACACGATTCACATCTCTAATTATCATACCCTGTACTCGGCAGAACCGGTGGAGGAAGCCGAAATAGACCATTTTCTTCATTCCCTGCCACTCCCCCAGTTAACAAAGGAGCAATTGGCTTGTCTCCAAAAACCTATTGAATCGGGGGAAGTGCTCGATGCTATAAAAACCCTTCCAGATCGTAAAGCACCGGGGCCAGACGGTCTTACTTCCTTATTTTATAAGTCTCTTTCTTCTGAGTTGGCCCCGGTACTTCAACAGTTGTTTGATAAGATGGCCGATGAACAGGAAATGCCTGCCAGTATGCGAGTAGCCACTATTGTTGTCCTCCCTAAAGATGGCAGAGACCCCATGGTGCCTTCCTCATATCGTCCTATTTCATTGCTCAATCTAGACATTAAAATTTATGCTAAGATTTTGGCGAACAGGCTAAAATCTATTATGCCATTGTTAATTTCCAAGGACCAGGTGGGTTTTGTTGCGGGCAGAAGGTCCACAGTGAACATACATAAAGTTTTAACAGCAATAGAGTCTTGTCATTTTTCTCAATTGCCAGATCCCTTACTGGTTACCTGCGACGCCGAAAAGGCCTTTGACAGGGTGGCCTGGCCTTTTCTGCGGAAAGTTCTCACCAAATTTGGTTTCACTGGGCGGATATTGGATTACATCACTGTATTATACTCTAATCCTACGGCGCGAATTTTAGTAAATGGCGCCTTATCCGAAGAATTCTATCTGGCCCGGGGTACTAGGCAGGGGTGCCCCTCTCGCCACTTTTGTTTATATTGACTGTGGAACCTTTAGTGTGCAAGCTGAACACTTCATCGGTAATAAAGGGGATTGTAGTGGGATCTCAGAAATATCTTACATTACTCTTCGCTGATGACATTTTATTGCTGCTGTCTCAGTCCCGAACCTCTCTTCCAGAGGCGCTACAGATATTCACTGTGTATCAGTCCCTATCTGGATTTAAATTGAATTTAGATAAGACCGAGGCCTTGGATATAAGGGGCTCCCTGAAAGATGCCTGGCCGAATTTCCCGGTTAAATGGGCTGCCACAACTATTAAATATTTGGGTATTATTATTCATTCTCATCCACAATGTTGGTATGCCCTAAACATCCCTCCTATAATTAAAAAGGCTATTGCAAAGATGGAAGGGTGGCATTCTCTCCCGCTTTCAATTACGGGGCGTATAGCGCTCATAAAAATGGTCATAGCTCCTCAACTCCTGTATAAATTTTTGATGTTACCAGTCATAGTAGCCTCAAAGGATATCCGCATTCTGCAGAAAGCAATGCGGCATTTCTTGTGGCAGGGAAAGAAAGCTCGTCTCCCTTTTCGGACTTTAACGGCTCCGAAGTGTCAGGGAGGCTATGGGGTGCCTGATCTCAAGCTTTATTCTTGGGCGGCTAATCTAAGATTTCTAGGGGATTGGATATTTGGTTCCACTGAATACACTGATCCTCAATTGATTCATGCTATCTGCACTCCCTGGGATCCTAGCTATATTTTGCATGTGCCCTCTAATATTTTTCAGACTATGTCAGTAAAATATCAACTGGTCCGTACTGTTAGACAGATTTGGAGCATAACCCGTAGATTGCTAAATCTATCAGTCACTATATCTTTACAATATCCTATGCGTACTTCTGCTTGCTCTTCACACATCCCATTACCTTCAACTCACTCGTTTCGGACCACACCACAATGGCCTCTTAAAGACCTTCTAGATCAATCCACAGGGGACATATATACCTTTGCTCAATGTCAGGAGAGACTGGGGTTTCAAGATGTTCATTTTTTACTGTATGCCCAACTAAGGGCTAAGGTACGGGATTTACTACGTGACACAAGGGGTGCTATTGATGGTCCTTGTTATGCAGACCTATTAACATGTTTTCAAGAAAAAAAGGGAAACTTGTCATGTTTGTATGCTTTTTACTGTGCTAAAAGTTCTTATGACATTTACGACACTTTATGCTTGAAATGGTCTAAAGATTGTGCTGAAGAACTGTCTGTGCCTATGCTTAAAAATTCTTATGCTGCCATTTACCAAGTGTCTGGCAATATATCATTGCGTGAGCTGCAACAAAGAGTATTTCATCGGATCGTTTATTCTCCGGCTCGTGCCCATCAAATGGGAATTGCAGCCTCCCCGGACTGCCCTAAGTGCTTGAATTCGCCTGCTTTCTTCATCCATTGTATGTGGGAGTGTCCTAGAATACAAACCTTTTGGGAGAGCATAAGAGTTTATCTTTCGCAGCTTCTTCACACTGACATTAAATGGTCTTGCTCCTTTTGCCTCCTGAATAATGATTGCGGGGACAGCAGTATAAATGTCGACAGTGTTCTTTTTTTATCTAAAGCATGTCTTATTGCTAAAAAATGCATCCTGCTGCGATGGTTGGATCAAGAACCACCTACGGAATCATTGTGGTATAGCCAGCTGACTGAACTTTACCAACTGGAATATGGGTCTAAATACAAATGCTTCTCCTATACGAAAAAATGCTTCTTCAGGGAGATTTGGGGCACTTATTATTCATCCTTACCTCTTCAGATCCAAGTGTTGGCTCCATTGGAGATAGAGAAGGCTTAAAGACGACAACGGCTGTCTCTGCTTTAGGAGCTTCACATATCGGATGTTACGAGCTTGACTACTCTGCAGATAATGGTGTTTTGCCGGACTCTTTCCAGGGTTGTAGGCGCTTCCCTGACAGTACATGTACTTATATTATCTTATATTAGAGTATAGCATTTCTTTTGCTAGTTGATGGATATCGGTGTCATTATCATTCTTACTCTCATACACTGTTGTCCAACAAGTTTCTCCACGGAATCTGCTGTATGACATAGGGTGGGGGGAGGAAGAGGAGGGAAGGGTTAGGGGTTGAAACTTATAAAATGAAGGATTGTACTCTACTGTTTTGTTTGGATGTTCATGCTCTATGTTTTTGTATTGGTACATCCTCGAATAAAGATATTATTCAAAAAAAAAAAAAATGGCGCCGATGGCCCTTTGCCCTTACCATGTGACAGGGTATCCGTGCCATTGGCTGGCCCCTGTCACATGGTAGGAGCACTGGATGGCCGGCGCCATCTGTCACATGGTAAGGGCAAAGGGCCATCGGCGCCATTTTTATTAGCGCAGCCGATGACCCAAGAGTGGGAGATCGCTCCCTGCGCCCCCACTGGACCACCAAGTAATTTTAAAACGTTTTTGGGGGGGGTCGGGAGGGTGGGGGAGGCTAAGGGGTCAGTTTTAAAGGGTCGGGGTGGGTTTTTTATTTATCAGATCGGGCGCAGCCGATAAACAAAAAACCAATCGGGCCAGACGATAAAAATTCTAAGATTTGAATCGGAACCGAACCGATTCCGGTTCCAATTCACATCTCTAGTATTTACAGAAGTGCTGGAATGGGCTCGCAATTCCTTGGTTGTGATTGATGAGGACGCATTTCTAAGGAACTCCAGATGTAGTTTTCCATTCAGGAAGATCTGACATAGCATAAGCAAGTGCTAGAGTATTCATATAGTGTCACAGTAAAAGGCGGCATGGACTTTGTGTTTGGAAAGAGCTTATTAGGGCTCATAGCTTCTGCTATCTTATAGCATGCTGTGGGTTGGCAGCAATATCATGCCGCCATTCTTTCTTTGCCACAGAAGATTCGGGATACGGTTGCAGGACCTGGCTTCTCACACCTGTCACTATTCCCAACACACCAGCAGAGACGAGGTACAATGAGTCTTTATGTTCTACCCACTGTGTCTTAGAATGCACCTTCAGAGTTCTCAAAAGTAGATTTATCTGTTTGGACCAAACAGGGGTGGGGAGTGTTAATGTATGTCCCATCCAGAGTTGCCGAGATAGTGCTGCTCTGCTGTGACTTCTATAATCTCGTGCTATGTCTTAATATCCCAATATACATACTTCCAGATATACCAGAAGATCCCCCAAGTACCCTGCAGAAGATGAGGACACCATACAGACTGGCAGTCAGCTTTGGCAAAGCGTCATACAATGCTACTTTGCCTGTTTGTCCTCAACTACTCCTTCCCTCTTCCATGGAAGAGAGCCCAGCAGAGTATTTCCAGCTGCTCTCCTTTCGATCTTTCTTTTCATCACAGGTCATCTATCTGGGTCAGTGTGTAACAGAAACAAGTTAGGCTTAGTTAGGCTACATCTAGATATTGGACAGTAGACTGGAATATATAAAGTAGACACAAAATAAAAATTACACCAAAGACATGTGGCTGCCCTAATGTATTCTGAGTGATTGTCAATCTAAAAAATCCATTTCTAGCAACAGTGTTCGTGTAGGACTGCCCATGCAGTGTATATAGCTTGCCCTTGCTTGCACCTTCTTTCTTGCCTGTGCTACGCCTTGGACCCTGTCCTAACCCTCACGTGTGGGCGAGATAGTGGTATAGGTATGATGGAACTCCAGCAGATCCTAGAACATGGAGGCCAACGACTCTAGAAATCTTAGAAATCACAAGTTTTTCAGCTACTTAAAAGCACAGCTTGAAGCTACAACGTGACAGTTAAAAGCATCTATCACAAACGCAACATGTTAAAGGAAGATTTCCTAGCTGAAATCCATGTGCATCTGAAGATATGCACATGTACATCGGATGCATAGTGTCCCATGGGTTAGGAAAGACAGAGGTGACAGCACTGACTCAGCTGTTTCTGAAGCAGTGCTGACATTGGAGTGGTCACCTAGCAGGCCTGTACTTACAGCCTTTAGGAAGGGGCAGGGCAAAGATCGTGCCAATCCCTAACTTCTCATAGGTCATTGTAAGCTGACATATCTCATAGGGGTTGCACATGAGCATATACAGCTTGGCCCTGCTATACCTAGCTAATTAAACTGTTAATACTAAGGATGTGCATTCATTCAGGAGGAATTAGGCTGAAATTGCCTAATTCACCCTGGTTTGGGGACTCCAAAACCCGAATGGATTTTTCCCGAAATTTCGGGAAAAATTCATTTTCGGGTTAGTGCACACTTAAGGGAGGTCTCAGCAGTGACATGAAAATAGTCTTACCTGATCCATGGGGTAACTGATGGCAAGGCCGGCTCATACCCTGGACCTAGGCCCAATGTTACGACCCAACCAGGAGGCCAGATTCCGGTACTTGGGTCTTGGCCTAAGCCGGATCCTGGACCCAGGACCGACTCAGCAACCCACCCCAGAAGCCGGGTACTGATGCCATGACCTTGGCTCAGACTCAGGCCCAATGCTGCAACCCAACCTGGACCCAGGCCCATTGCCTGCACAGCATTGCTATACATCAAAATGGCACCATCCGCTGGCATGAATGCACCTGAGTTAACTCAGATGCAACCCCAGTGGATGGCATCAGAAGAAAAGAGAATGTCATAGGATCAGCTGCAAGACCTGGGCTCTGGGCCTGGGCCTTGGCTGAGGCCCAAGCCCAAGCAGCAGGACCCATCCTCCAGGTCAGGCCCCGGCATTGGGCATGGGTCCAGACTGAAGCCCCAGCATCAGAACCCAGCCTCTGGGCTGGGTTGCAGCATCAGGCCTGGGTTCATGTTCTGGCACCCGAAACTCTCCCACCTAGTACCCAGAGTAGGCCTATTTATACTGGTATTTGGGGGGGTGTATGGTTAAAAGAGCTTCAGCTGCTTGGGAGGCTGTGGTTTTTTTTTTGGGTGGATATAGATGCTGCCCTCTGATTGTGGGGATGCCGGGATGGAGAGAAGGGGAGTGTCAATATTACCCTCATGCCATCTACTTTCTGATTTTACAGATTAATGGGTTTGGGGGTGGTCTATGTCAGCACATTGATGACATCTGGAGGGGGGGGGGGCAGGAGGCCTGCCTGCACCCCTATTAGAGGTTCTTTTTTCTACACAGTGGCCTACTTACCCACTCTTATGTAGAACCTATCCTGGTAAGTCAACATAGAGCCTGCCACACAAGGCCACATCAATTGAAGTTTAATCTGGCATATGTACATGCTGGCATGTTAGGCCGACAACTATACTGCCATATCTAGCTCCATACTTTATGGGTGTATAGAAGAAGTGGCACATTTCTGCAGCTGATTATAGGGGCCAGGTTTTGCTGCTAACTGGAGCCGCATCACTTGTCCATTAGCCAGACCAAGGATTATGCACCTCTGTATAATATCAGGCTGCTAGAACACCATGTGTGATACCTGAGGAGAAGTGAGGGAGGTGTGTAGCATCAAGATTCTCCACTGGCCAAGAGCATACAATGATGAGGCCTGCTGTTGCTTGGAACCAGGCTGATTTCAACAGACTGGTTTCCACCCCTGTACTACCCTGGGTTGTTGATTTCTATATACTTCTTTCCTAAGGAAAAGAGAGATGTACTGATCAACAACCCAGGGCAGTACAGGGGTGGAAGCCAGCATGTTGAAGTTGGCCTGATCCCAAGCAACAGCAAGCCTCATCAATGTTTATTTTTAGCCAGTGGGGAATTTCAATCATACACACTTCCCTCTCTCCTCCTCAGGTATCACACAGCACCTAATATGGTATTCTAGCAGCCTTGTAAGTAGATGACATCTTGGTTAAAATATCTGACCTAAAAAGGCTTTTGAATTGAGTGCCTTTTAAGTGGAGCAAAGGTACAAGTAAGGGGTCCTAAGTAATCTCGTGTGGGGTGCTTTATGTTACTTGACTTACCACTATGCAAAGGTTATATGTTGATTATGGACTCTCTGGGCCTAGACCTGTAGCTGTATGTTTCTGCTCCCTAGAGAAGAATGACACCTAGAACTTTATGTACTTTGCAAGTAGGCTAATAACATGTACTTTTAGAATAAGATGCACACTTTCATCAGTCAATGTGAGCATCTTTTGCCAAAATATGTGAACATCTGTAGCAGCCTTGACATTTAGAAGTGAGGTGAACTTACCAGCTCTGGTTCATGTGGTGTCCAGTGCTCATCCATCCACTCAAAGACATTAGGTCATCAGTGTCATGATGATAGGGCAAGGGGCTCCTCCTCCGGTCTGCCACATATATTTATTGCAGCTCACCATCTTGTTTTTTAGTTGGGCCTTGCTTTTCTAAATCTCTTTTTCACTCTGCTGTGCCTGGATCTGGCCTGGGCATTAGTGCACCAGATCCTGCCCTTACCTACCTTGGAGGTCCTGGCTGCATGGTTGCCAAATAGTATGGCATAGTTCTTGAGGACCCCAGAGATCATGTTGTCCTCAATACTGAACTTTAATTCTAAAGACAACTCCACCCTGCTGCCTGGCTGCCAGATGAACAGGGTGCCACTTCCACTTCTGGAGAGGTATCACTTTCCTCACTCTTGCTCTCACTAGCATTCCCATCTCCCCCCTCCCTCCTGCACCTGCTTTACCAATTCCCCTGTTCTCTTCCCTCTCTGTCTATTCTGACCCTGCTGTTCTCCTCCCACCCTACTCGCCTGCCAATCCCCTTCCCTTTCCCGCCTCCTCCTATCCCTTCCCCTCCTGCCTATTTCTGCTCCTGTCCCTACTTCTACGCCTCCTCCTACCAGTCCTGCCCTCATCCTCCCTCCTTCTCTCCTCCCTCCTTTCCCTCCTCTCCTGCCACCTGTCCTCATCTCTCTCACACACCTCTCATGCTCCATTCTCTCCAAATTGTCACTCCTCACGCCTCCTCACCACCTCCACTCTTTCACTCCACCACCAGCAGCACTCCTCCTCACTCTTCAATACCACCAGTCCTCCTCACTTCTCCACACAAAAAGACAGACAAACTGGACAAACATACATAAACTTTCACACATAAATATAAACAAAAGACCATTGTAAAGGGAAACAGATGACAACAGAAGACAAGTCAACACACTCAGGTAATCAAATGAAAAAAAAACTCTTACTCTCACTAATCCACTAAACTCACCAACTCGCCTCTCCTCTCTCCAGTGCCTGACACACCCTCAAAGAGGCAGCGGCAGGAAGCTGGGATATATAAATCAGAAAAATAACGGGCTAGGTGTAAATCAATGCATGTCACGAAAAATGATGCGTGATATGCTGACGCTTCACGAGACATGATAAGATATCTTGAGTTGCACTAATTACCTATGCGATGTGGTAGATCTTAAATTTTTCTAACCATGCCTATTTTCGTACGGATGCTACCACACCATATTTCTGCTATATTTATAGCATTTTTTATTCTAGGCCTTAGTATTCAGCCCACAGGCTACTATTGTTGGTTTGGGGTGTGGGGGGGTCAACACACTGTTTAGGTAATGCATGGAAGATTGGCGCCTGCTTTAGAAAGCTAGGCTTTTCTTTTTCCAATATTAAAAAGAGTAGTAAGTGACACAGTTACCTGTATAAAAATCTGGGCAACTGTAGCTGAGTATATTCAGGGTAAGTTCCACTGAATATCCTGACCAAAGCTGGCTTATCAATATCAACTGAATCCTGATTTCTTTCCAACCAGAGTAACTTTATCTGTTTGTGCTGAATATCAGCACAATTTTAGCTGGGTAGTTACTTAGCTGACTAAAATTTAGTTGGTGAATGGAGAGAAGTTTTTAAATGTCATGTTTTGTCTGGAAAACACCAAAAGTTAACAGGACAAATGCTTTGAATATCGGCCTCCTTCTGTTTAGCCCTTGTCCTTTGCAAAGCAGGAATTATATGTTGGTCTGTTAGCATTAAGTACTGGCAGTCAACAGCTTGTTTTATTAAGGTTTTGTTCTCATTCTGGGTCTAGAGCTGACCTCAAATGACTGAAACCTAAAGTCTAACTCTAGCAAAGAAGATTAATGACTATAGAAACATGAACCCAAGGGGATAATTATTACCTTTTTAGAGAAATACAGCACTCCTGTACCAATGAGTAGCAACATTGAAAAAGATCTATTGTGGCTTGTTGAAATATTTGCAAAACAGAGAACTGATGTATTTATATTCCTGTCTATCTTTCCCTTTCATTGCCTTTTCTTTTTATTCTACTGAAACTATGGGATCTATTCATTAAACTATGATAAATATTGCACCAAATTACGCAGTAGCACTATAACAAGATATGATAAAAAAAAAAACACTGAAAGTTTTGTTTTATTCAATAAATATTGGCTCTGTATGGGCCAGTTTAATGGCAGTGTTGCATGTTGTCATGGAGAAGACCTGGATTTGATTCCTTGGTCAGGTCTTCCATTCCTCAGGCTGGCTAAGAGGAGGGTTGCTGTTGAGACTGTATTCACAACCCTGGGAGGGAGTCTCAGCCATTGATTAATGCTGTCACCCATTGAAGCACACACATACCAGGCTCCACTGGGAGTTGCTGTCTGTGTTCCCTAACCAAGAATTGTCACTTCAATGGCTTCCCTAGGTGGGGAGTTATAAAATTAGAGGAAAAACCCTGGATAGTTGCAAATGAAGGTTTGTGGGGCTAATGTTGAATACAGACCAATTCAAATTGAGCTGGAAGCCCAGTGGAGCAGGAGAAAATATCCTAAAATAATAATAATAATAACAGTAAAATTCAAGATTATTATGTACAAACAACAAAATAAAAATCATTTGCATGCATTTCATGTGCAATAATAAGAGTTGTGATTTAAAATTGCAGTTTCTTTGCTAGACCTGTCAGTGCTCAGGTCTTTCATTGTTACTGTAGGACACACCTGTGCTTGCAGACAGAGGTGAAGATTAATTCAGGAGTACTGGGAGTAATCCAAAATCGAAGACATTTGGGACATTTAGAAATGTAATCTAATTGCATATAATTAGAAAATATTTACTGTGCATTTATTATTGATAGCACTTGCTAACTAATCTGTACCTAAAGGGTTACCATAAGCTTAGACCCTTTTTTTCTGAGAGGCAGGGAGGGAAATGACTTGATGGAACTCAACAGCAAATAGTTGAGCTTGCTTGTGAGCATGGCCAGTTGGTGCGGGAATAACATGAAAGTTGACTCTCCTATTTCTCTGGCATCACAGTTTGCAGAACTCCTGAGCAAAGACATCAAATCACTTTGCTGGTCTAGTGCTAAAAAGTGTGCAATCAGCTGACCACAGTTGGTTTCCTGTATATTTTGTCAGAAAGTGCTATGAGTTGCTGTGATGACCTTAGGGTTTGAAAAAGATACGCGCCCCGCCCGTGGCCATCCCGCGCACGGGCCTATTCACCTTCATGGTTCCGTAGCGGGTTCCGGGACGACCTCCCTCGTGGGAGTTGCCAGTAGGGATGTGAATCGTGTGCCCGATCGTTTTAACGATCGGGTTCGGCTGGGGTGGGGGGGGGGGGAATCTGATCGTTACGAGATGTGAATTGGAATCGGTTCCGATTCCAATTCACATCACTAATTCTTTTTAGTGAGGCCCGCACCGATAAAAAAAAACCCACCCCGACCCTTTAAAATTACCCTGTAGCCTCCCCCATTCTCCCGACCCCCCAAAAAACTTTTTACACATACCTGGTGGTCCAGGGGGGCCACGGGCAGCGATCTCCCGTTCCCACGCTATCAGCTGCGCTAAAAAAAGTGGCGCCGATGGCCCTTTGCCCTTACCATGTGACAGGGCAAAGGTAGCGCCGGCGCCATTTTGAATATTGGCAATACGGCCCGCGTGCAGGAGATCGCTTCTGGACCCCCACTGGACCCCAGGGACTTTTGGCCAGCTTGGGGGGGCCTCCTGACCCCCACAAGACTTGCCAAAAGTCCAGCAGGGGTCCGGGAGCGACCTCCTGCACTCCGGCCGTATTGCCAGTACTCAAAATGGCGCCGGCACTACCTTTGCCCTCACAATGTCACAGGGGCAGACCGTCGGCCGACCGTCGGCCCCTATGACATAGTGGAGGGTGAGCAGGAGCGGAGAGAGAAGCCCCGAGTGTGTCATCGCGGAGGTCGGAGGCAGGACGGTAACCCGAGTCAGCTGCTGGGCTGTGCGGCACAGAGGAGCTGATTAGAGGCGGGACCAGAAGCGGCCAATATCAGCGGCCCCCTGGCTCTCCTACCTTGAGGGCGAGCAGGAGCGGAGAGAGAAGCCCTGAGTGTGTCATCGCGGAGGTCGGAGCTGATTAGAGGCGGGACCGGAAGCGGCCAATATCAACGGCAGAGCTGGCGCGTCGCTAAAGCCGCGCGCGCTCAAGGGGCGCGCGCAGACAACGGGCTTTGCCGGGCTTCGCCGGAGTCGCCGGAGTGCCAAGGTCAAGTAAGAACTGTAATTGGATTTACCTCTCTCCAACTATGCTCCTTGCTCATAACCCTTGATATATTTATCAATAGATTCTACTAAGAGTGTGTTAGCTATTTCTTGCTATCCTTTGATATGCCTCCGAAGCGGAAAGGGAGAATAAGAACCTATCCTCCCTTACCAATGCCGTCCCCTATACAGCAAGAAATTTCAAGCTATATGCTCTCTCCTATACCCGCATTAAAGGGAGCTGAAGAATCTGGTGCGCCAGTAGTTTTGGGGAAATCTATTGAGCCTGCAGAGGAAGCGTCCCTTAGCCCTCACATCGGGCTAGCACCACAGCAGAGGGTTTTGGAAGGGTTAATAGAACCTGCTTCGGAAAATTTTGAGTTAACATCTGAAAAATTGCAGTTTGATGCAATTAAAGTCCAAAATGAAATAGAAACAGACACAGCTGCCTCTAGAATTTTAAAAGGGGCAGCAGTGGACGTTTCTGCTTTGGTCCCAATAGGAGTTAAAGACTCTTTCCCAAATCCAAAGCAGGGTGAAATCCCAACCAAACCAGCTGTAGTAACGATGGATATGTTATGGGACATGATGGCTGGTATGATGGGAAAAATTCAAAATCTGGAAAGAAAAATGAAATCAATGTGCGAAGGAAATCAACAAGATTGTCTGGGAATACAGAAACAGATAAAGGACTTTAATGAAAGAATTAAAGTTTTGGAACTCCAAGAAAAGAAAAACTCAGAAATTAGACAAGCTTTAGTTAAAGATAAAGAATATTTATCTCGTAGAGTTGAAATGTTAGAAAATAATTCTAAAAGATTTAATCTAAGAATTCTAAATTTTCCTCATAAAGTAGGAGAAGAACCTCTGATTACTTTTAAAAAGTTTCTTGTTGGGCAACTCGGTTTTCCTGAGGATAGAGCTCCAACTATAAATAATTGCAGTTTTCTTCCTCCTACAAGAAATGTGGCAAGATCAGAATTATTTCAAGGTAACTTGTCTAATTTTCTAGAGGATTCTTCCTTGGAAGTAATTAACTGGGGTACATTGCTAGTAACTTTTTACTCCTTTTTGGATGTTAATTCTGTTATGAAGAAATACTTTAGCAAATACCCAGTTAAATTTCATGATAAGGATGTTAAAATCTTTCCTGACTTGGCTGTGACCACCCAACAAAGGCGTAAAGCCTTTTTGAATTTTCGCCAAGAGGTTCTTTCATTAGGCTTTTCTTTTACCCTTCGCTTTCCTTGCAAGTGTATTATAAAAAAACAGGAACTTATATATTTATTTTTCGCTCCAGATCAATTAAGGAATTTCTTAACTCAGAATAGGATGCCTACCTCATCCCCACTATCCATGTAATGATAAATATTGGGTATAGTCACAGTATGAATCAATCTTGATTATGATTTATTCTTATATTCCCCTTTAAAAAGATAATTATCAAGGAATAGGAACCCTCCATTTGATTGATACTAATGGTTTATTTCCTAAATGTAATAACTGAAAAAATGTGATGATTGGTATAAATGACCATGTTTTTCTGTATACAAATAATATGATTGTATCTATTATTTGAAAAGTTATAAATAAAGGAAAAAAAAAATGTGTACGACCATTGCTTGTATATCTTGAAGTGGAATCACTTAGTTACTCAGTAGCAAGCATTATTGCTCAATTTGTGTTTAGTACTGTGGATTCACATTAATAGAGTGTTGAACTAAACTGCTTATAATGTACAGAAATTTACATTCATCAAAATAAATAAACATTTAATGCAATCTGAATTTTTACTACAGTTGCCTAGCACTGAACAAGAAGAAATCACAAAAAGTGAGAGCAGAGAAGACTTTCATGAACCTAACAGTGATTAACAATGGCATTAAGGTTAACTATTGATAAGAAGGTTAATGCTGTCATTACTGCAAGATGCACCAGAGAATTTTAAAACTTATGATAAAGGTATGGCACCCTCTAAAGTGGCTTTGGGGTTCTGACTATGTTTTCAGAATGTGCCTGCTTTTGTTTGCTGAGGGGGTATAAAACGTATGGGATAATAATATGAAATGTATACAATGGGCTATTTTTGGGAGCAAATCATTGCAACTCTCAGTCAGATATTGCATTGTATTGCTCGTAGGGCAATCTGGGCTCTGCTAAACATTTTCAGATTTAATATTCAGGAAGAGAATAGACAGACATAGAAACAAGATGTCAGGAGAAGACTATATGGCCTTTCTATCTAATTTGCTGAACTGCCCCACAAATTCAGCTTTACAGTTCCCATCACTCCCTCAGAGATCACCTGTGTTTATCCAATGCTTTCTGGAATTCAGATACAGTTTTGTCTCCACCACTTCCACTGGGAGGCTATTCCATGCATCCACTACCCTCCCTATAAAGAAATATTTCCAAAGATTACTCCTGAGTCTACCCCATTTCATCCTCATCTCAAGACCCCTCATTCTAGAGCCTCTTTTTCATTGAAAAAGGCACAATCACAGCGCGGCCCTCTCACCTCTTCAGACAGACTCTAGCTGCTGGCTCCGCTTCGCTGGCGGTGGTGGGCTGCCAGCTCCAACCTCGGGTTCCCTCCGGTGCCTCCAGCCCCACCACACTGCCCAGTGTTGCCGACCAGGATGTCCCTGTTCGTGGGGCCTCTCCACGTGGCCCACGGCGAGACGCCACTGCCACCGCCGCGCCCCTTCCTAGGCGTGCACACGCGAATTAGTGATTCCTTTAAAGGGCCCATGGCGGGAACCTGGCCACGGACCCAGATGCTGACATCAGACTCTTCAGCGCATAAAAACTCAGGCCTCGCTCCATAGCATTGCCTTTGCAACAGGTCTCCTCATACTCCGAGTACTCTTTGCTATTCCTTGAATCGTCTCATTGTGTGTTCCTGTCTTCCTGTGGTTCCCGGTTCCTGTTCTCCTAGTTCCTGTTCGTCTATGTGTTGGATTGACTCTCTAGACTTGACCTTCGCTACGCCTGAATACTCTTCAGCTTCTCTCCAGCCCCGGACCTCTGCTACGCTTGACCATCTCTGCCTTCTATGTGCCCTGACCTCTGCTTTGCCTGACCACGCCTGCCTTCCCCGTGCCCTGACCACTGCCTTGCCTGACCACATCTGCCTGCTCCATACCGCAACTTTTGCCTGGATTGACTATACCTGCATTCTCTGTGCCCTGACCCTTGTTTTGCACGATTAGGCTACAGACTCTCCTTCATCCAGAGTTCTTCATTGCTTGCCACAACTTCCACTCACTGCCGGCTCAGAATCCAGCCTGTCAGTGACGCTTCTCCTCGCCTATCCTTTGGACGTGGACTTTCAAGGCTTAGGTCTTCCTTTGCTTGGGTGCCTCCAGTTCCCTATTGTTCCTTTGGCACCTGAGCCCTCATGCCGAATCCAGTGCAGGACAGAACTGCACCATCTACCAACTGCTGTCTCTGGGCTGAACACCTCTAGCTAACCTCGAGACCCAGCTAAGTCCTGCCGGCCCTAGCATCCAAAGGCTCAACCCAAGGGGAACAAGGGCTGGTATCGGTGAATCGGTTATTTACTCTTTCGGATAGTAGAAAGACTAGGGGGCACTCCATGAAGTTAGCATGGGGCACATTTAAAACTAATCGGAGAAAGTTCTTTTTTACTCAACGCACAATTAGACTCTGGAATTTGTTGCCGGAGGATGTGGTTAGTGCAGTTAATATAGCTGTGTTTAAAAAAGGATTGGATAAGTTCTTGGAGGAGAAGTCCATTACCTGCTATTAAGTTCACTTAGAGAATAGCCACTGCCATTAACAATGGTAACATGGAATAGACTTAGTTTTTGGGTACTTGCCAGGTTCTTATGGCCTGGATTGGCCACTGTTGGAAACAGGATGCTGGGCTTGATGGACCCTTGGTCTGACCCAGTATGACATTTTCTTATGTTCTTATGGTATAGGTGAAGCTCCAGCAGCCTCTATCTTCAGCCCACTCCACCTGCTGATGGTGGGGACCTGTAGGTCCTCGCCTACGGGTTGCGTCAACCCCACCTCAGCCCAAGGGTCCACTTCCAACGCAACAACTCCAGTGAAGATATTTAAATGTCTGTATCATATCTCCCCTATCATGCCTTTCCTCTAGAATATATATACAGTATATAGATTTATAAGTCTGGGCCCATATCCTTTAGAATGAAAACCATTGACCATTTTAGAAGTCACCATCTGGACCAATTCCAACCGGTTTATATCCTTTTGAAGGTTCAGTCCCCAGAATTGAACACAGGATTTTAAATGAAGACTCACCAGGGACCTATACAGGGTAATATTTCCTCCCTTTTTCTGCAGACCATTTCTCTCCCTATACAGTCAAGCATCTCTTTTACTGTCATTTTATCCACTTATTTGGCTACCCTAAGATCATCAAATACATTCACCCCCAGATCCTGCACTTCTTTCGTGTTTAGAAGAATTCTACTCCCAGTACTATACCTCTCCCTTGGGTTTTTGCATCCTAAATGTATGATGCTGCATTTTTTAGCATTAAGCTGACCCTAGACCATTCCTCAAACTTCACTAGATCTCTCCTCATGTTTTCCACATCTTCCAGGCTGTCTATCCTGTTACAGGTTTTGGTTTCATCTGCAAAAACCCCACAAATCATTCCTGATAATTCTTCTACAAAGTTGCTCATGAAAATGTTGAAAAGAAGCAGTCCAAAAACTGATACCTGTGGCTCACCATTAATAATGCCCCTCTTTTCAGAGTGAACTCCATATGCTATTATCCTTTGTTGGCTCCTACTCAACCAATTCTAAAACAGTCAATCACTCTAGGGCTCATACCAAGGGAGCTCACTTTAGTTATAAGTCACCTATGTGGAACCATGTTAAAGGCGTTGCTGAAATCCAACTTCAACTAGTACTGTTGTTTGATCTACCTTTCTAGTCATCCAATCAAAGAAATTGATTGGATACATTTGACAAGACATATCACTGGTAAAACCATACTGCCTCAGATTTTATAATCCACTGGTTTCTATAATTCACTATCCACTTTTAGCAGTGATTCCATTAATTTGTTCAACATAGAGGTCAGACTAACAATAGAGGTAGTTCTCAGCCTCTTTCTTACTTCCAGTTTTATGAATAGGAACCACATATGCCTCTCTCCAATCCTCTGAAACTACTTCTGACTCTAAAGAGGTATTGAACAGGTTAGCCAGTAGAGCTGTCAGAATTTCCTTATTATCCTCGGATGTATCCCATCTGGCCCTATAGCTTTATTTGCTTTAAGTTTAGTTACCTCCTCATGAACACACTTTTCTGAAATCAGTTGAGGTTTACCTCACTTCTAGTCTTATTTGTGTTCATTTTCTGTGGTCCTGCTTCAAGGCCTTTCACACTGAACAGATATATTTGTTAAGCAATTTTGTCTTTTCCTCATCATTTTTTTACATGTTCTTCTCCTTCACCTCTAAATCTCACAATGCCACTTTTGTACTTCCTTATATCACTAAAATATTTAAATAAAATCTCCCTCCATTTTATCATATTTGATATTTTTTCTTTCATTTGAATTTTTGCATTCCTAACTACTTTCCCAGCTTCCCTTAGCTTTTCTAGATACTGTCACCTTCTTTCTATGATCACTAGTAGTTTATGAATGTTGACCTTTTTTCTTGGCTCGAAACTTGATGTAAAGATTGTGGATTTGAATACATTGGAAGCTGGGGCCAAGTATGGAACAATAAAAGATTACATGGTAATGATGGCCTACACTTGTCAATAGTAGGAAAGAGGATGCTGTTGCGCATCCCGTCCGTGCTCGGCCTGCGCACATGCCTGCTCACCTTTCCAGTTCCTCCGGGGGTCCCGGGTCATCCTCCCCTGCAGCGGTGGCAAGCACAGCTAGGCCTTGGCATCCCGCGGTGGCAGTCGCTGGGCTTTCATCCTCCAGCCAGGCCTCACGGTGGGGTTCGGCGTCCTCCGTGGCGTCGGCCCCGCCCATAGGCATGTGCGCGCGGACCACCTGGCATCTTAAAGGGCCAGGGCAGATCCCGGCTCCGTGGTGCACCCTGATTGATGGGACTATAACTGGAAGCTTCTACCCTGTCTTCCTTGCCTTGGCAATCAGGTCGATCCTAGTGATTTCTAGTTTGCCTCTGCATTCCAGTCTGTGTTCCGGTCTCGTTCCACCTTTTGTTCCAGTCTCATTCCAGTCCTGTTCCAGCATCCTCCTGTTCCAGCATCCTTCTGTTCCAGTGTCCTTCTGCCTCCTCGTCTCCCCAGGTAGTACCTTTTGGACTGTCTTCTCGGTACTGACCTTGGCTTCCCTTTGACTAAGTTTGACCGCCGCCTGCCTCTGAACTTCTGCCTGTTTCTATGACCACGTCTGCATGCTGCCTGGAACTGACCTCTGCCTGATTACCGACCACGTCTGCAAGTTGCCTGGAAATGACCTCTGCCTTGCCTGACTATCCACGGACTGATTCCTGGCTCTGACCCTTGCATTGGCTGACCATGCTTCCTTGAATCTGGCCTTGATCCTTGCTATACATTCAGAGACTCTCTTCTGGCCTTTTCAGGCACCCAGGACTTCTGGCCTATTGACCGCACATCCTTGATCATGGTGGACATACCCCTGAGCTTCCTATCAAGGAGATCCTGTGAGGACCACCTAAGACCAGGTGGCCCGGGTACCCAAGGGTTCAACCTGGGGTACCTAGGGTTGCTAGTAGCAAAGCTCCAGCTAGGCTCTGTCTCCTCTTGTGCTCCACCTCTTGGTGGCAGGTGCTCTCTGGGTCTGACCAGGGAGCCTACCAATCCTGCACTAAGCCAAGGGTCCACCTCCTGGCACAACAGGTTGCCAAGACCATGGACTCGGCGGAATCTCCCGCCATACGGACCAGCCCGGGTCTGGCCACAACTATTCAAGAACAATGAAGAGCCATAGAGACTCTAGCCTCCTCCGTAGAGGAACTCCGCTCTCAAATGCAGGACACTAAAATGGCCAATCCAGTGGGCCTAACCTCTACCCTGCTACCGAGAGCATCACTGGCACTGTCAGCACCTACTCGCTTCAATGGGGATCCACGCCTCTGCCGAGGCTTCCTTAATCAGTGCTTTATGCAATTTGCTCTCCATCCCTCCTTGTTCCTGAAGGAGTCAACAAAGATAACCTTCATTCTCTCTCACCTTGATGGGAAGGCCCTGGCACGGGCTTCTCCACTTTGAGAGCGTTCAGACCCTATCCTCACGCAACTGTCCTCACGCAACTGTCCTCACGCAACTTCAAAGGTCCAAACGGACCTTTGAAGATCCTGGTCATCAGGCAGTTTCTGACAGATACTCTGCCTTCGTCAAGGCTCCAGATCCCTTTCAGAGTTTACAGTGGAGCTTGCAATCCACAAAGGACATTGCCTCCTATCCCATGACTTTTTAGTTTTCTTAGAAGCCTCTAATGCGGGATTTTGTGAAACATCTTCTGAAAATCCAAATACACCACATCTACCGGTTCACCTTTGTCCACATGTTTATTAACCCCTTCAAAAAATGTAGGTGATTTGTGAGGCAACGCTTCCCTTGGGTAAATCCATGTTGGCTGTGCCACATTAAACTATGTCTATTTATCTAAGTGTTTTGTGATTTTATTCTTTATAACAGTTTCCATGATTTTCCCAGCACTGAAGTCAGGTACACTAATCTATAGTTTCCCGGATCACCCCTGGATCCCTTTTTAAATACAGGGGTTACATTAGTCATCTTCCAATCTTCAGGTATATCAGATTATTTAATGATATGTTACAAATTAATTAAAATAGGTTTGAAATTTCATTTTTTAGTTCTTTCAGAACCCTGGGGTGTATACCATCCAGTTCAGGTGATTTGCTACTTTTCAGTTTGTCAATCAGGCCTACCACATCTTCCAGGTTCACCATGATTTGGTTAGGTTGATCTGAATCATCTCCCATGAAAACCTTCCCCAGAATGGATATCTCTCCATCATCCTTTTCAGTGAACACCAAAGCAAAGAAGTCTTTTAATCTTTCCACGAAGGCCTTATCTTCTCTAAGTGCCCCTTTAACCCCTTGAATATCCAATGTTCCAACTGACTCCCTCGCAGGTTTTCTGCTTTGGATATATTTTAAAAATATATGTTTTTGCCTCTATGTCCAACTTCTTTTCAAATTCTCTCTTAACTTGTCTTATCAACGTCTTACATTTAACTTGCCAATGCTTATGCTTTATCCTATTTTCTTCTGATGGATCCGTCTTTGTTTTTGAATGAAGATCTTTTGGCTAAAATAGCCTCTTTCACTTCCTCTTTTAACCATGCTGGTAATTGTTTTTCCTTCCTTCCACCTTTCTTAATGCAAGGAATATATCTGGACTGTGCTTCTAGGATGTTATTTTTTAACAATGTCCACGCCTGTTGCACGCTTTTTACCTTTGCAGCTGCGCCTTTCAGTTTTTTTTTCTATTTTTCTCATTTTATCAAACTTTCCCTTTTGAAAGTTTAGCGCTAGAGCCATGGATTTACTTACTGTCCCCCTTCCAGTCATTAATTCAAATTTGATCATATTATGATCACTTTTGCCAAGTGGCCCTACCGCCGTAACCTCTCTCACCAAATCCTGCGCTCCACTGAGAATTAGATCTAAAATTGTTCTCTATCTCATTGGTTCCTGAACCAATTGCTCCATAAAACTGTCTTTTATTTCATCCAGGAGCTTTATCTCTCTAGCATGCCCTGATGATTTACTTACCCACTCAATATAGGGGTTACATTATCAGTTGATAGAACAGTTCTCCCTGCAGAGAATTCAGGATCTCCCTATTTCTAAAAGACATCAGAGCTGGGATGTCACAAATAACATCTGGCAGTATGAAACCCCTAACAATAGCACCTCCCCTTTCATAGCAATTTTGTGAATATCCTCCACTCAATCTCAATGCCTCCTTCTTCCTTCAAAAGGAAGTTTCTCACATATGTTATATTTTGGTAATAATAAAAGGAAATTTAGGATGTGGATGTGGAAGAGGATTAAGAACATACTGATTATCAAGTGTAAGCTTTCATTGCAAACTATAATTTGAAAATTGATTTAAATTATAGAAGATATTTCTTCCTAAAGAAACATACAGGTATTGTAGATTCTTGATCTTAAAATTCATTCTTTTTTACCCAGTAGTTTCCTTTCCTGTTGCTCCTGCCTGAATCAAAATTGGCCTCTGTCAGATTGTGGTGCCATAAGTCTTCATTGGCAACTACCTGGGGTTTTTCCCCTATTTTAACCCTCTCCCAAATCACTTAGCTCAGTCATTCCAGCAACAGCCTTCAGCCAAGGGCCATGCACAGAGCTCCTTCTGGGAGCTCTGTGCATGGCTCTTTGGAAGACCAAAGAGACTGCTTAGTGGAAGACCAAAAGAGGAATCTTCTGTTCCCGGTGCAGATAAGGCTGTCTTAAAATTTGAATTAATATATAGTAGAGAATCTGTGCATAATAGATATCAGTGTTTCTTAATATTCCTCTACTGGTGATTTGATTTACTAGCCTCTGAGCGCTGTGTAATAGGAAAGTCTCTCAATTTCCCTTCTTTCAAGTGCTCTTACTCTTAATTTCTGTGGTGCTCTTTCTGGGGAAAAAGTCTCTCAATCTCCCTTCTTTCAAGTGCTCTTACTCTTAATTTTGGTGGTGGTCTTTCTGGGGGAAAAAAACAAACCACAAAAACAAAAAAAAAAACCCCAAAACCCTGCTGGTTTACTTTCACTTTTCCTTCTGATCATTGCTCTGTGCTCCATTAATATCTGAGTTCTCTGTGAAGTAGAACTGCTCAGTTTATACCTTTCTCTAGGTCTGTTATTATATAATAATTATAATTGGTTCCTTGCAAACTGTCTGTTTTTTAAGATCCAGTATAACTGCATTTCTATTTTGTATAGCTGTTCTTTAATAATCTGCTTAATATTGGCACAGAAGTGCTGAGGGATCTTTAATATCTAAGAACTGGAAGGTTCCTAAAGGTGTCCGGTTAAAACCAGACTGGGTGTGGCAGAGAAGCTAATTAGTGACCTGGCTAGAGCATTGCAGACTGCTTAGTGGAAGACCAAAAGAGGAATCTTCTGTTCCCGGTGCAGATAAGGCTGTCTTAAAATTTGAATTAATATATAGTAGAGAATCTGTGCATAATAGATATCAGTGTTTCTTAATATTCCTCTACTGGTGATTTGATTTACTAGCCTCTGAGCGCTGTGTAATAGGAAAGTCTCTCAATTTCCCTTCTTTCAAGTGCTCTTACTCTTAATTTCTGTGGTGCTCTTTCTGGGGAAAAAGTCTCTCAATCTCCCTTCTTTCAAGTGCTCTTACTCTTAATTTTGGTGGTGGTCTTTCTGGGGGAAAAAAACAAACCACAAAAACAAAAAAAAACCCCCAAAACCCTGCTGGTTTACTTTCACTTTTCCTTCTGATCATTGCTCTGTGCTCCATTAATATCTGAGTTCTCTGTGAAGTAGAACTGCTCAGTTTATACCTTTCTCTAGGTCTGTTATTATATAATAATTATAATTGGTTCCTTGCAAACTGTCTGTTTTTTAAGATCCAGTATAACTGCATTTCTATTTTGTATAGCTGTTCTTTAATAATCTGCTTAATATTGGCACAGAAGTGCTGAGGGATCTTTAATAGCTTAAGGACGAATAAAGTTCCAGAAAGTGTCCTGCTCTACTCAGCTTGTCCCAGGTTCAACTGTTTGTTTCCCTCCCACCCCTGGCCTTAGATTCTAATATAGACTGACTAAATTAGCATTAGCAACAAGATAAATTAGTAAATTGTTACCATCTAAGAATCACCAACCCAAAACTTTACCAATATGAGAACTATCCTTTGCAACTGTTGTGGAGCCTTTATTCTGAGGGAAAACATCTGGAAACGTAGAACTTGCCCAATCTGTGCACAACTCTCTTCTATGAAAAAGGAGCTGACTGAGGTTAAAGCTCAATTAGCTTTAATTACAAAAAATACACCCACATTGCATTACTCAGAAAATAATTCCCCAATACCAAAGAATAACCAGGAGTCAAGAAAAAGAAATACAGTAGGCTCAGGTAGGATTACACATGTGTCCCATAGTCACCCATTCGTGACAGATTTGCAGCCAACAAGTATACCCCCCCCACTCAAGCAGGTCATTAAGTAAATCATTAAAAACCAGGATTACAGTGGGCTCTGGTAGAATTGGACCAGTTACTAGGAGACACACACAGTATCAAATGCAACAAGAACAAAAAGCCTTCCCTATATTAAAAACTGAAGTCCTAGAGAAAAACATTGAAGTGTTACCAGAAAAGAGAGAAAACCAATGCATGCAGAATTTCAAGATACATAACCAAAAGAAAAAGCAAATTGAGATGGATAACTCTGGCATCAGTGGCACAACTGCAAAAGGAAAGAGTGAAGTGAATAACAAATCTCAACTAAAGTCTCATAAGGAGTACAGGAAAAGCAATAATCTTAAAGAGAGTACCTGGAAAGCTATGACCACAAATGCTCATAGTTTGGGAAATAAAATACCAGATCTGCAGGCCCTAATGATAGAGGCAGAAGTGGACATTGTTGCTATCACAGAGACATGGTTCACAGAATCTCATGATTGGGATACGGCAATACCAGGCTATAACTTGTTAAGGAAGGACAGAGTGGATAGAAAAGGGGGAGGTGTGGCTCTTTATGTCAGAAACAATATCCAAGCATCTGAGCTACAAGGAAGTTGGGGCAAGGAAGAAGCACTATGGGTAGACCTAAAAACAGATGATGGAGCATCAATTTATATTGGAGTGGTTTACAGGCCCCCGAACCAAAAGGAAGAGCTGGACAGAGACCTGGTTGAAGACATCCATAAGATAGGTAAGAAGGGAGAAGTGGTGATCGTGGGTGACTTTAATATGCCAGATGTAGACTGGAAAATCCCATCTGCAGAATCTAAAAATAGTAGAGCAATAGTGGATGCCATGCAAGTAGCTTTGTTCAAACAAATGGTATTAGAACCCACGAGAGAAGGAAATATACTCGACTTAGTGCTCACTAATGCAGATAATGTCTCTGATGTCGAGGTGGGCACCCACCTCAGCACCAGTGATCATCAAACAATATGGTTTAATATCACTAAAAGAATAGGGAAAAGAACCACAAAGACCCGAGTTTTACAATTCAAAAACACAGACTTTGAGGAAATGGGGAAGTACCTAGAGGAAGAACTAAATGGATGGGAGAATGAGAGAGATGTGGATCAGCAGTGGATCAATCTAAAAGGAGCAATCACCAAGGCAACTACTCTTTATGTTAGAAATGTAAAGAAAAGCAAAAGGAAAATGAAACCTATCTGGTTCTCAAACGAGGTGGCTGACAAAATTAAAGCTAAAAGAACAGCATTCAAAAAATATAAAAGATCCCAAAGGGAGGAGCACAAAGAAGAATATTTGATTCAACTGAGGGAGACGAAGAAATTAATCAAGTTGGCAAAAAGTCAAGCGGAAGAGAGGATTGCCAAGGAGATAAAAAATGGTGACAAAACATTTTTCAGATACATCAGCGAAAAGAGAAAAGTCCATAGTGGTATAGTGAAATTGAAAGGTGGAAATGATCAATGTGTGGAGAGAGACGAAGAAATGGCAGAAATATTAAATGAATACTTCAGCTCTGTATTCACTAAAGAAGACCCTGGAGAAGGACCATTTCTACACAAGAAGCTGGAGGGTAGTGGAATAGATGAAAATCATTTTACAGTAGAAAATGTATGGGAAGAGCTAAAGAATCTGAAAGTGGACAAAGCCATGGGGCCTGATGGGATTCATCCAAGGATTCTGAGGGAGCTCAGAGATGTGCTGGCGGGTCCGCTGTGTGACCTGTTCAATAGATCCCTAGAAACGGGAGTGGTGCCGAGTGATTGGAGAAGAGCGGTGGTGGTCCCGCTTCACAAGAGTGGGAACAGAGAAGAGGCTGGTAACTACAGACCGGTTAGCCTCACTTCGGTGGTGGGAAAAGTAATGGAGTCACTGTTGAAAGAGAGAATAGTGAAATATCTACAGTCCGGAGAATTGATGGACCAGAGGCAGCATGGATTCACCAGGGGAAGATCCTGTCAGACAAATCTGATTGACTTTTTCGACTGGGTAACCAAGGAATTGGATCAAGGAAGAGCGCTAGATGTCATCTACTTGGATTTCAGCAAAGCTTTTGATACGGTTCCGCACAGGAGACTGGTGAATAAAACAAAAAGCTTGGGAGTGAGTGCCGAAGTGGTGACCTGGATTGCAAACTGGTTGACGGACAGAAGACAATGCGTGATGGTAAATGGAACTTTCTCTGAAGAGAGAGCGGTTTTAAGTGGTGTACCGCAAGGATCGGTGTTGGGACCGGTCCTGTTCAATATCTTTGTGAGCGACATTGCGGACGGGATAGAAGGTAAGGTTTGTCTTTTTGCGGACGACACTAAGATCTGCAACAGAGTGGACACGCCGGAAGGAGTGGAGAGAATGAGACGGGATTTAAGGAAGCTGGAAGAGTGGTCGAAGATATGGCAGCTGAAATTCAATGCCAAGAAGTGCAAAGTCATGCATTTGGGGAGTGGAAATCCGAATGAACTGTATTCGATGGGGGGGGAAAGGCTGATGTGCACGGAGCAGGAGAGAGACCTTGGGGTGATAGTGTCTAATGATATGAAGTCGGCGAAACAATGCGACAAGGCGATTGCAAAAGCCAGAAGAATGCTGGGATGCATAGAGAGAGGAATATCGAGTAAGAAAAGGGAAGTGATAATCCCCTTGTACAGGTCCTTGGTGAGGCCTCACCTGGAGTACTGTGTTCAGTTCTGGAGACCGTATCTACAAAGAGACAAGGACAAGTTGGAGGCGGTACAGAGAAGGGCGACCAGGAAGGTGGAGGGTCTTCATCGGTTGACATACGAGGAGAGATTGAAGAATCTAAATATGTACACCCTGGAGGAAAGGAGGAGCAGGGGTGATATGATTCAAACTTTCAGATACTTGAAAAACTTTAACGATCCAAAGACAATGACAAACCTTTTCCAACAGAAAAAAATCAGCAGAACCAGAGGTCACGAGCTGAGGCTCCAAGGAGGAAGACTAAGAACCAATGTCAGGAAGAATTTCTTCACGGAGAGAGTGGTGGATGCCTGGAATGCCCTTCCGGAGGAAGTGGTGAAGTCCAAAACTGTGAAGCACTTCAAAGGGGCATGGGATAAATATTGTGGATCCATCAGGTCCAGAGGACGCATATAAAGAGCAGGTAGTAAAATACTGCACGGAGCGGCAGTAGCCACAGAGGCATTCACGGAGCGGGATGCCAGTGGCCAGTGGTAGGTGTCCACCTTCATGGAGCGGAAGGATGTAGGGCTGTCATCTCCCAATTAAATAAAAAACAAAAACAAAAAACAAAACAGGGATGGGATCCATCAGGTCTAGAGGACACATATAAAGAGCAGGTAGTAAAATACTGCACGGAGCGGCAGTAGCCACAGAGGCATTCACGGAGCGGGATGCCAGTGGCCAGTGGTAGGTGTCCATATAAAGAGCAGGGAGTAAAATACTGCACAGAGCGGCAGTAGCCACAGAGGCATTCACGGAGCGGGATGCCAGTGGCCAGTGGTAGGTGTCCACCTTCACGGAGCGGAAGGATGGAGGGCTGTCATCTCCCAATTAAATAAATAATAAAAAAACCCAGGGATGGGATCCATCAGTTCTAGAGGACGCATATAAAGAGCAGGTAGTAAAACACTGCATGGAGCGGCAGTAGCCACAGAGGCATTAACGGAGCGGGATGCCAGTGGCCGGTGGTAGGTGTCCACCTTCACAGAGTAGAAGGATGAAGGGCATCCATCTCCCAATTAAAAAAAGAAAAGAAAAAAAGAAAAAAAAACAGGGATGGGTTCATGGGCTTATAGGTATTACCAATTATTAGGCTTTTCAATATTTGATGATAGTTAATGTGACTTTCAAGGCATTCTTCACTTTCGGTGCATGTCCGGCATGACTCCTTGCTTCAATGACAGGGGAAAAGAAAAACTGATACTTCACACATTTCCAGCATTGCCCTCTGCTTCATGGCAGAGAGCTATGCTGCCGCTTACCCAACTAATCAAACTTAATATTTCACTTGGAAGCAGCTCCAGCACTGCTCTCTACATTAATGGTGGGGGTGAAAAGGGAATTAGAACATAAGGTTACTAAGAGCCAAGAGAAACAGTTAAGTATGAGAACAAATGTGTGAAGCTTGCTGGGCAGACTGGATGGACCGGTTGGTCTTCTTCTGCCGTCATTTCTATGTTTCTATGTTTCTATGAGCACCAAGCTGGTTGCTAGGTGTTGTCATTTTACAATCAGCAGAGCTCCCTCCCAACCAGGGGCTATGAGCAAGGCCTCCACAACATCCACAGCCTCAACCAGCCCAGGTAGCAGAACATTCAACCTGGGAATCCAACCCAGCTTCCTCGACGGACAGCGCACAACACGACCATAGAATAACCAGGGTGGCTCTAAAATTTATCCTTTACAACTGGAAGTGCTATGCACTTCCAAAACTCAAGGGCTGCAAACAGGCCAGGTTTTCAGGATGCACCCCAATGAACACACAGGAGAGAGACTTGCAGGCACATTGCCCCAAATTGTATGCAAATCTCTGTCACACATCTTCATTAGGGGTATCCTGAAAACTTGGCCTGTTTTAGCCCTCTGAGGGTTGGAAGTGAATACCCCTGACCTAGTGATACATACTTGAGGGAACAGAGTATGCTGGATGTGTAAATAGGAAGGTGTTGCAGTCAAAAAAATAGCATAGGCTAAGGAAATTTCAGGAAGTCTGCAGATCATTCTGTATCCCAGGCACTGTAATTGCAATGTTATATCATTTGATAAACTGTTGTACAATATGGTGGTAGTAATAGTAACATCCTCTCAAATGAATGAATGTTCTGCTCACTAAATGGAAAATCATTTATAAAAATCTTTGGGGCAGATTTTAAAAGGTATGCGCGTGGCCTACATTTGTGTGTGCTACCCGGCACACACATAATGTACGCCCAATTTTATAACATGTGCGCGCAGCCACGCGCATGTTACAAAATCAGGGGTCGGGATACAGAATGATTGGGATACAGAATGATCTGCAGACTTCCTGGAATTTCCTTAGCCTATGCTATTTTTTGACTGTAACACTTTCCTATTTATACATCAAGCATACTATGTTCCCTCAAGTATGTATCACTAGGTCAGGGGTATTCACTTCCAACCGTCAGAGGGCAACCCCTTTGGCGTGCCAAGCCCTCGGGGAGACCAGTTGGCTTTCCCCGTTCCCTTCGAGGCCGCTCCAAAATCAGAGTGGCCTCGGAGGGAACTTTCCTTTCTCCCCCCTCACATTCCCCTCCCCTTCCTTCCCCTACCTGTCCCGCCCCCCAGCCCGAACACCCCCCCCCCCCCCCGTACCTTTGTTTCACAAGTTACGCCTGCCTCTGATGCACTGGCGGACTGCCGGTGCGCGATCCCCTGGCCCAGTGGCTTTGCAGAGGCCTCTAACCACACCCCGGCCCTGCCCCCAGAACGCCCAATTTTACAAGCCCCGGGACTTACACGCATCCCGGAGCTTTACGTGCGCCACCGGGCCTTTTGAATGTAGGCCCGGAGGGCGTAACCCCCCCTATGCACGTAAATCCTCCTGGATTTACGCGCGTAACCCTTTCAAAATCTGCCCCTTTGTGAACTCAATAAAAACATATGAGCACAAAAATACACAAAAGTGCTGTCATTGCAAATGTGACTGCCGTAGTGTAAATAAAGCGAGAGAAGTAAAGGAAACCATTGTTTAATTGCATTGCATTCACTTACCGGAGCCCGTATATGCCTGCGGAGCACACAAGACCTTTGGAGCTGGCTCTTTGATTGTCTTTCGTTCAGCTTCATTTTCACCTTTTTTTTTTTACTGTGCTAGGATATATCACGCAGGTGGATGGTGAGGTCCATTACGCCCGCCGTGGTTTATTTTTATGTTCTTTTCCTAATACTTGTATTTACACAAATGATGGTGGAAGCCACGCTGCCAGCTCCTGCCCAGCTCATCGTTTTCCAGAGTGTGACATGCACTAGTCCACCATACCCAAACCAGTTCAATGCTTCCTTTTGCTACAATCGATATTTGTCATTTTTTTTCATGTTCACCTTCTAGAAGCCAAAAATAACGTGGGCAAGTCGAGCCCATATTAAAAAAAAAAAAAAAAAAGCCCTGCTTACTTCTAGTCACTTGAATCTTAGTTTAATCAAGTGTTGCTAAAAATGCTTGCCCTGACACTTGTTTACTTTCTAATTAACACACTTTGCAACTGATATCTCAAAACATTACCCATGCCCCTATCATGGAAAGCTGATCTGTCAGAGCAGTTGATTTAATGACTCTCAGAATAGTGTATTTTTATCTCTCTGACACCGAGACACTTTTGTGTCAATGGAATTCAGTTTGCAGAAATGTTCCCTAGAAAAATAATAGTGAAAAAAAAAGAGCTTTCTTACAGATGTTTGGTAACACACAACAACATAACAGAGCACAATGTACTGAAATTCCTCCAATCTAGGTCAGACATTACCTAATTGATAAGATGACAGCTATGCGTATTTGCAGTTACATTTTTCAGCACATGCTACACACAATCGGTCTCTGTTAATTTTCACTATGACATCATCCTGATAGGCTCCTCCTGTGCATCCTGCTGGCTGCATACTTCCTTTCCATTGTCGATAAGGAAAAGGCAAAGATTTCCCTCCTGATCTTTTATTATAATGTTACTTTCTCTCTCCCATTTTCTTTTCTTGCTTGCTAGATCCTGTCCATTCCAGTTATAATATTGTATATTTGAAAACAGCTGCAGCTCCTCCACAGCTGTTCTGTGCTGGTATCTATGTGGGCTCAGACTAGTGGCACCAGACTGCAAGAGTCAATGCACTTTCAGTATAAATGAAGCATTCATACATCGAGCCAAAACATTGAATTCCTCATACTCTCAATTTTTTTTTTTTATGAATGTATAAACAGTGAAAATGAAATAGTTTAAAAAAACCAAAATGACAACATATTTAATTGGTGGTGTCTAGGAAATGAATGGAAATGATAAGAGAAGCAGAGAGTATAAACTTAACCAAAGGCAGTGTCTACAACAGCTGAAAGTGAACAACAGTGGCACAATGGCTCCGTCACACATTTTTTATTGGGAGGACAGAAGACGAGACTGTCATAAGCAGGCCGATGCAATACCGTGTGCTGGCTGTAGCGCACAGCTCAACCCGCATTTGGACGTGTGTTTTGGATGCGCATCCATAACCCCCAATGCAAAATGAGGGTTAGCGCGTCCAATCGCATGCGAAAGTAATAGCACTCTTCACATACAAATGCATGTTGATAAGGCTATTCTCTATTCCCCTCGATGCAAAAAAAAAAAAAAAATGTGCGCCCAACGCACATATTTTTACTCGCCAAAATAAATGCCTGTCCCGAGCAGGTGCTGATTTTGGATGAGCCCAAAAAATGCACAGAAAAGCAGAAAATACTGCTTTTCTGTACTTCCTCTGTCTTAATATCGTGGCGATATTAAGTCGGAGAAACTAAAAAATTAGAATGTCGTCCCCCCAAAAAAAAATAAGTGTGCCGTCAGTCAGGTTAAGAAAATGGACGCTCAATTAACGAGCATCCCTTTTCTAAAATTGAGCGTCTGTTTCTCTAACCTGAAAGCCACCTCTTTTGGGTGCCCATTGCCGAGGAGGTGCTAGGGGCATGCAATTTCCCCTAGCGCGACGTTTTTACCGCGGCAGCCCATTTGCATTTTGCATGGGAGCCCTGGAGCAGTGGATCTGCACATATTAAGAGAGCGGGCACTCAATCATGAGCGCCGGTTTAATGTGCGCCAATATTGCATTGGCCTAAAGATGTTTTAATAAAGATGTGATGGCATGAGGGTTGGGTAGTGAGGACTATGAGATTTGTTTGTTATGGCATGTGACTATACTGCACATGGGCAGGGCTTGAATGCAGGGTTAGGTCAGAGGAGGCAAGAACGAGCATTACTGTGCATTTTCAAAACTGGGTGTGCTATTTTCAAGAGAACAACTATTCGCACAGAAATCAGATGTACATCTCTGTGGGTGCTTTGTCTTAGGGCAATTTTCAAAGGGGGAAGTCTGCTCATACTTTCCCTTTGAAAACTGGTGCAAGGACTGCGGGACTTTGCACTAATGCAGGTATCTGCAACATAAGAGGGCAATACTCAAAAGCTGTTTTTTGCAGATGAATGTGTGTTTTTCCTCTGTAAAAACATGGTTTGGATATTAACGCTTCTCCCTCGTAATGTGGGTAAAAGAATGTACACAGGAAAAAGTGAATGGAATTAGGGCGGGGGAGGGAAATTAAGCATGGAGACTTTCATTTTAAAATCTCTGTACGTACTTTATCACATGTACTTCGA